>NC_142806.1:41870602-42208042 GCF_049724085.1 Artemia sp. Qi Xiang Cuo
GACTGAAGAGGCTAGTACCCTTTTTAATAGTCGAATGTGATTGGAGGGCAACTAACAAACCCACCGTTTCACTAAACACATCCATTATAAATTCTGACAGAGCCATTTTGTTCAACATAGTTGGAAATTTGGGAAATTAGATCTTTGAGGATGATCCCCCCACCCCCACAGTCCGCAGGACAGCGGGTGTTAGGAGACATGTTAAAAAAACAATTCTTACTACATAATATGCAAAATAATCCTAGTTAACATATTTTACAGTGGGAGAACCTCTATCTTCACTTCTTTCCTATTTTTCTGGTTTTTCTAAGAACTTCATAATTTTTACAAATAACATTTCTTCAACTTTGACAAATTGGTTATATGCACTAAATGCTGTGCCATCTTCAAAATTAATTTATGTGTTGCTATTGAAACCTCAGTAGTGGAAATACAAAACAATGGACAATCTCTTAAAAAAAAACTTCCAGATACTTTGTATTTATTACATATAGCAAGGATCCTGCTATATATAATAAAAATTTGTTGGATGGTATATCTTTCGGCAAAAATTTTAAAACAGACAAAAAACTTATCAAAAGCATGGCTTTTTTAAAAAATGTATTAAAAAAAACTTTTTAAACAAAATAATTTTTTCAAAGAAAAGTAAAGAACTCCAGTAAACAAAAAATTATCAAAAATAAAATCAAATAATCTACCAAGCATGAAACTACATCAAATCAGCATTGATGAATAAATGAAACCAAAAACAAACAGAAATTACAATAAATAACCAAGTCAAACTCAAAATGAGCAGAAATTAACATAAGTTGGGCTCAAAACTCCCATGCCTTCCCAAGGCCAGAACAAAATTTGCACTTTACTGAAAAAATATAAATGTTTTTACTTTATAAATTTAATAAATAAAATAAAATAAAAATTTTTATAAATAAATATTATTATTTTTATGTTAAACTGACAATGCACATTCAATAGTATTTTTTTCAGTAAAGCTCAAATTTTGTTCAGGCCTTGGGAAGGCATAGGGGTTTTAAGCACAACTTATGGTAATTTCTCCTCGTTTTGAGTTTGACTCGGTTATTTATTGTAATTTCTGTTCGTTTTGGGTTTCATTTATTTATTGATGCTGATTTGTGGTAGTTTCATGCTTGGTAGATTATTTGATTTTATTTTTGCTCATTTTTTGTTTAATGGAGTTCTTTACTTTTCTTTGAAAAACTTATTTTGTGGAAAAATTTTTTTGATTAATTTCTATTTGTTTTATATTGACATAGTCTTTTCAGGAAAAAGAAAATAATACTTTAAATTTTTTCGTTTTTTTAAGACTATATAGTTTGGCCTGCTATTTGTATGCTGGAGGAGAATTTTCAGCAATTTTTACCAAAATACACCCTTTTAAAAATCTGGACACAAATAGTAGTGTTTAATTTAGTTTAATACCTCCTCTAGTTGATCTGAAAAATTGATACTATTTGCAAAAAAATCTGTTTACTTTCTTTGATAGCTTGGATACACTTATGCTATTTCTATTTGGTTAAATTTTAAGAGCAGAAGTAGCCCTGAAAGTTTGAACATAATACTCTCAGTCATTCTTGGGATACTGCTGAGATGCCTTATTGGGAATTTGCATTAACACAGTGGATTTTGATTTAATCTTAAGGCAACATTTTGTTTTTAAAAATTTTGGGCAAATGGGAGGGTGGGCTGGGGAGGGGGATAAAGTTGCCCTCCAATAACTTTAGACTATTAAAGAGGGCATCAGCCCTTTCTATTTTCAATCAAATGAGCCCTTTTCAAAGTTCCCACAAAAACTTATTTGATACTAAGTGCCCTGGTCTAATCAACAACAACAACAACAACAAAAAATAATTCATTATACCCACATCAATCTTTACTATAAAAATGTCAAGCCTTCCAATCACTTTTGACTATTAAAAAGGGCACTAGGCCTTTTGATTTCCAATCAAATAAGCCCTTTTTGATACAACAACGCTGTCTGTAAACACCATATATGTCCCCACGGCATATATTACAACCTTTCCCTTAAGGGCTCTTCTGGTGGGTGTCATACTCTAAAACCTAATTTCCAGAACTTTCAACTATGTTAAACAAAATGGCTATCTCAAAATTTTGCTTGGAAGTGTTTGGGGAAATTGTGGGCGTGAGAGGGGTGTTAGTTGCTCTCCAATCACTTTCAACTATTAAAAATGGAACTAGCCTTTTCAATTTCTAAGCAAATGAGCCCTTTTGAAGTTTCTACAACAAACCTTTCAATAAAAACCTTATATACCCCCAGGGCAAAACTTAAAACCCTTGCCCTGAGGGCTTGGGGGGAAGGTCATTCTCAAAGATCTAATTTCTAAAACTTTCTACTACATTGAACAAAATGGCTACTCTAGTGCCCTTTTTAATGATTGAATGTGATTGGAAGGCTTGACATTTTTATAGTAAAGATCGATGTGGGTATAATGTATTATTTTTTGTTGTTGCTGTTGTTTAGACCAGAGCACTTTGTATCGAAGGAGTTGTCGAAGGAACTTCTAAAAGGGCTCATTCAATTGAAAATAGAAAGGGCTGATGCCCTTATAATAGTCGAAAGCGATTGGAGGGCAACTAATCCCCCTCCCATTTGCCCATTATGTTTAAGAGCTAAATATTGTCTGAAGATTAAGTCAAAATGCACTGTGTTAATGCCAATTCTCAATAAGGCATCTCAGCAGTATCCCAAGAACGACTGAGGGTATTATGCTCAAACTTTCGGGACTACTTCTGCTCTTAAAATTTAACCAAATCAAAATAGCGTAAGCATATCCAAGCTATCAAAGAAAGTAAACAGAATTTTTTTGCGAATGGTGTCAAGTTTTCCATTTCAGGTCAATTAGAGGAGGTATGAAACTAAATTAAACACTACTATTTGTGTCCAGATTTTTAAAAAGGTGTGTGTGTTGTTAAAAATTGCTGACAAGTTTTTTCCAGCATACAAATAGCAGGCCAAACTATAAAGTCTTAAAAAACGAAAAGATATAAAGTATTATTTTCTTTTTCCCTGAAAAGACTGTGTCAATATAAAACGAATAGATATTAATTAAAAAAACTTTTACCACAACATAAGCTTTTCAAAGAAAAGTAAAGAACTCCATTAAAAGAAAATGAGCAAAAATTAAATAAAATAATCCACCAAACGTAAAACTACCACAAAGCATCATCGATAAATAAATGAAAGCCAAAACGAACAGAAATTACAATAAATAATCAAGTGAAACTCAAAACGAACACATATCAAAATTAGTAGGGCTAAAAACCCCTATGCCTTCCCAAGGCCAGAACATAATTTGCACTTTACTGAAAAAAAATATAAATGTTTTTACTTTTATAACTTTAATAAATCAAATAATATTAACATTTTGATTACTAAATATCAGTATATGTATATTAAACTGACAATGCCCATTCATTTGTATTTTTTTCAGTAAAGTGCAAATTATGTTCTGGCCTTGGTTATGAAAAATAACAAAGTAAAGACAGAATTAAAGTAAACAAGGTATCCAATTAACAATAAGCCACTTGCATAATTTACAGCCCTTACACCGTAAATCAAAGTTGCCACGTAAATCACTAAATCCAAGTTGCCACGTAAATCACTAAATCCAAGTATTGAAGTAAACAAAGTGTTAAATTAACAATAAGCAAGTTCCGCAAGGGCGTGGAGGGGGGGGCTAGTTGCCGTCCGATATCTTTTGACTATTAAAAAGTGAGCTAGAACTTTCACATTTCAATCAAATGAACCCTCTCTGAAGTTTATACAAGCATCCCCTCCATAAGAACCATATACAACCCCCGTGGAAAACTTACAATGCCTGCCCCTAGGCCCTGGAGGGTTGTGTCGACACAGAAAATTTTGTTATCTTATTCTTAAACTATTTTTAACAAAATGGTTGTCTCAAATTTCTTATCTGATGCATTTTTGGAGAAAAAAGCGTGGGGGGGGGCTGGCTGTCCTCCGATCACTTTTGAATTGAAAAGGGAACTACAACTTTCAATTTCCAATGAAATGAGCCCTCTCTGAAGTTTATACGAGCATCCCTTCCATAAGAACCAAATATGCCCCCAGGGCATAATTTACAACGCCTGTCCCCGGGCCCTGGGGATGTGTGTCGACACCGTAGTTTTTGTTATCTCATATCAGAACTATTTTAAAAAAATGGCTGTCTAAAAATTTTTATCGGATGTGTTTGGGAGAAAAGGACGTTGGGGGAGGGGCGGGCTAGTTGGCCTTGGATCTCTTTAATTCTTAAAACATGAACTAGAAAATCCAATTTCCAAGCAAATAAGCACTTTCTGAAATTTATACGAGCATCCCTTCCGTAGGAGCCATATATGCCACCAGAGCATAACTTACAACGCCTACCCCCGGGCCCTGGGGGGTTGTTGAAACCAGTTTTTTTTAATCTAGCCTTTTAACCATTTTGAACAAAATAGCTATCTAAAAATTTTTACCCGATGCATTTGGGAAAAAACGGCGTGGGGGGAGGGGCTAGTTGCCCTCCAATCTCTTTTGACTCTAAAAAGTAAACAAGAACTATCACTTTCCAAACAAATTAGCCGTCTCTGAAGTATATACGATCACCCCTTCCGTAAGCATCATATATGCCCCCAGGGCATAACTGACAACGCCTTTCCCCGGGCCCTAGGGGGTTTTGTCGACACCAAAGTTTTGGTTATCTAACTTTTTAATTTTTTTTAACAAAATGGCTATCTAAAATTTTCTATTTGATAAACTTGGGGAAAACAGAGCGTGGAGGGGGGGGCTACTTGTCCTCCGATCTCTTTTGACTCTTAAAAAGTGAACTAGAACTTTCCCTTTCCAAAAAAGGAGCCCTTTCTGAAGTTTATACGAGAATCCCTTCCATAAGAATCATATATACCCCAAGGGCATAACTTAAAACGCCTGTCCCCAGGTCCTGGAGTGTTGTGTCGATACAGGAAATTTTGTTATCTGTCCCTTTTTTTTAATGAACTATTATTAAAAATGGATATCTCAAAATTTTATCTGATACATTTTGAGGGAAAAGGGCGTTGGGGGGGGGGGGCTGGATACAATCCGATCAGTTTTGACTTTTTAAAAAGTGAACTAAAACTTTCAATTTCTAATCAAATGAGCCCTGTATGAAGTTTCTAGGAGCATCCCTTCCATAACAACCATATATGCCCGCAGGGCATAAACTATAACGCCTGCCCCGGGGCCTATGGTGCTGTGTTGACACTGGGTGTATGTAAACTTTGAACTACTTTTTAACAAAATGTATATCTCAAAATTTGTATCTGACACATTTGGGGGGAAAAAGAGGGGGCTAGCTCCCCTCCGATCACCTTTGACATGTAAAGAGAGAACTAGAAATTTCAATCTCCAATCAAATGAACCCTCTTTGAAGTTTATACGAGCATCCCTTCTATAAGAACCTTATATGCCTCCACGGCATAACTTACAGCACCTGCCCCCAGGCCCCGTGGGGCTCTGTCGCCACCGAATTTTTTATTATCTGAACTTCGAACTATTTTTAACAAAATCTCTATCTCAAAATGTTTATCTGATGCATTTGGAGAAAAGGGCGGGGGGACTAGCTCCCCTCCGATCCCTTTTGACTTATAAAAAGTAAACTAAAAATTTCAATTTCCAATCAAATGAGCCCTCTTTGAAGGTTATACGAGCACCCCTTCCATAAGAACCTTATTTCCCCCCAGGGCATAACTTACAGCGCCTGTCCCCAGGCCCTGGGGTGTTGTGTCGACATCTGAGTTTTTTTTTTATCTGACCTTTAAATTTTTTTTTTTTTAAATGGCCATCTTAAAATTTTATCTGATGAAATTGGCGAAAAAGGGCGTGAGGGGAGGGGCTAATTGTCCTCCGATCTCTTTTTACTCTAAAAAAGTGAACTACAACTTTCAATTTCCAATCAAATTAGCCCTCTCTGAAGTTATTACGAGCATCCCTTCAATAAGAACCATATTTGCCCCCAGGGCATAACCTAAAGCGCCTGTCCCTGAGTCCTGGGGACTCGTGTCGACCCCGGAGTTTTTGTAATATAATTTTTGAACTATTTTTAACAAAATAGCTACCTCAAAATTTTTATCGGATGTATTTGGTTAAAAGGGTCGTGAGGGGGGGGGGGATAGTTGCCCTCTGATCACTTTCGAATCTTTAAAAAGGCGCTAGCACTCTCAAATTCCAATCGAATGAGCCCCCTTTGAAGTTTATGCTACGATCCCTTCCATATGAAGTGCCTCTAGGAAAAAAAAATTTAATAAAACATTGGAGCCGTATGGCCTTTAATATAGGCAACGCTACAGCGTTGCCTCTAATAAATAGCTATTTTAAAAGTACTAAAAAAAAACTTTAGCGTAAAGAGCAAAGTACTGACGAGGGGGTGACCCCCCCCCTCATATACGTATTATTCCCTTCCTCTTTTATATTCCGAAGGGAATATAAATTCCCTTCCTCTACGGAAAGCTCATTCCGCGTGCCCTCTGACCCCCCCCACTATAAAATCACACCTGATATCGTCTGTGTACTTCCCAATAACCAATACTATATTTAAACAATGGGCAAAGTTCATAACTTGCAGCCCTTCCCCCGGGGACTGCGGGGGGTTAAGTCATCCTCAAATACATAGTTATTAGTTTTTTTGCCAATGCTGAACAAAATAGCTATCTCAAAATCAATGGAGTGATTTTCAGTAAGATTACTTGATGTTTGGGGGGTGTTTCCCCCTTTTTCAAAAATTGGGCAAATTTTTTGATGGGTACCGTTAAGTTTGTGTATTTTACATATTTTAAATAAGAATTTAAATTTGATTCTTTTGAAGTACCTACTGTTATAAAGACTCTGTTTCACAGAGTTTTGGTTACTATTGAGCCGCATTGTTCCTTACTTACTGTTCGTTACCACAAAATGTTTGACTACGACAGATATAATGAAAACACAGACACAGAAGTAAGCTAACGCTACCGTTTATTGAATAGAAAGACATTAAAAACTCTTATAGAAAACTCTTGATCCTGCAGATATTGAGTATTGTTGCTAGTAGTGTGCTGTATTTACTTGCGACACGTATACCATATATTCTGACCATATCACCATATATTACAACCATGAATATCTTTACAAGAAGAGGAATTTGACCTACTTTACAGAGAGGGGTTAGAATTCTGTCAGAATGATTAGCCATCGATATAAATTATTGACAGATTACAGATTATTGACAGATTGAGTCAGTGTCATGGTTTCTTAACCCTTTCATCTATGAATTTTTAATTGTTATAATTTTCAAATATCTGTATGAGTATGATTAACAAGGTGAATCCATTAAAAGTTAAATGAATAAATTTTCATTCGGGTTAGATGAAATCGATTTTACATTTTTATATGAAATTTACATTAAGTGAATTTAACGTGGGAATATTAAATGTATAAGTATGGTCGCTATAATACACAAGTACCATGTGAGGAGTGCAGCTTATGTAAAACATTGTTTAGTATTGGAGTATGGATAAAGTTGAAACTAATAAAGTCGTAGGCTCCGAGAATAGAATTTAATATAGAAATCCAAAATAATCCTTAGAAATCGGGGACAATCTTTAGATATCAATTAGTGAGGTGGTTATGGATTTGACGACGCTCATAGTGGGTATACTTTTGGAGCTACCACAAATTCTTCTTACAAAAATTTGTATACATTCTAGGAAATGATACAGCAGCAATTAGTCATCCATACCCCAACCTCCAAGAGCCGCAGTACCCCCCCCCCCCAAACGTTTTGCCCCCCCCCCCCATTTTTGTACTTTTTTTAAGTTTAATACTTTTAAACTTTAATTTTTTTATATTTCTTTAGCATAGAAATTTTTTCAGCTTTTTTTGAATGGCTGATATTGATATAATAAAATCATGAAACAAATAAAATTCACATGTACTATCTTCGTAATCCAAAACCATGATGATATAGATATGTTAGTCGGGATTTTTACCGTTAGAAAAATAATTTTTGCGGTAACACTTCTTTTCTTTACTTTTACTTAGATTTTTTTTTGGAAGGATAATTTTTCCACTTGTTTTTATTTTTTTTTTCTTTATGCGGCTGGACCACCGAAACTCTATGACCACTCATAGACACTACGTGGCTGTACCAGTGGTACTCTGAGGCTGATTATCGACACTTCCTAGTTTATTTTATATTTTAAATCAGTATTATTTGTACATTGGAAGGATAAACACTTGCATCATTTACTTTAAAAAAAGTGAAAATGAATTATTCGAAGTAAGTATGTGCTTATGATAAAGTCATCGTTGCGTTGAATGTTGACAAAGACAAATATTTGAACTATGAGACAAGTAATTGTGCAGTTCTTATTAGAAATGTATGTGTGCGTTGTCATAACAGTGAGAGTTTATATTTCTTTCGACTACCGAAACCATTCAACATTGTTGATGGTGGACACATGAGAGTATCATTTCAAGAGATGATAGTACTCATCCAAGAAAATATAACCAACAAACCACATAACCAACAAACATCATCCAACAAACAACATCCAGCATTCATAACCAACATAACCAACAAACAACATCCAGCAGTCATAAACATCAAACCACATAACCATCAGTCATAAACATAACCATTATCCAACATAATCAACAAGCAACAAACAAAACCAATGTCAATTTCCCTGTGTTAATTTCCTATTTACGTTGCAAAGAGAGAAAAAGGTTTTATTAGAGCAGAAACAGGGCATGTTAAGACGTCAGAAGGCATCTCCTAGAAATCTTGCCTAGAAACAGGGCTCTCACAGGAATCTTGCCAGGGGCTGTCACGGGAATCTTGCCAGGTGTGGGAATCTCGCCAGCTAGAAACAGGGCTCCCGTAGGGATCTTGCCAGGGCGGGACTCTTGCCAAGGATGGGAATCTTGCCAGCTGACCACTAGAAACAGGTGCGAGGGGTTAAGAGCTCCACGCCTGTTGGGCCTGCTTGTATTCCCATGTTAATCTGCTATGGGCCTGCTTGAAAGCAGTAAGCCCCCACTATTTTTATCTTCTACCAATCTTTTGCCGTGTCTGCTTTTCACCTTGGATAAGTTTTGCAGCATCAGAAAAGCTTGTCTTTTTCCCCAGCCAACTGACTAGGCCTTTTCTTACTCTTTGCTCTTTTTCTTTGCTTTAGAGTACCTTTGCCAAAAGTCCTGGTAGCATCATTAGAAATAACCTCCTCATCCGCAAACATTGTCATTTAAACAATAGATGCGTTCTAGAACATTGTGTTTTGAGAGAGGATCTTTCTATGTTTTTTTAGCCCTATTTCTATTGGAGACATTCGCGTTTTGTGTCCAGACGCTTAGATTGTCCATTCATCTTATATTACAAGCTAACAAGAACGTGATGGTATCAAAGAGCAATCGAAAATATTACAACTCACCAAATGCAACAGGTAACGAGTGCGCAACTTTTCCTTTGACTGGTGTCGCCTGTGATTGGCCGACGGATATTGATGTTTAGTGGCAATCACGTCCTCGACAAAGTTTCTCAATGCCTTGCGCAAGCGGGAAAGATAGCCAGTTGATCTCTCGTTGCGTTACGTTACGTCGATAGCAAATCCGGCCTTAATTCAATTATTTTAAACGAAATTGTAGGGGGGTGGGGATGTTACACTTTCTCCTTTTGACACTGCAGCCCCCCCCCCAAAAAAAAATTAAGGCTCTGCATCCGTGCTTGTGCCATTTTGGAAATGTTTTATTAACAATTTGTTGGTTTCTGGGAGAATTGGGAGGTAACAAAACTTCCGTATGGGGGGGGGGGTATAAGTGGAACGAAGGAATGTTGTTCACCAAAGTTAGAGAAGGAGGGATGGGTAATGATGTTTCGAAGAGGCTGGGTATAATAACAAGATGAGGAGGATAGTTCTTCTTCAAGCATGGGGGGGGGGGAGCTGTTTAGAAAAGGAGGGGGAATTGATGATTGAGAAGGGTGCGTTAGTTTTTGAGCTGTTCAAATTCAAGTTCAAGTTTATTTAATTTCTCATTAAATCACTACAAGACAAAATAACACTTTTACAATATGAATCAATGGAAAACAAAATATTTACAGAGGGTGCCTACACAGTGAGTTATACTCGAAAACAGGCACCCTAAAAAAAAAAAAAAAGAAATAATAATAATAATAACAAATGATGAAAAGAAATGATAATACACTAGATAAACTGGGAAGAAAATGAGACACCACAGTGAACCAACAGCCCACACCCCAAATCAATAAATTACCACATAATTAAATATTTATCAACAATTGCACCGGCCAACATGACTTCAAATAAATGAATAGTTATCTATAATTACTTATTAGATATAGTTTGAATTTAGCTTTAGAAACTGGAATAGAAAAACGTGAATCTATATTACCTTCATAAATATTCCAGAACTTTATTATTGAATTTTTAGGAGAAAATCTGGATCTTTCATTTCGGATTCTAGGGCAAGGTAACTTGGCTGAACGTCTTAAACAATAATTATTCTGGACCAAAGAAACTAAAGAGAATTTACTATAATTTAAAGCCAATGGTAATAATTCTTTTATTTGTTTTAGTCTGAAAAGGACACAATTTGCAGTAAGGACTGTGTTTGAAGAACTTCAGGGGGAGATTTTTGCATGGGTTCGGTGCACTAAAAAAGGGCGGGTAAAGAGGGAGGAGTTATTCTTACAATTTATCTCTTTTACAAATTTGTGTAATTTTCTTCCTGGTGGTAGATAAAAAGAAGGGGGAACCTTAATATGTGCGTTAGTGCACCCAAAATAACAACCACTGCAAACAACGGTACAAAAATCAGCATGATTAAAATTGCACTCGCGCTTATTACACTGACCTGATAGGTAGAATGTAAATAAATGCAACAAATTGCAATGGCTAGCTCTACAATTACCGCTTAAGAATTGTTTATAAGCGTTTGAGGAAATGTCCGTTTTTGCAAGGTTGGGGTTGGTGCAGTGATTTCGTTTCTCGAGGTCAGAAGCAATAGTTGTATGACTATAAGAACAAATTCGGCCAAATTTGCAATTTCCATGCTTGAAAAGCTTGCAATTTTCTTTAACGCTACTACCAAGACTATTTTATTGTTGAAACTTGCTTGAAGCACAATCACGTTCAAAAATATAATCAAATCCTAATTTACATGAACCGGCTAAAATTATATTAGCAAAGAGAGAGGGGGGAGAGGTGTACCTGGTTTCGATTTTGATGCTTTTGTGACTCCTGTCTTTTAGACTGATGGCCAGTGGATGATGTATAAGGAACAGTTTTGGTTACTTGTGCAGCTGATTTAGTTTTTTCCTTCTCTAAATACCTAGAAAAGTACCAAACAATTGAATCTCTTCCCGTTTGAAATAGCTGCTTCACCGACATTCCCCAATGTAGTGCGGTGCAGCACTTTGTTACTAGAAACCTGGCCACAACATTTTAGCAGAATCAGTGCAATCAACCAGTTAATTTTAAAGTTGTATATAAAGTCATATAGCAAACGCAGGGATGATGAAGTTAAAATACGACAAAGTATCCTTCCTAGCCTAGCTCCTTCAAACTTTTTTTTTACAATCATTAAGACTAGTTGATTCCTGAATTGTATGCTCAATGTGAAAACATACCAAAAATAAATTATATATTAGAAACAGGAATTAGAATTATTAAGAAAGGTAGAAAAACCAGTTCAATACAAGGAACATATCCTGTGACTCGATCAAGCTTTATGAATTGGGCGGACATGTGCCGACATGAAAATACGTACTCCATGAATCTGAGGTTGGCACATTTGCGTTGTGGAGCAACATTACTGTTTTCCTAGATTTTTTGTTTTTCGTGGTCGGTGGGCTTGGTGGCGAGAAAAGAGAGAAATCCGAAACATTATTCCGGTATCGAGTTTCCTGAAACAGATTTCTTCTGAAGCGAGTAAATTTCTGGTAATTTTCTAGAACAAACCAATTGTTTGTTTCTAGTCTAATAGATAGTATAAACTAGAATTAAAACAATGCCTGAAAAGATAAAAAAACAATATCTCTTCTAGATTTTAGAAGAAATTCGTTAAAATTCAATCTAGAAATCCCAAAGTGGGAAGTCCATACACAATCTAACCTCTGAGTGTGAGATTTATTAAATTTTTGTTGTCAGCTATTATAAGGAATAACTTGGTGGGAAGTAAAATATTGGTGGGAAGTAAAATATTGTGTCCTAGTTGTGTCTTTTGGGGATCACAATCTGGTCCAGTCTTTGTGAACGACAAAAAAGGGGAGCTTGTTACTCCTACTTATTAGGAAATATAACACAATAGACTGTCAAATGTCACCCAAACTTAGAAAGAAGTAAAAGTAAGAGCGCTTTGCATTTTGAAGATCGATATCTGATCGATATCTAGTCCTATATCTATGGGAGGAGGGTCTTGAATATTTTCATCGAAATTCGTATTCAAAGGATTGTCAGGTCTCGCCTAAACTTGGTAATAAGTAAATCAAAGTGTCTTAGTTGCGTCCAGGGGCGTCGTTTGGGGGTGGCAAGGGGGGGGAGCAGTTGCCCCCCCAATAGTGTGGAGAAAAAAATATTATACATCCCATGGCCTTTGACTATCCAGATATGGACCCTTCTCGCCCCTCCAATAAAAATGCTGGAGATTCACTCCTGGTTGCGTCGTTTGTTTCTTAGTTACCGTACGCCTTTTAAATGCTCTAGACTCTAGACTGACCTGGCCTTTCTGGTAAAGGAAACAGGAAGGGCCCAAAAATTCCTACCATTAGGATTAGTGGGCTCTATTGTTCTTCTTTGGTCCTGCAGGGATCCAGGAATCATAAGTCATAGTGGGGAGATGGGTACTTGTATGATAAACTCCTAGATGTTTTCAAAATTGCCTGTGGATTGTTCTGGGTACCCGGCTGAATGACCGTATTTCAAATAGAAGGCGGTACGGAAAGTGTGGTTCAATCCTGCTTTTTAGGGCTATAATGAGAGAAAGGTTGCGATGACTAGGGCATGTCCTACAAGTGAAGTATAACAGATTACCGAAGATTGTCCTTTTCGGCGAACCGTCTAGGGTTGACCTGAAAGCAGGCTATCCGCGATTGGGGTGGCATGACATAGTAAAGACATATTTAAGGGAAATGGGAACTTCCTTGTAGGGTGTAGAGAGGGAGGTTTTGAATAGATTGGGATGGAGGAGGAGTGTGCGTAGCTGTGTTGACCTCAGGCGGTTTGGTGCTGCAGTGAGTTATTAATAGTAGTAGTAGTAGTAGTAGTAGTATTAATATTCTTCTAATATATTCCTCGGACACTCAATCCTAATGAAATATGCCTAAGTATGATTAAAGTATAATGATTTAGAAACAAATTTGGGCTGTATATTTACACATTAGGGGGGGGGTAGGGTAAAGTATTGCGGTTCTGCGTGCCTAATGTGTTAGGTACAATTATTCTCCATATTATGTAGTAAGAATTGTTTCTCAACTTCACACTGTCCAAATACTCTACCCCCCCCCCTAATGTGCAAATATATAGCCCAAATTATATTTGTGCCATCTATTCTTTCACTTCTTTTTGTCTTGTCTCACGCTAAGCTGAAAGAAACTAACGAAAAAACCGGTTCTATAATGTATCAATGAATGAACAACTTGAGTGGTCGGGGGCATATCATACAAGTACTGAGAGAGGAATCAGAAAACTAAATTAGGGTATCTACTACAAAAGATAATTGAACCTCAACTGAACTGAGTCAGAGGCAGCAGCTAATCTCCAAGTTATGTCTTTTGGAGTGCGTAAGTGGGTGACAATTTGAACACTACAGGGAAGGAGGAAGATAATTTTTAAATTATCAGCATCAACACAAGTACCAGAAGGGAGAGTCAAATCCCAGTCAAACTTAGTGAGAAGTAAGAGTAGGCTCGTAAATATAGCTTTCTAGAATCTTGACCTGATCTGATCTCTTTCAGGGCGGACCGGGGCTTATCAGCTTAATTAATAGACGGGCCAATCTAATCTAATTCAGCCAATCTAATTCAAACAGTTAAGTTTTCTACAGGTGGTGCTTCGATTTGACCTCTGTGAGGGCTATATTTTTGTCATGCACATCCCTCAGATCTCAGTTGATTGAGGTAAAAATTAGCAGTGAGTATTTTAGTTGTATCTATAGGTGGTTTGCGGCCAATCTGACAGCATATAGACCATTTGCTCCTAGAAGCGGATTCCGCATAAGATCTTGTTTTTTTCTGGTTAAGATATGCCTTTTGTAAACCATACAAGAACAAAATAATTCCAATAAATGAGGATATTTCCGAGACAGTGACAAGTAAACTAATTGTAGAGACGAACGTTTTGGATATAAAATGACTAGTTTCCTCAAAGAAATACTAAAGAAAACTGTAAAAATGTTTCACAGTCGAAGATCACTAAAATAAAACGAATGATAAAAGTGATTGTGATCTTTGCTGTTACAAAAAGTCTTGATTAACCTGTCTGTGACAGAATCCTAGATGCAGAGCAGTGAATCCACTATTGTCCTTAATTGTTACTTTTTAAAGTAAAAATTGTCACCCTTAGATTAATAATTGAGAAATACTTTTTAGGGTTTAGTAAAGAACGATCTACCTTGTCATCGTTACCAATGCCACCCTTTGAAGTATTTTACTTTAACGTCATCATGGTTGTAACATACAATTATGATGTCATTTATCATGTTGTATTCGAAGATGCAGTTTTATGGTCAAAAATTGATTTCTTTTAAGTATTGTATTTTGCTAATTACAAATGGTGCTAGATAAACCAATTTCTTTAAAATGAGCGCTTAAACAGCTCTCTGTGATGTTCCAGTGTCCTGCTAGCAGCGGAGGAAAAAGAACAGAAAAAGTGAACACATCGGTGCTACCCATGCAAAAATAAAAAAAATAAAAAATAAAAGGCAGTGTGGTTTCCGTCATTACTTACCATGCAAAGAAAGTGATTTTCCTTGTTGTTGAAGCCAGGGGACTATAAGTTCCACATATTTTGTTTTCGGTCAGGACGATTCCAATGGTGTACTTTTTATTTCGATCCAATTTGTTTTCTAAATCATCAATTTTGGGTAATTATGGGTCGAGGTCTGTCCTTTACATGGTTGCAGCTACCGCTGAAACCACGATTAATCTGTAAAACATAATCTGTTTTCACCAGCTCCCAGAACCGAAGCAATCCTATTAGCCAACAGTCTATACGTAATGTCGTATCTTTCTAATCTTCCCATTGCTAGCATAGGATAAACAACAGGCTCAGGGGGAGGAATTTTCGTAGTGGATATCTTAGCAACAATTATATTCTGCATCTCATTGCACAGAGTTGAATGAGTATTATATGCTATTGTTTGTTGATCACTTGTGCTATGAAGGAAGTTGTCACCAGTAAGGACTATACTTAAGCAGTGCCTCATGTAGATAGGAGACTCTCCATCAACTGAAAATTTTTCTCGATCGAGAGGGTGAGGCAGATTTTCCCTTGTGCGCGATATTAGTCTACGTATGGTTGGCTCTGGATCTGTCACAACATAATTTCTAAAATATCTGTCCAGTTTGCCTTCTGGATCTTCAACGTTTTTGTTGAAGTTTTCCAAGTATTCTTTTATGGTTATTTCATATTCAGTTTCCTCAGTAAGGTTCTCGTCTACTAATTCCAGCTCAACATTCTTGTAAGGGAAACGATTTTTGTTGCCCATTCGAATAGGATTCACTTTTTTAGAACGAATATAGTACTTTGAGTTAATATTTGTGTTACTTGGATTGAGAGATACGTACATTCTATTTATGGATAGTGTAATGTTTCTGGCCAATTTATTGCTTTTATGAGCATCAGACGCTTGGATTATTTTACTTGCATCAGCAACGAGCAAAGCTGCATAGCGAAAGGCGTGGAAAATAGGATCTCCCCTAGATCCTAAAGGGCCATAAAGCATTGAGTGATGGAGCTTTACTTGGATTTTGCAAATTGTCTCGTTAGAATTGAATTTCCCTGAGGTTTCCTTATCAAGCCTTTGTCTGCTTTCAGCATCACCAGTGGCATCTACATCCCTGCCAAAATAATTATCAATAAGGTTGGACGGGCTAATGTGTAGGGTAGTTGACTTAGTAATTGCAAGGTCATCAGAGGTGTCATTTCTGTAAACACGACTGTAATAATATGACGGAGTAATGTGAAATTCTTCTTCTTTTAGGTGGATTGACCCCATAATATCGCAGTCTTTACTAACATAGAGATTAACCCAATTCGGCTTTTGCTCATCCATGACAAATCCTTCATAAAAATTTTCTAGATAATCTGACTCATATCGTATTTCCTTCTCATGCTTTGTGTCTAAATTGGCTTCGGAGTAAAGCAGTGTCGACCGAAATTTATCTTCAAAGAGTCGCTTATTCCTATTCAGTTGGAGTTTATATGTATGGTTTATGTTGACAGTCACAGATCCAGTACCAAAGATGCAATTCACATCTTTTCTTTTTAAAGGAACTGATTCAATTCTGCCAAAATCAAAACCATAGGGATCGCTGACATTTTGGTAGCGCAAACTATTTCTTACTAAACTGTTATATATTTTGGGATCTATATCTGGTTCGGTCAAATTCACGTATTCAGTTTCATATTCTTTAATTCCGTAGCTAATTTTTGTTTTCAGAATGATATCTGATACACCCACTTTTTGTGAATGCAATAGTGGACGTATAGCCCAAGTTACTAAAGAAATAGCTACTATCGACCAAATTATATTAAAGAGTATATGTGGAATTCTCAATATTCTTTCGTTCATATTTTTCAATAGCTAGTCCAATACAAAACAGCGGCTTTAATGGGAACAACACGACACTGTTGAGTAAAGCACGCATTCATGATTTTAAATGTGACATAAACTAATATTTGAAAGATAAATATGACTGAATGGTCTTATTAGTTTTTTTTCCGATTTATACATAAGTTCTCGCATATCTTTAAACCACAGAAATCATTTTCCTTCATTTTCGCTCATCATAACATTTACTCTGTACTTTTTGCTTTAGCTGTTCGGATTCATTCGTCATCTATGTAATTTTGCATGATGTCATAGATACCAAAAAAAAAAAATCGTTTTCAGCTCTTCCTTGGTAATTATTTTTGTTTTGATTACGCTGTTATATAGTTTAGTAACAACCAGGCATGTTCCATTGCATATACCCTCTGAAATATCTAAATTAACCATTAGCATAATTATCGTTATATCCTTTAGTTTTAAGAAATAAGATAGCAAATCAGTAAATTCAATTCAATTAAAACATTCTGGCGTCAATTCAATTTCTCCTTCTTGTTTATTCTTAACACTAGCGTAGTGTACGGTGTGCAACATTTTCGTGTGCAACTCAATGTGATACTCGTTGTGCTTCATTTTTGTTCGTCATTACCTCAGACATTTTTTTCAATGGCTTTTGCTTTAGCTGTTTTTATTCATTCCTCATCTTGTATTCGCATGACATAACGCATCAGACATTAATTTAGTATGACGTCATAGAAACCCAAAGGGCTTCTTTTTTAGTATTCCTCCCTCCTTCGTTTTTTTCCTTCACAGAGACTAAAATAACTCTTTCCTTCCTGCCATTGTAATTTTGATTTGTCTTCTAACCGCAGATTTCACGGTGCAACATTTTAGTCTGTAATTTTTAATATGATTCTTGCTGTCGCTTATTCCATACCTTTTGGTTTAGCTGTTCAGAATCACTTTGTTGTGCAACTTTTCGTTTCCTATTTAATTTGCTCTTGATGTTATTATAAAAGAAGTGTGACACTTTTTTTCTCCTTATTTTGTCCATATTTAGCTTGGAAGCAATTATCAAAATATTAATATTTTTTTAAGAATAAATGAACGCCAAAAAAGGGGAAATTTTCACAAATTTTTAATGTTTTGTACTTTCAGGTTTTGAGTATACCCAGTGGCAGTTTGGGACTTCCATGCTTTGATCAATTCCTCCAGCATCACTCAGTCGGCTGGATACCAGATTGGAGCCCCCTCTTTCCTGTTCGTGACATTTGGCCTCCAAAGAGAGGGTATAGACCTGGGCTCGTATTTGAAAGGCCAACTCAGCGACCAATGATCCCTCAGCGCCCGTTTCCCAGGCTATCAGAGTATAAAAGTAAACCTAGGGATAGAGTCATTGTGGTTCTTCCACCGTCTACGACAACAACTGTACGACCGATTGAAGAAAAACCAAAAATAATCGTTGTCCTCCCACCCGTCTCAAAAATATTACCTAGACCTTTTCCTTCAGTAAAGGGGCAAGGAGGGCCCAAACCAAACCTTTCACCTAGAAACAGGCCAAAAGTTGTTGAAACTCCAAAATCTGTTACTACAAAATCACCTATGCAATATAAAACTAGACAACCAACAAAAATTACGAAAATATACTCGTACCAAACCCAGAAACCACCACCTTCCCCGATGCCCTTTGAGCCATTTTCATTTTCACCAAAAACATTTCATTCCTTAGCTCTAGCTCCAGTAACAGTTACCAAACCTCTAACAGATGATCCGACAATACAACCTGCATCGGCCACAGTTGAAATAGAGCGGACTACAACACTAAGCTCAGCTCCATCATATCCTATATTTACAGAATTAGCCAAGGACGTAGTAGCTACACCTGAGCCGGTAGAAATAGAACAGAGTGGTAATGGAGAGGACGTTGAAACCACCCTACCTCCTTACCGTTTAGAATCCGATATTCCTGTTGTGATAATTGGTGGTGCCCCAGAACCTGTGTTGGAAAATGTGCATCCAGTTTACTCCAACCCCACTTTACAAGGGGATAGCCCCGAAGGGCTTTAGACATTAGGGAAAGATAAAAATCTGTGATACAGACATAACACATTGATTAATGGACTTTATTTTCTTAGCAGTAAATTATGTCAGTTGATTTTTATTTTGAATGTCTATTTTTACCTTGACTCCATAAAGGATCTTCCTATTTCTTCTTCCGTTGTGCACTAGTTTTGCTTTATTGACAAAAGGGACAGGAATCTATATGTGGTTTATTTTTACAATTATTTTAAAAAAAAGTTTTCTGATAGACGTAAAAATGAAGCTGAAAGTTAAAGCCCAGAAAATTTATTGCTTCATATCTTATTCAATATATATCTATAAACTAGTTCAAATAAATCAGCTCACGGTATTTTCACGTATTTGTAGAAATTTGGAAAACTCACGTTACTGAAAATATAAAACAATATCCAATTCTTGTAGAGTTGAAATATGAGGCGCTTTAGGAAGCTCTATATGATTTGAAATCACTTAATTCAGCACAAGTTGTAGATTACCATTTTGTTGACGAATCCGAAGTGAATGTGTCTGAGAAGTATTAAAATTATAGACAAACCCAAAAAATGACATCCCAGCTTTAAAATATCCACACTATAAGCATGAAGGACAAAACCTCTAGAGTTTATATTATGGTCTATTATTTCTTAACTTTGGCTAATTCAAAATTTAATTTCTCGGATTTGTAACAATTTTGTATTACTAGCTATTGACAATACAATCAAGGCCAGTGAACAATCATAAAGAGCCTTATAAAACACTATTATTTTGTGCTCTTAAAACAGCATTCTGTTTTTTTCCGGTTTTCATTGCTGTTGTTTTCTTTTTGTTTTTTTTTGTTTCAGTAAGTCGCAAGTTTTTCCAAATTCTACATATTTAGGGAAATATCAAGAATCGGTTTATTTGAGCTAGTTTCATAAATACATGCTAGATATGGTGCGAAGCAGTATTTTTTGTTCGGTTTAAATTCTTCAGAAAAAATTCGTTTTTAGAATTATTTTTGCACGTTTTTAGTCTTTTATCAATACACAAAATAAACATGACAAAAACAACTTTTTCAAATTTAGATTATGATACAAAAAAGGTCAACGTCAGTTTTAGCTAAAACAAGGTATTGATTATAGGTTTTACGTCCTACCTTCCTGGAATCTCTCAACAAAATATATGGCGTTTTTTCATATAACAAGAATCCTGAAGGATATGTTATAATCATTAACTTTGAGAATTCAAACAAACTTGCTTTTATATCTTAAAGAAAGTAATCGAACCTAGGGAACGAAACTTCTGGAATTAGCTTAAATATCAAATCCTAAAAATGTCTAAAAGTTTGGATTCAACGCTCTTTTCACATATATTAATTAAAAAAAAACTTTCCGAAAAATAAGTTTTTCAAAAAAAAGTAAAGGCCATTTTAAACTTAAGCTCAACAGATACACATACCTGTTAAAATTCAATCTCAAAACGACCAGAAGTTACTATTAAAGAATAAATGAAACCCAAAACGAACAGAAATTAAATAAACAATCTTAGCAAAAACATACAACAAGTAATAATATAAATGAATAAATAGACCTTAAAGCGAGTAATGTTTAGATTGAATATGAAAATCAAGCTTAAAGCGAAAAAAATATTTTGCTATTGAAGTATAAATGAAACTTAAAACGAACAGAAATTGAATAAGCAATCAATGCAAACAAACATACAATAGATATTAATGTAAACGGATAAATAAATCGAACAAAAATCGAGCTTGAAACGAACAAAAATCACTATAAACAAGAGTTTGGGTATCGCCTCCTTCTCTCACTGTAAAAGTCTAAAACATACTGCCTCATTGACACTTTACTGATAACCAATTTTATTACAAATATTTTCTTTTATACTTAAAATTGAAAAACATTAAAATTACAGTAAAATTTTGAACTGAGCTTTCAGCAAAGAAAGAAAAACGAGCAAAAATGGGGTTTTTATAGGCCAAACTAAAATACTGAAAAAACAAAGCGAATATTTCGAGAGGGCAACCGCATCTCTTCTTCAGCGCGAAACGAAACAATGTATCCAAATAAAGTGCCGAAGAGAAAAAAAAAAAAACAAACGCGGAAAGTCAATGTGAAAAGAACCAAAAAACCAAAAACTTAAAAGATGCATAAAATTCAATAAAAGCCAAAAAATTAAAAGAATTAAAACCAAATACCTAACAACCATAAAAGCGAGTTATTCGCCAATATCCGCGATTTGCACAAAATCGAAAAAAAAATATGAACTGCCATCGACGGATACTAGCGAACAACTGACAAAGATAAGGAAACAATTCATTCACTCAAAAATCAAAGCGAACCAGCAATTAAATAAGTTGGAGAACTATGTCATTTGATTTTGGAGTTTAATTAATGCATTTCTTGCAGACACCTTTTGAGACCTAAGGGGTTGTTCACGTGTTTGATTAGATGGCTGGGAAAGTGGTTCAAAGTTTATTTCAGGGATTACTAAAGTCACTTCTCTAGTTGATAGAGCATTGAAAGTTTGTTTAACACGTTTCTTGGATTTAGAGCTCAACCACCTTAGATATATTTTATTTGGGAATGGGTATCCAATTAGTTTAATAAATTCTGTGATTGCAAAAAGCATTACAAGATTATTAGATAGTTCCAAAGAAAACACAAATCAAGGGGAAAATTCAGTTAATCTTGGTCTCCCATACATTAAAGGGGTTTCAGACCACATTTAAAAAAATCTAAGGAAAACTAAGATTTACACTTATTATAGACCCAGAAAAACTATCAGGTCCCAAATTTATCAAGGTAAAGACCCTATCCCGATAGGTGATAACTCCTGTGTCTACAGAATGCCTTGTTCGTGTGGTCTTTGGTATATCGGAAGAACTGATCAGCGACTCACGGATAGATTAACTCAGCACTCTACTTCAATTAATAATACACTTAAAAAGCGGAAAAAAACAGAAAATTTTGACTCTGCCCTTGCAGAGCACATTGTTGAAAAACCAGACCATACTATTTTGTTTAATCAAGCTAGTCTTATTTCGCATGACAAAGGTATTGTCCAGCACTACAGAGAAGCTGTTGAAATTTATAAATACCAACATTTAGGTCTAGCTTTAAACAGAGATTCGGGTGATTTAAGAATAAACGAGTCATATTTCGGTTTTCTCGAAAGAGAAGCCGATACTTTAGTAATCCCTGAAATAAACCTTGAACCACTTTCCCAGTCATCTAATCAAACACGTTAACAACCCCTTAGGTCTCAAAGGGTGTCTGCAAGAAATTCATTAATTAAAATCCGAAATCAAATTACATAGTTCTCCAACTTATTTAATTGCTGGTTCGCTTTGTTTTTTTAGTGAATGAATTGTTTCCTTTTCTTTGTCAGTTGTTCGCTAGTATCCGTCGATGGCAGTTCATATTTTTTTTTTCGATTTTGTGCAAATCGCGGATATTGGCGAATAACTCGCTTTTATGGCTGTTAGATATTTGGTTTTAATTCTTTTAATTTTTGGCTTTTATTGAATTTTATTCATCTTTTAAGTTTTTGGTTTTTCTTTGGTTTTTTGGTTCTTTTCACATTGACTTTCCGCGTTTGTTTTTTGTTGTTGTTTTTTTTTCTATTCGGCACTTTCCTTGGATACATCGTTTCGTTTCGCGCTGAAGAAGAGAGGCGTTTGTACTCTCGAAATATTCGCTTTGTTTTTTCAGTATTTTTATTTGGCCTATAAAAACCCCATTTTTGCTCGTTTTTCTTTCTTTATGTGATGTCAGGCCACTGTGGTTTAAGAAATTATCTTAGCTTTCAGCAATTAATATTATTATACATCAAATATTCAGTTTAATTTATTAGTTCTTTCTAAAGTTGTTCAAGACGAATATAGTTTCACTTCAAACAAGAGTTTGGATACCGCCCCCTTCCTTAATAGTAAATAAAAACCAAAAGCCTACTGCGTCATTGGCGCTTCACTGGAAACGAATTATATTACAAATCTTTTCTTTTCCAGTTCATACAGCAGTGAAAATAAACATAAATTACAGTGAAATAAATTCTTGAACTGATGGATCCTTCAACAATTAATATTACATATCAAATATTCAATTTGATGTTGTTTGTACTTTCCAAGACTGTTCAAGACGCGTATAGTTTTCAGTAAAGCGTCAATGACGCAGTAGGTTTTAGACTTTTACAGTGAGAGAAGGAGGCGGTACCCAAACTCTTATTTGAAGTGATTTTTGTTCGTTTCAAGCTTGATTTGTATATTCAGTTTAAGTTTCACATGTTTTAAGATTTATTTATTAATTTACATTAATATCTATTGTATGTTTGTTTGCATTGATTGTTTATTTAATTTCTGTTTATTTTTAGTTTGTGCTCGTTTTAAGTTTCATTTATACTTCAATAAGAAAATATTTTTTTCGTTTTAAGCTTGATATTAATATTCAATCTAAGCATTGTAAGTCAAGAACCATATATGCCCCCAGGGCATGACTTACAATACCTGCCCCCGGTCCCTGGGGTGTTGTGTCGACACCGGAGTTTTTATTATATGATATTTGAACTATTTTTAACAAAAGAGCTATCTCAAAATTTTTGTCAGATGCATTTAGGAAAGAAAGGCGTGGGGGGGGGAGGCCTGGATACCCTTCGATATCTTTTGACGCTTAAAAAGTGAACAAGAACTTCCAATTTCCAATCAAATGAGTCCTCTGAAGTTTATACGAGAATTCCTTCCATAAGAACTATATATGCCCCCAGGGCATAACTTATAAGCCTTTCCCTGAAGACTGTGGGGGGAGTGTCCTGATCAAAGATATAATTTCCAGAATTTTCAACTACTTTGAACCAAATGGCTATCTCAAAATTTTGATTGCATATGTTTGGGGAAATGGTGGGCGTGGAAAGGGTATTAGTTGCCTTCCAATCACTTTCGACTATTAAAAAGGGCACTAGCCATTTCAACTTCCAATCGAATGAACCCCTTTTTGAAGTTTCTACGACAATACTTTCTATAAAAACCTTATATTCCCCCAAGGCATAACTTACAACCCTTGCCCTGAGGACTGTGGTGGGTTGTCATCCTCATAGACCTGATTTCCAGAAGTTTCAACTTCTCTAAATTTTGATTGGATGTGTTTGGGGAAAGGGTGGGCATGAGAGGGGGGTTAGTTGCTCTCCAATCACTTTCGACTATTAAAAAGGTCAATAGCCCTTTGAATTCCCAATCGAATGAGCCCTTTTTGAAGTTTCTACGACAAAGCTCGCTATAAAAACCTTGTACGCCCCCAGGACATAACTTAAAACACTTGCCCTGAGTGTTTGGGGGAGTGTCCTCCTCAGAAACATAATTTCTATCTAGGAATCAAGTACGTAGAACAAAATGGCTATCTCAAAATTTTGATTGGATGTGTTTGGGGAAATGGTGGGCGTGGAAGCGGTGTAAGTTGCCTTCCAATCACTTTTGACCCTTAAGAAAGGAACTAGAACTCTCGATTTCCAATGGGATGAGCCCCCTTTGAAGTTTATACGACAACCTCTTCCATTTGAAGTGCCTCTGGGAAAAAAATAAATAATAAAACATTTGAGCCGTATGGCCTTTACTATAGGCAACGCTATAGCGTTGCCTCTGATAATTGCGACTGTCGCAAATTCCTCTTTGAACTTTTCGTTGCAATGTGAAGTATGGTATGTTTCTCTAAAGAAATACCGTCTTATTGGTCCCCAGTGGGGGGTGATCAAGTCTCCACGAGGACAAGACCTTGGGTAGCGTGGTAGGCAGGATTCGTATCTACTCAAGATGTTGCTAAAACTACTTTAATAAACTAATAGACAAATTACAATACTAGATTACACTCGTGAACAGTCTTCTTGAAGCCGTAGAGAATCCGAGCTATAGAACTTGCACCGGCTGGCACCGTTGATTTGGAAGTGGCTGCTGCACTTTCCAAGCTCACCGTCTATAGTTGGCTAGTGGAGGTTACTGGAACCCTCCGACGGCAGTGATGTGGAGGTTATTGTTAAACTCTCCCAGCGCAACGTATTTTATAGAAAGGTGGAGGTTGCTCGAACTCTCCCAGCGGTGTTCGTCTAACCACTTGTCACTGTTGGTTCTCAAAGCTGAACTGTCCACAAGTTGTCTTTTCCCCCTTCTTATCTTCCAAGGCCCAAGCATACAATTCTGGGCCCATGACCCCCAAAGTAGCCTCTCATTGGCTGGCAGGTTTTTGATCATGTGATCAACTACCTTGAATAGAAAAGAAAGCAGAAACAAGTACATAAAACAACACATACCCAACCATACCCTTGAAGTGGACCATTTACTAAATACCAAAATATACCCTTAACGTAATAAAACACTAAATACAAGAAATACACTTATATCTAACTTGCGTAAGCCTAGCAACAATCTTTACATTTCTTCCCCCCTACTTTATTGAAAAAAAATACATTTTTATTACTTTTTTTTCAAACGTTTTAAATTAATTTTTATTCCTTTCCTACTCACATTTGTTATTATTCATTGTCCCCTTGTTTGACTATTCTAAAACCATTTTTTTCCATTTCTCTATAATCAATCCATAATTTCCTTAATTTGAGGAGAATCACCGTGGAAATTCCGACAAGGATTAGGAAAATTAACGTGCCGCCAGTCATGATCCCAATACTCATGGACTGTGCTGATTCAATTTTTCTATGTAATTTTGTTTTGCTCAAAATAGATTTTAGGCTGTTTATGTCTTTTTCAGAATACATTTCTCTCTCGAGAAAGCTATGAATTTTTTTGAAGTCTAATGATTCGAAATCAAAATTAAGTTTTGTAGCATTGAAAAGAATTTTATTATGAGCGAATTTACTATCTATAGAAAATACATGAAATAAGTGCGACGGAGGAATATTTTCAGCCAAACTTGGGTTCAGCATAGGACCCGTTATATTTCGACGAAGACATGAATCACAATTTTTGACATAATTTTGTACACGTACTGGCAAGTTTTAAAACATTAGAAATTTGCGTGCTTGCTCTATCGTTTTTATATATCTTTCGTGGGCACCTAACAATAGTTTGTTATGCATCAAGGCAATGGTTGTAGATATAAGTTCTTTTGCTACAGACATTTAATACTTATTTGCTCGTCACTTATCTCCGGTACTATCAACTGCAGATACTATCCCATTATGAATTACCAGTTCATATTCTAGTAGCCAATTTGGTAATATGTTTGCTTCATTTGCCTCAATTTCTAGCCTGGGAGACTCGATCCCCGATTCATGTACAGGATGTTCCTGTTAGCCAAAGCTTGTTCCGCCTTTGCGCACTGGATTGCAAACATGTCCTGCATTTCTATGGATGCAACCCTTTTTTGATCCCTTAGAGGGGCCTCAATGCTTTCCCCTTAGATTACATGACCCTTTGTCATGACTTGCTCGTGACCAATAGGCACCATAGGCCTACCCCTTACGGTCGACCGACTATTAAAAATTACAGAATTTGGGTCCGAGTCCTGAGACTCCATTTCCCGAAAATCAAATCGTTTTCCGGGTACAGTTTCCAAAAATTTGTACCCTGCTTTTATTTCTTGATCGCGCTTTTGAGCCTGTCTGAGTTCCTTCTCTCCTAGTCCAATAAAATCAACATATTCACCTTGAAGGCAGTCAAATTCCTGTTCCAATTCATCAAGATTAATTTTTCTGTATTTTTCAACAAATTCAGAACTAGGGCGGCTCAAATAGTCGCTAGGATTTTTAACTCCAGGAATGTGATGAAAAGTAAATTGCTCAATGTCTATTAAAACAGCAATACGGTATAATTTGCTATTTAAGTCTTTAGCTCTCTTTAAATAAGATAGGGCCCTGTAATCTGTATAGCAATGTGTATGAGTGGACCATAGAAAGGTTTTTTTAAAATGTTTAATCCCGGAGTAAAGTGCGAATAATTCTTTGTTATGATTGTCATATCTAGATGAGGGTCCGCTGAGAATTTTAGAATAGCTTGCAACTATTTGAAAGCGATCCGTGGTTTTACATTTTACACAAAGTAGAGCGCTAATTGCTTTCATGCTAGCATCTGTGAACAAATGAAAATCCTCTGATTTCGATGGAAAACGGAGAAGAATTAATTTTGGATTAGTAAGTTCGGATTTTAGTTTTTCAAATACCTCCATTTCGGTGGGTTCAAAAACAAGTGGGACATTTTTGCGAGTTAGGCGAACCAAAGGATATGAAATTTCTGCATAGTTAAGGTAAAAACTTCGTAGAAATGAAGTCATGCCTAGGAAACAACGAACTTCCGAAACGTCCTTAGGCGGTGTCATCACCCTAATCACTTCAACCTTTGATTCCTGGGGAGAGATCCCTTCGGGTGAGACTTTGAATCCTAACAGATTGACTGAATTTGCAAAAAAAACAGCATTTTGATAAATTGAGTTTATGGTTGGATTCACGTATCCTTTCAAAAACAATTTGTAAATGTCTCAAAGGATCTTCAAATTTTTCGCTTTCCGTATGTATTGTTAGGTCATCTACGTACCAACTCAGAAAATCAGAGAAATTTATTTCGTACTTTGTTTTACTAGGGACGTCCCGAAACATGATTCCCAAAAATTCTAAAAATTCTCTAGGACTGCTTTTAGTTCCCATTGGTGCTTTCAAAAATCGGTATGATACACCTTTAACATTGAAAGAAAATAATTGGCGACTTTCTTCGGATAAATTTCACGCATAAAAGGAGTGTTTGATGTCTAATGTGGAAAATTGTTTTTTTCCTGCCATATTAGTTATAACTTCGTTAATCCTTTGAATTTCCCATTGAATATCTGTAATGCATTTATTGATTTCTGTAAGGTCAATTAAGGACCTACTGTTTTCTTCATTCCACAGGTGTTTTGGGAAGACTTTATCCTTTTTATTAGGTTTGACTATGATAAAAACAGATTAGTTGAATGGTGATCGAGCCACTTCAATAATCTTAGCTCGAAGTATTTCCTTGACTTGTTTCATTATTACTTCCTGCATTAAAAATGGTAATGGAAATTGTTTTTTGCTTTTAATTGGAACTGTTTCATCAATTGGAACGACAAATCCAACTAAGTCATTACCCCAATATCATAAGCAGTGCGAGCGAATAAATATTTAAATTTACAACTGAAAGTTTTAAATTTTTTACTATATTTATCGGTTAAGTCTCTGGTATTGACATGTTTTAAAAATTCATCATTAGCCCAGTCAGTTTTTAAATCTAACTGAGTTTTATTGACTTGAGAAAATTCATTTTCCAGCAAAGGCTGCAATTAACCCAGAGCTTGAGGGTAAGTCGTCTGGGAGAAGCTCAAAATGTCCCATTAATTTACCTCTTAATAAGGTTAATTTATCTTGGGTGGGGTTAAAAAATACAAAGGGAAATGAGTAATTAGACACTTCACTGATTGACCCGGAAATACAAGTTGCCCACGTTGGTGCAGGCGTGAACATCAGACAAACCCCATGAGCTACAGGACTTTGGTTGCTAGATTGCGGTTTCACTTTGATTATTCGAAATGAGTTTGGTGAAATGGTTATCTGTTTAGCTACATATACATTTCCTGTACAAGCGTTACCAGTGTTTTCGGCAAAAAATGCGCAAAAATTTTCTTGATATAGACTATTGGAGCCTAAACTGATTTGGTTTTGACGGGTACCAAGAGAAATGTCTAAACAATTTAAGAAATCATAGCCTACTATTAGAGGAAACTTAAGTTCACTAATAACGAGAAATTCCCAATGAATTTTTTTTTTCACCCCGTCAGATATAGCAACAAGAATTTTGATTTTCCCCAAAACAGGCAAAATATTTCCACTCAAGGATTTTACAGCTGAAAATGACGTTTTAATTTTCTTTTATATCTGCTCCGGAAGGCTGTAGAATAAATTTTCCGATAATAGTGACCTTTGACAACCGGTGTCAATAAATGCTAAAATTTTAACAGATTCGCACAATATTACATCATGCATAAATGGAAATGAAACACAATTGATTGATTCTGGTATGCTCAAGTAACAAATTTGTGAATCAGAACAGTTCACAGAAGAAATATTATTTATTAGAGGACTTCGCATAATGTTCGACTCGGCCTCCGGTAAAGTCGAATTATTTAGTTTTTTTTGGTTTCCTTGTGGTAGATTTATAGGCGCTGGGGCTAAGAAAAATTTTGACTTGTGCCCTATTTCACCACAGCGGATACACGTTATAGGTTCCTTACATTCAGATTGTCTATGTGGACCCCTACAATTCCAACATTTTATGCGAGCATTATTTCTACCACTAAAATCATTCCTGAAATAATTACTTCTAGTTGATCTTGACATAGAGGGAGTTCGGCTTTGTGACATATCATGGTTAATGTTTTGACTGCTGACTGCTGCAGTTAAAACTTCATTAGGACTACAAAATGTTGAATCTATTGTTTCAAATTTCCTAGCTAGTTCTAGTAGTTCATCATTATCGCAATCTGGTGATACTTGTTCCATTACTCGGCACACAATACTATTTTTTAAGCCACTTTTAAAAATATTTGATTTGAGACTACTGGCGTCGTTTTGGTCGGCTGACTTGCAATAATTCTTTGCCTTAACAGCTATTTTAGAATAAAATTGAGAGACCAATTCGTTCTCTTTCTGTTTTTCTCTAACTAATTCTTGTAGTTTTTGTCCTACACTTTTTTCTGGGCAAAAGGCTATTTTAAAGGGTTCTTTTGAGGTCTGAAAGAATTTTTATACGGTTTGGATCAGCATTATGCAGAAATCTTTGAATCTCCCCCCTAGTGTAACAGATAGCCTGAGACCCCATAGAGGCGTCCCCCTTGGACTGACTCTTTTGTATTTGTTTTAGAGTTAAAATCCAGGAATGAATATCGGCTGGATGCGAAAGTTTAGAAATTGGCGGACATTGTTCTATATAATAATTAACAGGCATAGGATGAGTTGATTAGTAAATATCAGAACTAACTCTCTGAGATGACAGACGAGCCTCTGCATCTGCTAGCCTAGCTTCGAGGTCTTTAACATGGGCCTCTAAGTCAGCCGGAATGGTTTTAAATTTAAGGCTAGGAAATAGAGACAGCTTAATGAATTATTAGAAAGGAGTTTCTAAAAAGTAGTCAACAACACCGTGAGTAGCTGCCACCAATGTGAAGCATGGTATGCTTCTCTAAAGAAATACCGTCTTATTGGTCCCCAGTGGGGGGTGATCAAGTCTCCACGAGGACAAGACCTTGGGTAGCGTGGTAGGCAGGATTCGTATCTACTCAAGATGTTGCTAAAACTACTTTAATAAACTAATAGACAAAATACAATACTAGAGTACACTCGTGAACAGTCTTCTTGAAGCCGTATAGAATCCGAGCTATAGTCAACTTGCACCGGCTGGCACCGTTGATTTGGAAGTGGCTGCTGCACTTTCCAAGCTCGCCGTCTATAGTTGGCTAGTGGAGGTTACTGAAACTCTCCGACGGCAGTGATGTGGAGGTTATTGTTAAACTCTCCCAGCGCACCGTATTTTATAGAAAGGTGGAGGTTGCTCGAACTCTCCCAGCGGTGTTCCTCTAACCACTTGTCACTGTTGGTTCTCAAAGCTGAATTGTCCACAAGTTGTCTTTTCCCCCTTCTTATTTTCCAAGGCCCAAGCATAGAATTCTGGTTCCATGACCCCCAAAGTAGCCTCTCAATGGCTGGCAGGTTTTTGGTCATGTGATCCACTACCTTGAATGGAAAAGAAAGCAGAAACAAGTACATAAAACAACACATACCCAAACAGACTCTTGAAGTGGAACATGCACTAAATACCAAAAATATACCCTTAACGTAATAAAACACTAAATACAAGAAATACACTTATATCTAACTTGCGTAAGCCTAGCAACAATCTTTACAGCAACAAATAAATTCTGAAGGAAAATTTTAGAAAAGTTGTAACTGAGAAGGGGTAGTTTGACTAAGAGCCGAAATATTTAATTAGGGAAAACGACATATTCATACGCAGGCTAATGTAGAAATGGGGTTTAAGACCAAAGTGCCTCTCAAAATCTGATAACTTTGCTGTTTTGACTAGCTCACAATATGTCTCCCAAAAATCATCAGTTTTTCATTTAATTCATCCGTGTTATTTTTTTCAGCCACAAAATTGCCCCCTCCCCCCTCACGTTGCAATTATTTCGGTCTACGTGCTTCGACCAGGGAAATATGTGAGATAGATCAAAGATCCATTGGTTTTGATCCTCTTAGATGGACCAAAACCCACATGTATGCACGAATAAAATTGGGGAGGACTATGACTCTAAGCTAAAAAATCTAAACTCTTAACTAAAACTAAACCAAACTAGAACTCTAATTAAAACTCTAAGTCTAAACTAAGACTCTAAACTAAAACTAAACTAAACTAGAACTTCAACAAAAACTGTAAACTAAGACTCTAAGCTAAAAACACTAAACTCTTAACTAAAACTAAACTAAACTAGAACTCTAACAAAAACTCTAAGCTGAGACTCTAAGCTAAAATTCTATACTCTTAAGTAAAACTAAACTTAACTAAAACTCTAAGCTAAGACTCTAAGCTAAAACTCCAAACTCCTAACTATTACTAAAATAAACTTAAGCTCTAACAAAAACTATAAGCTAAGACTCTAAGCTAAAACTCTAAACTATTTACTAAAACTAAACTAAGCTAAGACTTCAACAAAAACTCTAAGCTAAGACTCTAAGCTAAAAACTCTAAACTCTTAACTAAAACTAAAATAAACTAGAACTCTAACAAAAACTCTAAGCTAAGACTTTAAGCTAAAAAACTCTAAACTATTAACTAAAAATAAAATAAACTATAAGTCTAACTAAAACTCTAAACTAAGACTCTATTGTAAAAAAATGTAAAATCTAAACTAGATTTAAACTAGAAGAGAACACTAACTGAAACTAAATGGTAAGAAACCAAATTCTCAACTGAAATTAAACTAAACTTCAAATTTAACAAAAACTATTATCTAATACTTTAAGCTAGATCTCCCAAATATTAACTAAAATTGAACTAAACTAGAACTTCAATAAAAACTCTAAGCTAAAAACTCTAAACTCTTAACTAAAACTAAACCAAACTATAACTTTAATTAAAAATATAATATAAGACTATAAGCTAAAAATATAAATTCTTAAATTAAAATAAAACTAAACTAAACTAGAACCATCACAAAAAATCTTATATAATACTCTGAGGTAAACTCTAAAATCTTGAATAAAACTAAACTAAACTAGAACTCTAACTGAAACTCAAAGGTAAAAAATCAAACTCTTAACTAAAATTAAACTAAACTAGAACTCTAACAAAAAAACTCTAAACTCGTATCTAAAACTAAACTAAACTTCAACTCTAACAAAAACTCTGAGCTAAAATTCTAAGCTAAAATTCTAAACTCTTAACTAAAACTAAACTAGAACTCTAACTAAAACTCTAAGCTAAGACTACTAGGTAAAACACCAAACTCTTAACGAAAAAAAAAATAAATTATAACTCCAACAAAAACTCTAAACTAATACTCAGATCTAAAAAACTTTAACTTCTGTAATAAAACTAAACTAAACTAAAACTATAAGATAATTCTACAAGGTAAAACTCAAAACTCTTAACTACAATTAAACTAAAAAATCACTGTAACAAAAACTCAAAGATAAAACTATATGATAAAACTCTAAACTCTTAACTATTACTAAACTTAACTTCAACTCTAACAAAAACTCTACTCTAAGACTCTAAGCTAAAACTCTAAACTATTAACTAAAACTAAACTAAACTAGAACTTCAACAAAAACTCCAAGCTAAGACTCTAAGCTAAAACTAAAAACTCTTAACTAAAACTAAACTAAACTAGAACTCTAACTAAAACTCTAAGCTAAGACTCTAAGCTAAAACCCAAAACTCTTAATTAAAAGTAAACTAGAACTCTAACTGAAACTCAAAGGTAAAAAATCAAACTCTTAACTAAAATTAAACTAAACTAGAACTCTAACAAAAAAACTCTAAGCTATGACTCTAAGCTAAAACTCTGAACTCTTAACTATTACTAAACTAAACTTCAACTCTAACAAAAACTCTAAGCTAAGACTCTAAGCTAAAACTCTAAACTATTAACTAAAACTATACTAAAATATAACTTCAACAAAGACTATAAGCTAAGACTCTAAGATAAAAACTCTAAACTCTTAACTAAAATGAAGTATAACTATAAAAAAAACTCTAGGCTAAAATTCTGAACTCTTAACTAAAACTAAACTAAACTAGATCTTCAACAAAAAATCTAAATTAAGACTCTAAGGTAAGACACAAAACTCTTTACTAAAACTAAACTAAACTAGAACTTTAACTGAAACTCAAAGGTAAAACATCAAACTCTTAACTAAAATTAAACTAAACTATAACTATAACAAAAAAAACTCTAAGATAAGACTCTATGCTAAAACTACAAACTATTAACTATTACTAAACTAAACTTCAACTCTAACAAAAACTCTAAGCTAGAACTTTAATGTATTAACTAAAACTAAACTAAACGATAACTTCAACATAAACTCTAAAGCTAAGACTCTAATCTTAAAACACCAAACTCTTAACTAAAACTAAAATGAAGTAGAACTCTAACAAAAACTCTGAGCTAAAATTCTAAACTATTAACTAAACAATACTAAACTAGAACTCTAACTAAAACTCTAAGCTAAGACTCTAAGGTAAAACACCAAACTCTTAACTAAAATTAAACTAAATTAGAACTTTAACTGAAACTCAAAGGTAAAACATCAAACTCTTAACTAAAATTAGACTAAACTAGAACTCTAAAAAAAAACTCTAAGCTAAGACTCTAAGCTAAAACTCTAAACTCTTAACTATTACTAAACTAAACATCAACTCCAACTAAAACTCTAAGCTAAAACTCTAAATTCTTAACTAAAACTAAACTAAACTAGAACTTCAACATAAACTCTAAGCTAAGACTCTAAGCTAAAAACTCTAAACTCTTAACTAAAACTAAAATAAAGTAGAACTCTAACGAAAACTCTGAGCTAAAATTCTAAACTCTTAACTAAAACTATACTAAACCAGAACTCGAAATAAAACTCTAAGCTAAGACTCTAAGGTAATACACCAAACTCTTAACTAAAACTAAACTAAACTAGAACTCTAACTGAAACTCAATGGTAAAACATCAAACTCTTAATTAAAATTAAACTAAACTAGAACTCTAACAAAAAAAACTCTAAGCTTAAACGATAAGCTAAAACTCAAAACTCTTCACTAAAACTTAGCCAAACTATAACTTTAATTAAAAATCTAGGCTATGAATCTAAGCTAAAACTCTAAAATCTTAACTGAAACTAGACTAAAATTCAACTCTCAGCTAAAACTCTAAGGTAAAGCTCTAAACTATTAACTAAAACTAAACTAAACATTTGCTCTAACTAAAGCTCCAGGCTAAGACTCTAAGCTGAAACTAAAAACTCTTAACTAGAACTAAACTAAACGAAACTTCAACCCTAACTAAAACTCTAATCTAAGACTTTAAGGTAAAACTCAAAACTCTTAACTAAAACTAAACTAAACTAGAACTCTTAATAAAACTCTAAGCTAAGACTCTAAGCTAAAAAACTCTATACTTTTAACTAAAACTAAACCAAACTAAAACTCTAAGCTAAGTCTCTATGGTAAAACTTCAAACTCTTACCTATAACTAAGGTCCCAAAGGGCCCCCGGACCCCCAAAGGCCCTCCCCGGGCCCCCAGGCCCTCACCAGGTCCCCAAAGGACCACCCGGCCCTAAAGGCCCCCCAGACCCCCAAAAAACCCCCAGGCCCCAAAGGCCCCCTCCCCCCCCTTGGCCCCCAAAGGGTCCCCCCTCCCTCTCCCTCCCTCTCCTCCCCCTCCTCACCTTCCCCTCTCCCACCCCTCCTCTCCCTCCCCTCCTCCCCCTCCCCTACTCCCCCTCCCCATTTTTTAATATTTTATGATACTGACTAAGTTTTAGTTAAGAGTTTAGAGTTTTAGCTTAGAGTCTTAGCTTAGAGTTTTTTGTTAGAGTTCTAGTTTAGTTTAATTTTAGTTACAGTTCAGAATTTCGAGTTTTAGCTTAGAGTCTTAGCTTAAAGTTATAGTTTGGTTAAGTTTTAGTTAAGAGTTTAGAGTTTTTAGCTTAGAGTTTTTGTTTAAGGTTTAGTTTAGTTTAGTTTTAGTTAATATTTTAGATTTTTAGCTTAGAGTCTTAGCTTATAGTTTTAGTTAGAGTTTTAGTTTAGTTTAGTTTTAGTTAAGAGTTTAGAGTTTTTTAGCTTAGAGTCTTAGATTAAAGTTTTAGTTTGGTTTAGTTTTAGTTAAGAGTTTTTTTTTTATATTATAGTCTTAGCTTAGAGTTTTTGTTAGAGTTCTAGTTTAGTTTAGTTTTAGTTAAGAGTTAAGAGTTTTTAGCTTAGAGTCGTAGCTTAGAGTTTTATTCAGAGTTCTAATTTAGTTTAGTTTAGTTACAGTTCAGAATTGAGAGTTTTAGCTTAGAGTTATAGCATATAATTTTACTTAAAGTTGTAGTTTGGTTAAGTTTTAGTTAAGAGTCTTAGCTTAGAGTTTTTGTTAGAGTTGAAGTTTAGTTTAATTTTAGTTAAGAATTTGATGTTTTACCTTTGAGTTTCAGTTAGAGGTCTAGTTTATTTTACTTTTGTTTAAGAGTTTAGAGTTTTTAGCTTAGAGTCTAAGCTAAAAGTTTAAGTTTGGTTTAGATTTAGTTAAAAGTTTAGAGTTTTTTTTGCTTATACTATCATCTTAGAGATTTTTTTCCAGTTCTAGTATAGTTTAGTTTTAGTTAAGAGTTTAGAGTTTTCAGATTAGAGTCTTAGCTTAGATTTTTATTCAGAGTTCTATTTTAGTTTAGTTTAGTTACAGTTCAGTATTTAGAGTTTTAGCTTAGAGTCATAGCTTATAATTTTACTTACAGTTGTAGTTTGGTTAAGTTTTAGTTAAGAGTTTCGAGTTTTAGCTTAGAGTCTTAGCTCAGAGTTTTTGTTAGAGTTCTAGTTTAGTTTAGTTTTAGTAAAGAGTTTAGAGTTTTCAGCTTAGAGTCTTAGCTTAGAGTTTTAGTTAGATTTGAAGTTTAGTTTAGTTACAGTTAAAACTTTAGAGCTTTAGCTTAGAGTCATTGCTTAGAGTTTTACTTAAAGTTTTAGTTTGACTAAGTTTTATTTAAGAGTTTCGAGTTTTAGCTTATAGTCTTAGCTTAGAGTTTTTTGTTATAGTTCTATTTTAGTTTAATTTTAGTTAAGAGTTTGATGTTTTACCTTTGAGTTTAAGTTATAGTTCTAGTTTAGTTTAGTTTTAGTTAAGAGTTTGGTGTTTTACCTTAGAGTCTTAGCTTAGAGATCTAGTTTAGTTTAGTTTTAATTAAGAGTTTAGAGTTTTAGCTTAGAGTCTCAGCTTAGAGTTTTTGTTTGAGTTCTAGTTTATTTTAGTTTTAGTTAAGATTTTAGTGTTTCTAGCTTAGAGTGTTATCTTAGTTTTTATTTTGGAGTTATTGTATATTGTTGTTAGAGTTGATAGTTTTAGCGTAAGAGTATTAGATTAGAGTTTTCGCTATAGTTTAATTTTTCTATATTTTTAGTAAAAAGTTTGGAGATTTTTTTGTTAGATTTCTAGTTTTGTTTAGTTTTATTTAAGAGTTGGATTTTTTACCTTTAAGTTTCAGTTAGATTTCTAGTATATTTAAGTTTTATTACAGATTTTAGATTTTATAATATAGTATTATCTGATAGTTTTAGTTAGATTTATATTTTAGTTTTAGTTAAAGTTCCTAATTTGTAGTTTTAGATTTGAGTAATTGCTTATAGGTTCAATTAAATGTATAGATTGTTTAAGTTTTATTTAATAGTTTAGTGTTTTTATCTTAGAGTTTTGTTTAAGTCCTAGTTTAGTTTAGTTTTAGTTAATAGTTTAGAGTTTTATCTTAGAGTCTTAGCTTAGAGTTTTTGTTAGAGTTCTAGTTTAGTTTAATTTTAGTTAAGAGTTTTTTTTATCTTAGAGTCTTGGCTTAGAGTTTTTGTTAGAGTTCTAGTTTAGTTTAGTTTTAGTTAAGAGTTTAGAGTTTTTAGCTTAGAGTCGTAGCTTAGAGTTTTATTCGGAGTTCTAATTTAGTTTAGTTTAGTTATAGTTCAGAATTTAGAGTTTTAGCTTAGAGTCATAGCTTATAATTTTACTTAAAGTTCTAGTTTGGTTAAGTTTTAGTTAAGAGTTTCGAGTTTTAGCTTAGAGTCTTAACTTAGAGTTTTTTTTAGATTTGAAGTTTAGTTTAATTTTAGTTAAGAATTTGATGTTTTACCTTTGAGTTTAAGTTAGAGTTCTAGTTTAGTTTACTTTTAGTTAAGAGTTTAGAGTTTTTAGCTTAGAGTCTTATCTTAAAGTTTTAGTTTGGTTTAGTTTTAGTTAAAAGATTAGAGTTTTTTTTTTTGCTTAGAGTCTTAGCTTAGAATTTTTGTTAGAGTTCTACTTTAGTTTAGTTTTATTTCAGAGTTTAGAGATGTTAGCTAAGAATCCTAGCTTATAGTTTTATTCAGAGTTCCATTTTAGTTCATTTTTTATAAAGTTCAGAATTTAGAGTTTCATATTATATTCATATCTAATAATTTTTATGACAGGTGTAGTTTAGATTAGTTTTAGTTAATAGTTTCGAGTTTTAGCTTATAGTCTTATATAAGAGTTTTTTTTTTATTTATATTTTATTTTAGTTTTAGTTAATATTTTATATTTTTTCATTATAGTATTAGCTTAGATTTTTAGTTAGATTTGAAGTTTAGTTTAGTTACAGTTAAGAATTTAGAGTTTTAGCTTAGAGTCATAGCTTAGAGTTTCACTTAAAGTCTTAGTTTGACTAAGTTTTAGTTAAGAGTTTCGAGTTTTAGCTTAGAGTCTTAGCTTAGAGTTTTTTGTTAGAGTTCTAGTTTAGTTTAATTTTAGTTAAGAGTTTGATGTTTTACCTTTGAGTTTCAGTTAGAGTTCTAGTTTAGTTTAGTTTTAGTTAAGAGTTTGGTGTTTTACCTTAGAGTCTTAACTTAGAGTTCTAGTTTAGTTTAGTTTTACTTAAGAGTTTACAGTTTTAGCTTAGAGTCTCAGCTTAGAGTTTTTGTTAGAGTTCTAGTTTATTTTAGTTTTAGTTAAGAGTTTAGTGTTTTTAGCTTAGAGTCTTAGCTTAGAGTTTATGTTGAAGTTATAGTATAGTTTAGTTTTAGTTTGGAGTTTTAGCTTAGAGTCTTAGCTTAGAGTTTCTGTTAGAGTTGAAGTTTAGTTTAGTTTTAGTTAAGAGTTTAGAGTTTTTTTTGTTAGAGTTATAGTTTAGTTTAATTTTAGTTAAGAGTTTGATTTTTTACCTTTGAGTTTCAGTTAGAGTTCTAGTTTAGTTTAGTTTTAGTTAAGAGTTTAGAGTTTTTTAGCTTAGAGTCTTAGCTTAGAGTTTTTGTTAGAGTTCTAGTTTAGTTTAGTTTTAGTTACAGTTCAGAATTTTTAGTTTTAGCTTAGAGTCATAGCTTAGAGTTTTACTTAAAGTTATAGTTTGGTTAAGTTTTGGTTAAGAGTTTATAGTTTTTTGCTTAGAGTTTTTGTTGAAGTTCTAGTTTAGTTTAGTTTTAGTTAATAGTTTAGAGTTTTAGCTTAGAGTCTTAGCTTAGAGTTTTTGTTAGAGTTGAAGTTTAGTTTAATTTTAGTTAAGAATTTGATGTTTTACCTTTGAGTTTCAGTTAGAGTTCTAGTCTAGTTTACTTTTAGTTAAGATTTTAGAGTTTTTTACCTTAGATTATTATCTTAGATTTTGTTTGCAAGTTCTAGTTTAGATGCGTTTTAGTTAATTGTGTAGAGTTTTTTAGCTCAATGTCTTATCTGGGTGTCATATTTGGATTTCGAGTTTATTTTATAGCCTTCTAAGTATGTGTCGTTTTTAGACTTTAGTTTCATAGTAGAGCTTGTGTTGTAGTTCTAGTGTAGTTTAGTTTTAGTTTTTTTTAATATTTTATAGTTTTATCTTCTTGTCTTAGATTAGAGTTTTTTTTAGAGTTGAAGTTTAGATTAGTAATAGTTCGGAGTTTAGAGTTTTAGCTTAGAGACTTAGCTTAGAGTTTTAGTTTAAGTTTATTTTTACTTAAGAGTATAGAATTTTATCTTAGAGTCTCAGCTTAGAGTTTTTTTTAGAGTTCTAGTTTAGTTTAGTTTTAGTTAAGAGTTTAGTGTTTTTAGATTATAGTATTAGTTTAGAGTTTTTGTTTAATTTCTAGTTTAGTTTAGTTTTAGTTTAGAGTTTTATCTTATACTTAGAGTTTTAATTAGAGTTCTAGTTTAGTTTAGTTTCAGTTAAGAGTTTAGAGTTTTTAGCTTAGAGTCTTAGCTTAGTTTTATTTAGAGTTCTAGTTTAATTAAGTTTTAGTTAAGAGTTTAGAGTTTTACCATAGAGTCCTAGCTTAGAGTTTTAGTTAGAGTTAAAGTTTAGTTTAGTTACAGTTAAGAATTTAGAGTTTTAGCTTAGAGTCATAGCTTAGAGTTTTACTTAAAGTTATAGCGTGGTTAAGATTTAGTTAAGAGTCTCGAGTTTTAGCTGAGTCTTAGCTTACAGTTTTTGTTAGAGTTATAGTTTAGCTTAGTTTTACTTAGGAGTTTAGATTTTTACCTTAGAGTCTTAGCTTAGAGTTTTTGTTAGATTTCTATTTTAGTTTAAATTTAGTTAAGAATTTGATGTTTCACCTTTGAGTTTCAGTTAGAGTTCTAGTTTAGTTTACTTTTAGTTAAGAGTTTAGTGTTTTACCTTAGAGTCTTAGCATAGAGTTATAGTTAGAGTTCTAGTTTAGTTTTAGTTAAGAGTTTAGAATTTTATCTTAGAGTCTTAGCTTAGAGTTTTTGTTAGAGTTCTAGTTTAGTTTAATTTTAGTTAAGAATTTGATGTTTTACCTTTGAGTTTCAGTTAGAGTTCTAGTTTAGTTTACTTTTAGTTAAGAGTTTAGTGTTTTACCTTAGAGTCTTAGCTTAGAGTTTTAGTTAGAGTTCTAGTTTAGTTTAGTTTTAGTTAAGAGTTTAGAATTTTAGCTTAGTCTTAGCTTAGAGTTTTTGTTAGAGTTCTAGTTTATTTTAGTTTCAGTTAAGAGTTTAGAGTTTTTGGCTTAGAGTGTTTTGCTTAGAGTTTTTGTTGAAGTTCTAGTTTAGTTTAGGTTTAGTTAATAGTTTATAGTTTTAGATTATAGTAGTAGCTTAGAGTTTTTGTTATAGTTCTAGTTTAGTTTAGATATATTTAAGCGTCTGGAGTTTTACCTTCGAGACTGAGCGTAGAGTTTTAGTTTAGTTTAGTTTTATTTAAGAGTTTAGAGTTTTAGCTTAGTCTTAGCTTAGAGTTATAGTTAGAGTAGAAATTTAGTTTAGTTATAGTTAAGAGTTTAGAGTTTTTAGCTTAGAGTCGTAGTTTAGAGTCTTTGTTAGAGTTATAGTTTAGTTTACTTAAGAGTTTAGAGTTTTATCATAGAATCTTAGTACCGAGTTTTTGCGTAATATGTAGTTAAGTTTAGCTTTAGTTATGATATTAGAGTTTTTTTGTTTCTTGTCCTAGCTTAGAGTTTTTTTCAGAGTTCCATTTTAGTTTACTTTTAGTTAGTAGTTTGGTGTTTTACCTTAGAGTTATAGATTAGAGTTTTTGCTAGAGTTCTAGTTTATTTTATTGTTTTTTAATAGTTTATAATTTTGGATTATAGTCTTATAATAGAGTTTTTGTTATAGTTATAGTTTAGTTTAGTTTTAGTTAAGAGTTTAGAGTTTGTAGCTTAGAGTCTTAGCTTAGAGTTTTTGTTGAAGCTCTAGTTTAGTTTAGTTTTAGTTAAGAGTTTATAGTTTTAGCTTAGAGTCTTAGCTTAGAGTTTTTGTTAGAGTTTTAGTTTAGTTTAGTTTTAGTTAAGAGTTTTGAGTTTTACCTTAAAGTCTTAGATCAGAGTTTTAGTTAGGGTTGAAGTTTCGTTTCGTTTAGTTATAGTTAAGAGTTTATAGTTTTAGCCTAGAATCTTAGCTTAGAGATTTAGTTATAGTTGAAGTTTAGTCCAAACTAGCATAACCACAAAATTACACAATATTGCATAGAAATACCCAAACCATAGGTTAGATTAGGTTAGGTTAGGTTAGAGGTTAGGTTTCTCCACGTTTAAGTTTGGTTAGGTTAGGTTAGATTATCTTGGGCGCTCATGATAAGACAACCTAATTTAACTTTTTCCGGCAAGTATGGTTAGGTTAGGTTAGGCTAGATTAAGTTAGGTTAGATCAGGTTAGGTTAAGTTAGGTTAGGTTAGCCCACGTACATTTCACTTAGGTTAGCTTAGGTTAGGTGAGAGACAGGCAAAAAGTTAGGTGTATGATTAGGTTAGGTTAGATTAAGTTAGGTTAGGTTAAGTTAGGTTAGGCTAGGTTAGCCTACGTACAGCACGTACGTAGGCTAACCTAGCCTAACCTAACTTAACCTAACCTAACTTAACCTAACCTAACCTAATCATACACCTAACTTTTTGCCTGTCTTTCGCATAACCTAAGCTAACCTAATTGACGCGTACGTGGGCTAACCTAACCTAACTTAACCTAACCTAATCTAACCTAACTTAATCTAGCCTAACCTAACCTAACCATACTCGCCGGAAAAGGTTAGATTAGGTTAGCTTATCATGAGCGCTCATGATAAGCCAACCTAATCTAACCTAACTTAAACGTGGAGAAACCTAACGCCTAACCTAACCTAACCTAATCTAACCAATGATGTTGGTATTTCTTTGCACTATTGTATAATTTTGTGGTTATGCTAGTTTGGACTAAACTTCAACTCTAACTAAATCTCTAAGCTAAGACTCTAGGCTAAACCTCTAAGCTATAAACCTTAAGTAAAACTAAAATAAACAATAACTCTAACTAAAACTCTAAGATAAGACTCTAAGCTAAAACTATAAACTCTTAACTATAACTAAACTAAACGAAACTTCAACCCTAACTAAAACTATAATCTAAGACTTTAAGATAAAACTCAAAATTATTAACTGAAACTAAACTAAACTAAAACTCTAACAAAAACTCTAAGCTAGGACTATAAGATAAAACTATAAACTCTTAACTAAAACTAAACTAAACTAGAGCTTCAATAAAAGCTCTAAGCAAAGACTCTAATATAAAAACTCTAAACTCTTAACTAAAACTAAACTATAACTCTAACAAAAACTCTAAGCTAAGACTCTAAGCTAAAATTCTAAACTCTTAACTAAAACTAAACTAAACTAGAACTCTAACTAAAACTCTAAGCTATAACTCTAAGGTAAAACACCAAACTCTTAACTAAAACTAAACTAAACTAGAACTCTAACAAAAACTCTAAGCTATGATTCCATGATAAAACTCTAAACTCTTAAGTAAACTAAACTAGAACTCTAACAAAGACTCTAAACTACGACTCTAAGCTAAAAACTCTAAACTCTTAACTATAACTAAACTAAACTTAAACTCAAACTATAACTCTAATCTAATACTAATCTAAAACTACAAACTCTTAACTAAAACTAAACTAAAATAAAACTCTACGCCCTTTGCAAATGGTAAAACTCAAGGCGCTTAACTATATCTAAACTAAACTAGAACTCTGACTAAGACTTAAAGGTAAAAATCAAAGGTAAAAAAATAAACTCTTAACTAAACCTAAAATAAACTAGAACTTCATCAAAAACTCTAAGCAAAGCACTCTAAGCCAAAAACTCTAAACTCATAACTAAAACTAAAATAAACTAGAACTCTAACAAAAACTCTAAGCTAAGACTAAGCTAAAATTATAAACTCTTAACTAAAACTAAACTAAACGAGAACTCTAACTAAAACTCTAAGCTAAGACTCTAAGTTAAAAAACTAAACTCTTAAATAAAATTAAAATAAACTATAACTCTATCTTAAATTAAAAGGTGAAACATCAAAGTCTTAACTAAATTTAAAATAAACTAGAACTATAACAAAAACTCTAAGATAATACTCTAATCTAAAATTATAAAATATTAACTAACACCAAAACACAATAAAACACTCACCAAGACTCTATGAAAGTACTCAATGTTAAAAAGCTTTACCATTAGATAAAGGTAATACAAACTCGAACTCTAACTGAAAATCCGCGGTGATATACATAATTATCAACATATATTAAACTAAACTAGAAATCTCACAAAAACTCTAAGCTAAGACTCTACTGTAAAAATCTAAACTCTTAAGTAAAACTAAGCTAAACTATAACTCTAACAAAAACTGTAAGCTAAGACTCAGCTAAAACTCGAAACTCTTAACTAAATCTTAACAAAGCTATAACTTTAATTAAAAATATAAGATATGACTATAATATAAAACTATAAATTCTTTAATTCAGATAGACTAAAATTTAACTCTAACTAAAACTCTAGGCTAAGAATATATGGTAAAACACTAAACTCTTAACTAAAACTAAACTAGAAATCTAAATAAAACTAAACTAAGAATCTAAGCTAAAAACTCTAAACTCTTAACTAAAACTAAACCAAACTAGAACTCTAATTAAAACTCTAAGTCTAAGCTAAAACTCTAAACTAAAACTAAACTAAAATAGAACTTCAAAAAAAACTGTAAACTAAGACTCTAAGCTAAAAACACTAAACTCTTAACTAAAACTAAACTAAACTAGAACTCTAACAAAAACTCTAATCTGAGACTCTAAGCTAAAATTCTATACTCTTAAGTAAAACTAAACTTAAACTAAAACTCTAATCTAAGTCTATAAGATAAAAATCTAAACTCATAACTATTACTAAACTAAACTTAAACTCTAAAAAAAACTATAATCTAATACTCTAATATAAAAATATAAAATATTAACTAAAACTAAAAATAAACTAAAATAAAACTTCAAAAAAAACTCTAAGCTAAGACTCTAAGCTAAAAACTCTAAACTCTTAACTAAAACTAAAATAAACTAGAACTCTAACAAAAACTCTAAGCTAAGACTCTAAGCTAAAAAACTAAACTATTCACTAAAACTAAACTAAACTAGAACTCTAACTAAAACTCTAAACTAAGACTCTAAGCTGAAAAACTGTAAACTCTAAACTAAAAGTAAACTAGACTAGAACACTAACTGAAACTCAAAGGTAAAACATCAAATTCTTAACTAAAATTAAACTAAACTTCAACTCTAACAAAAACTCTAAGCTAAAACTCTAAGCTAAAACTCTAAACCATTAACTAAAAATAAACTAAACTAGAACTTCAACAAAAACTCTAAGCTAAAAACTCTAAACTCTTAACTAAAACTTAACCAAACTATAACTTTAAGTAAAACTCTAGGCTATGACTCTAAGCTAAAACTCTAAATTCTGAACTGTAACTAAAACTAAAATAAACTAGAACTCTAACTAAAACTCTAAGCTAAGACTCTATGGTAAACTATAAACTATTAAATAAAACTAAACTAAACTATAAATATAACTGAAACTCAAATTTAAAAAATAAAAATATTAACTAAAATTAAACTAAACTATAACTCTAACAAAAAAAAATCTAAACTCTTAACTAAAACTCTAAACTTCAACTCTAACAAAAACTCTAAGCTAAGACTCTAAGCTAAAACTCTAAACTAAAACTAAACTATACTAGAACTTCAACATAAACTCTAATCTAATACTATAATATAAAAAAAATAAACTCTTAAATAAAAATAAAAAAAAATATAACTATAAAAAAAACTATAAGAAGAGAATATAACATAACAAAATAAACTATTAATTAAAAATAAACTAAACTATAACTATAAGATAAAACTCTAGTGTAAAACACCAAACTCTTAACTAAAACTAAACTAAACTAGAACTCTAAGCTAAAACTATAAGGTAAAACATCAAACTCTTAACTAAAATTAAAATATACTAGAACTCTAACAAAAAACTCTAAGCTAAGACTCTAAGCTAAAACTCAAAACTCTTAACTAAAACTTAGTCAAACTAAAACTTTAAGTAAAACTCTAAGCTATGACTATAAGATAAAACTCTACATTCTTAACTGTAACTAAACTAAACTTCAAATCTAACTAAAACTCTGAGCTAAGACTCTAAGGTAAAACTCTAAACTCTTAACTAAAACTAAACTAAACTATAACTCTAACAAAAACTCTGTGCTAAGACTCTAAGCTAAAACTCGAAACTCTTAACTATTAACTAAAACTAAACTAAACTAGAACTTCAACAAAAACTCTAAGCTAAAAACTCTAAACTCTTAACTAAAACTTAACCAAACTATAACTTTAAGTAAAACTCTAAGCTATGACTATAAGCTAAAAATATAAATTATTAACTGTAAATAAAAATAAAATAAAATATAAATATAAATAAATATATAATATAATAATATTTTTTAAAATATAAACTATTAAATAAAACTAAACTAAACTATAACTATAACTTAAACTCAAAGTTAAAAAATAAAACTCTTAACTAAAATTAAACTAAACTAGAACTCTAATAAAAAAAACTCTAAACTCTTAACTAAAACTAAACTAAACTTCAACTCTAACAAAAACTCTAAGCTAAGACTCTAAGCTAAAACTCTAAACTAAAACTAAACTATACTAGAACTTCAACATAAACTCTAAGCTAAGACTCTAAGCTAAACACACTAAACTCTTAACTAAAACTAAACTAGAACTAAAACTCTAAGCTAAGACTCTAAGGTAAAACACCAAACTCTTAACTAAAACTAAACTAAACTAGAACTCTAACTGAAACTCAAATGTAAAAAATCAAACTATTAAATAAAATTAAACTAAACTAGAACTCTAACAAAAAAACCTAAGCTAAGACTCTAATATAAAACTCTAAACTCTTAACAAAAACTTAGTCAAACTAAAACTTTAAGTAAAACTCTAAGCTATAACTCTAAGCTAAAACTCTAAATGTTGAACTGTTACTAAACTAAACTTCGACTATAACAAAAAATCTAAGATAAAACTCTAAGGTAAAACTCTTAAATATTAACTAAAACTAAACTAGACTACAACTCTAACAAAAACTCTGAGTTAAGATTCTAAGCTAAAACTCGAAACTCTTAACTAAAACGTAAACAAACTACAACTGTAAGTAAAATTTTAAGCTATGAATCTAAGCTAAAACTCTAAATTCTGAACTGTAACTAAACTAAAATAAACTAGAACTCTGAATATAACTCTAAGCTAAGACTCTAAGCTAAAAACTCTAAACTCTTAACTAAAACTAAACTATACTAGAACTCTAACAAAAACTATAAGCTAAGATTCTAATCAAAAAAAACTCTAAACTTTTAACTAAAACTAAACCAAACTAAAACTTTTAGCTAAGACTATAAGCTAAAAACTCTAAACTCTTAACTAAAAGTAAACTAAAATAGAACTCTAACTGAAACTCAAAGGTAAAACATAAAATTCTTAACTAAAATTAAACTAAACTTCAACTCTAACAAAAACTCTAAGCTAAGACTCTTAACTAAAACTTAACCAAACTAAAACTTTAAGTAAAATTATAAGCTATGACTCTAAGCTAAAACTCTAAATTCTGAACTGTAACTAAACTAAACTAAATTAGAACTCTGAATAAAACTCTAAGCTACGACTCTAAGCTAAAAACTCTAAACTCTTAACTAAATTTAAACTAAACTAGAACTCTAACAAAAAATCTAAGCTAAGACTATAATCTAAAAAAAAACTCTTAACTAAAACTAAACCAAACTAAAACTTTAAGCTAACACTTTAAGCTAAAAACTCTAAACTGTTAACTAAAACTAAACTAAACTAGAACTCTAACAAAAACTCTAAGCTAAGAATCCAAGCTAAAAACTCTAAACTATTAACTATAACTAAAATAAACTAGAACTTCAACAAAAACTCTAAGCTAAAAACTCTAAACTCTTAACTAAAACTTAACCAAACTATAACTTTAAGCTAAGACTCTAAGCTAAAACTCTAAATTCTGAGCTGTAACTAAAATTAAACTAAACTAGAACTCTAACAAAAAACTCTAAGCTAAGACTCTAAGCTAAAACTCGAAACTCTTAACTAAAACTTAGTCAGTATCATAAAATATTAAAAAATGGAGGGAGGGGAGGGGGAGGAGGGGAGGCGGAGGAGGGGAGGGGGAGGAGGGGTGGGGGAGGGGAAGGTGAGGAGGGGGAGGAGAGGGAGGGAGAGGGAGGGGGACCCTTTGGGGGCCAAGGGGGGGGAGGGGGCCTTTGGGGCCTGGGGGGTCCTTTGGGGGTCTGGGGGTCCTTTAGGGACGGGTGGTTCTTTGGGGACCTGGTGAGGGCCTGGGGGCCCGGGGAGGGTCTTTGGGGGTCCGGGGGCCCTTTGGGAGCCTGGGGGACCTTTGAGGACCGGGGGAGGGCCTTTGAGGGCCCGGGGAGGGCGTTTGGGGATCCGGGGGCCCTTTGGGAGCTTGGGGGACCTTTGAGGACCGGGGCTTCCTTCGGGGTTGGTGTAGGGGGATTGGAACCCTTTGGGGTTGGGGTAGGGGGATCGGAACCCATTGGGGTAGGGGTAGGGGACCTCACGACACTGTCAAAATACAACTTGTGTATTATAACGACCACAGAGTATCACCCTCAAATCCTCTTCTAAAATCATCTTTTAAAATCATCTTTTAAAATGTCTCTAACTGTTTCGCCGAAATAATTCCATAACCATCCACAAACTGACCCCAGAACCGGTGTTTCATCGGAAAATTTTCCAGAGCAGAGATTTCAATTAATTCCATATAAAAAGTTGCCAAAAATGGTGAAAGACTTGTACCCATGGGTAAACCCCTAATTTGGAGGAAAAATTGATTATTGTATCGGATATATGAGGAGGAACTGTTGCAAAGACGGAAAAGACGCATAATAGTTTCTATATCCAGTGTTTTGTTGTCTATTTCATGAATAATATCTTCTAATTTCCTTTGAAGAGCTAGTTCACATTTATGTCATTAATGTCGCAAGACGTATATACATAGAAATGGCATTGAAACTGACCAAAATTGTATCTTTTTTTATTTCAATGTCTTTTAATTTTTCAACAAGGTGAACTGAATTTCTTATGTATGAAGTTTGCGTTTGCATAAGGGGGCGAAAAAGTGTTGACAACCATTTGCCCAATCTGGCAGTTGGAGAGCTATAAGAAGCCACAATTGGGCGTAGAGGGACTCCATCTTTGTGGATTTTTGGGAGCCCGTAAAATTTAGGAGCTGATTGGGGGAGAGGTTATCTGAGCACAAGTCTTCAATCGACAAGGCAATGAGGTTACGCCAAAGGCCAGAGGTTTTTGATTCCGCCTTGGCGCAACATGTGTACGAGAGTCCACACCATTTCATTTTGTTTGACGAGGCCTCCATCATTGCCCCAGTTAAAGGTCTCACGCAAGTTTTCAGGGAGGCAGTTGAAATAAAAAAGCACATTCACCAAAAGGTAGCTCTCAATAGGGATAGTGGGGAAAATTTTCTAAGTCCCATTTATGACAAAATTATTAATTCTAATCGTTTTTACATACATCCACAAAGTTATATTGTGCAATCGAATAGAGTCTCCGATAACAATCAAACTGGAAAGCGATCAGCCTTTAAAAGTGCTTTACGCAAAATGAAATTCTGAAATGCCATTTAAACTTGTTTTTTATTCAGTTACCCTTTCACCGTTACTAGGAAAGGGTCGTCCAATTTTAGTTTGGTGTTTTTATTTTAAGGTTTGGTTTTTATATATTTTTATCAGTTTTATTCTGCACTGAGGACGGTCAAGCGGAGGTCTTGACCGAAATATTTGCATTATTTTTAAATTTTTTCACTGGCTGTTAATTGTCCTCGTTTTCTTCCTTTCTTCGCGATTTTTTATCAATTCTTATCAGAATCCCTTCTTTATTCCAGGTTCGAAATCTTGGTATCTACAATTCCCAACATTGTTTTAATCCGAGTGATCAATATTAGGACCTTAAACTCTCTGAGAATTGAATTGATCTAACAAAATAGGGAATTCAAATAAATTTCCTTGTACTATATCTGCATGGCTGCTTTACTAAGCCTCAAGGGTGTCCGATTACCATATCCTGTTCTATGTCTGGATTTTCTAGTGTTCCAATCTGCATTTCATTTCGTTGATTAATCTGTACCTATATAAAAATCCCTTGAAGTTTTCTCCCTTCATTCCAATACTCAGAAAAAAAATACATGTTTATGTTCGTTAGTTGAGCCAGAATTAAAAATTTGACACTTAACTATAAATAAAAGCTCAAGCACTTCCATTAAAAACTTTGACACGCTTGAAGTTGCCATATATAAGAACAGGCTTTTTTATGATGTGTGGAGCCAACATTGAACGCTTAGCAATTGTTTCTGCACTACTTAAACCGAAAACCCTATTGGACAAATTCGGTTTACTGGCACTGTTTCTATTTCTACGGAGTCTGATAGACCCTAGAGTTTGGTGTTTTACCTTAGACTTATAGGTTAGAGTTTTTGTTGGAGTTCTAGTTGTTTTTAGTTTTAGTTGAAAATAAGTTGTTTCTAAATTGATTCATATATTAGAGTTTTTGTTAGAGTTCTAGTTTAGTTTATTTTTAGTTACGAGCTCATAGTTTTATGTTAGAGTCATATCTAATAGTTTTTTGTTGAGGTTATAGTTTAGTTTAGCTTTAATTAAGGGTTTACAGTTTTAGCTTAGTGTCTTAGCTTAGAGTTTTTGTTAGAGTTCTAATTTAGTTTAGTTCGAATTAAGTTCTTATTGTTAGAAATTTATGTCTTATAAAAGAGTTTTATTTTGGGGTGAAGTTTTGTGTTGTTTAGTTATATTTTTGATTTTATAAATATAGCTCATAATCTTATCTTGTAGTTTTAATTCGAACTACTGTCTATTTTAGTTTTACTTAATAGTTATAGCTTAGAGGTTTATTCTAAATTCTTAACTTAGAGATTTAGTTAGAGTTGAAGTTTAGTCCAAACTAGCATAACCACAAAATTACACAATATTACATAGAAATACCAAAACCATAGGTTAGATTAGGTTAGTTTAGAGGTTAGGTTTCTCCACGTTTAAGTTAGGTTAGGTTAGGTTAGCTTATCATGAGCGCTCATGATAAGCTAACCTAATCTAACCTTTTCCGGCGAGTATGGTTAGGTTAGGTTAGGCTAGATTAAGTTAGGTTAGATTAGGTTAGGTTAAGTTAGGTTAGCCCACGTACGCTTCACTTAGGTTAGCTTAGGTTAGGTGAGAGACAGGCAAAACGTTATGTGTATGATTAGGTTAGGTTAGATTAAGTTAGGTTAGGTTAGGTTAAGTTAGGTTAGGCTAGGTTAGCCTACGTATGCGCGCGTACGTAGGCTAACCTAGCCTAACCTAACTTAACCGAACCTAACTTAGGTTAGGTTAGGGTTAGGTTAGCCCACGTACGCTTCACTTAGGTTAGCTTAGGTTAGGTGAGAGACAGGCAAAAAGTTAGGTGTATGATTAGGTTAGGCTAGATTAAGCTAGGTTAGGTTAGGTTAAGTTAAGTTAGGATAGGTTAGCCTACGTACGCGCGCGTACGGAGGCTAACGTAACCTAACTTAACCTAACCTAATCACCTAACTTAATCTACCCTAACCTAACCATACTCGCCGGAAAAGGTTAGATTAGGTTAGCTTATCATGAATGCTCATGATAAGCTAACCTAACCTAACCTAACTTAAACTTGGAGAAACCTAACCTCTAACCTAACCTAATCTAACCTATGGTTTTGGTATTTCTATGCAATATTGTGTAATTTTGTGGTTATGCTAGTTTAGACTAAACTTCAACTCTAACTAAATCTCTAAGCTAAGATTCTAGGCTAAACCTATAAGCTATAACTCTTAAGTAAAACTAAAATAAACAATAACTCTAACTAAAACTCTAAGCTAAGACTCTAATCTAAAAATATAAACTCTTAAATATAACTAAAATACACTAAAATTAAACCCTAACTAAAACTCTAATCTAAGACTTTAAGGTAAAACTCTAAACTCTTAACTATAAATAAACTAAACTAGAAATCTAAAAAAAACTATAAGATAATAATATAAGATAAGACTCTAAACTATTAAATAAAAATAAAATAAAATAGAGATTCAACTAAAACTCTAAGATAATAATCCAATCTAAAAACTATAAGCTCTTAAATAAAACTAAACTAAACTAGAGCTCTAAAAAAGACTTTAAGCTAAGACTCTAAGCTAAAACTCTAAACTCTTAACTAAAACTAAACTAAACTAGAACTCTAAATAAAACTCTAAGCTATGACTCTAAGGTAAAACACCAAACTCTTAACTAAAAGTAAACTAAACTAGAACTCTAACAAAAACTTTAAGCTAGGACTCTAAGCTAAAAAAACTCTAAACTCTTAACTAAAAATAAACTAAACTAAAACTACAACAAAAACTCTAAGCTATGATTCAATGATAAAACTATAAACTCTTAAGTAAACTAAACTAGAACTCTAAAAAAGACTCTAAACTACGACTCAAAGCTAAAAACTCTAAACTCTTAACTATAACTAAACTAAACTTCAACTCTAACTATAACTCTAAGCTACGACTAAGTTAAAAATCTAAAATCTTAACTAAAACTAAACTAAAACTCTACGCTAAATATCTATGTTAAAACTCCAGACGCTGAACTATAACTAAACTAGAACTCTAACAAAAAATCTAAGCTACGACTCTAAGCTAAAACTATAAACTATTAACTAAACCTAAAATAAACTAGAACTTCAACAAAAACTCTAAGCAAAAGACTCTAAGCCAAAAACTCTAAACTCATAACTGAAACTAAAATAAACTAGAACTCTAACAAAAACTCTAAGCTAAGACTCTAAGCTAAAAACTCTAAACTATTAACCATATTTACAATACAATAGAAATACACAAAAAACTATAAGCTGAGACTCTAAGGTAAAGCACTACAATCTAAACTAAATGTAAACTCAACTAGAACTCTAGCTGATACTCAATTGTAAAGAATTAAACTTATAACTAATACTAAACTAAACTAGAACTCTAAAAAAAAATCTAATCTAAGACTCTAAGCTAAAATTCTAAACTCTTAACTAAAACTAAACTAGAACTCTAACTAAAACTCTATGCTAAGACTCTAAGGTAAAACACTAAACTCTTAACTAAAAGTAAACTAAACTAGAACTCTAACTGAAACTCAAAGGTGAAACACCAAATTCTTAACTAAATTTAAACTAAACTATAACTCTAACAAAAACTCTAAGCTAAGACTCTAAGGTAAAACTCTAAACTCCTAATTAAAACTAAGCTAAACTATAACTCTAACAAAAACTGTAATCTAAGACTCATCTAAAACTCGAGACTCTTAACTAAATCTTAACCAAGATATAACTTTAAGTAAAACTCTAAGCTATGACTCTAAGCTAAAATTCTAAACTCTTAACTGCAACTAAACTAAACTTTAACTCTAACTAAAACTCTAAGCTAAGACTCTATGGTAAAACTCTAAACTCTTAACTAAAACTAAATTAAACTAGAACTCTAAATAAAACTAAGCTAAGACTCTAAGCTAAAAACTCTAAACTCTTAACTAAAACTAAACTAAACTAGAACTCTAATTAAAACTCTAAGTCTAAGCCAAAACTCTAAAATAAAACTAAACTAGAACTTCAACAAAAACTGTAAAATAAGACTCTAATCTATAAACACTATATTATTAACTAAAATTAAACTAAACTAAAAATCTAACAAAAACTCCATTCTGAGACTCTAAGCCAAAAGTCTAAACTCTTAAGTAAAACTAAACTTAACTAAAAATCTAAGCTAAGACTCTAAGCTAAAACTCTAAACTATTAACTAAAACTAAAACTAAACTAAACTAAAACTTCAACTAAAAATCTAAGCTAAGACTCTAAGCTAAAAACTCTAAACTCTTAACTAAAACTAAAATAAACTAGAACTCTAACAAAAACTCTAAGCTAAGACTCTAAGCTAAAAAACTCTAAACTCTTAACTAAAACTAAAACCCTAAACTAAAACTCTAAACTAAGACTCTAAGCTAAAAAACTGTAAACTCTAAACTAAAAGTAAACTAGACTAGAACTCTAACTGAAACTCAAAGGTAAAACGTCAAATTCTTAACTAAAATTAAACTAAACTTCAACTCTAACAAAAACTCTAAGCTAAGACTCTAAGCTAAAACTCTAAACTATTAACTAAAACTAAACTAAACTATAACTTAAATAAAAACTCTAATCTAAAACTCTAAACTATTAACTAAAACTTAACAAAACTATAACTTTAAGTAAAACTATAATCTATGACTCTAATCTAAAACTATAAATTCTGAACTGTAACTAAAACTAAACTAAACTAGAACTCTAACTAAAACTCTAAGCTAAGACTCTATGGTAAATTCTAAACTCTTAACTAAAACTAAACTAAACTATAAATCTAACTGAAACTCAAAGTTAAAAAATCAAACTCTTAACTAAAATTAAAAAAAAATATAGATATAAAAAAAAAAAACTATAAAATATTGAATAAAAATAAAATAAACTAAACTAGAAAGAAAACTATAATATAATAATCCAAGCTAAAAATCTAAACTAAAAATAAACTATACAAGAAATTCAACATAAACTCTAAGCTAATACTCTAAGATAAAAACTCTAAACTCTTAACTAAAACTAAAATAAACTAGAACTCTTAACAAAAACTCTAAGCTGAGACTCTAAGCTAAAACTCTAAACTCTTAAGTAAAACTAAACTAGAACTATAATCTAAGAATCTAATTTAAAACGACAAACTATTAAATAAAAATAAACTAAACTAAAAATCTAACTTAATCTCAAAGGTAAAACATCAAACTCTTAACTAAAATTAAACTATACTAGAACTCTAACAAAAACTCCAAGCTAAGACTCTAAGCTAAAACTCGAAACTCTTAACTAAAACTTAGTCAAACTAAAACTTTAAGTAAAACTCTAGGCTATGACTCTAAGCTAAAACTCTAAATTCTTAACTGTTACTAAACTAAACTTCAAATCTAACTAAAACTCTAAGCTAATACTATAATTTAAAAATATAAAATATTAAAAAAAAAAAAAATAAAATTTAACTATAAAAAAAACTCTGAGATAAGACTCTAAGCTAAAACTCGAAAATCTTAACTAAAACTTAAAAAAACTACAACTTTAAGTAAAATTATTAGCTATGACTCTAATATAAAACTATAAATTATTAACTTTAAATAAACTAAAATAAACTATAAATCTAAATAAAAATATAGGATACGAATCTAATATAAAAAATATAAACTATTAAATAAAAATAAAATATACTATAACTCGAACAAAATCTCTAAGCTAAGAATCTAAGCAAAAAAAACTCTAAAATCTTACCTAAATCTAAACCAAACTTAAACTTTAAGATAAGACTCTAATCTAAAAACTCTAAAATCTTAACTAAAAGTAAACTAAACTAGAACTCTGACACTCAAAGGTAAAACATCAAATTCTTAACTAAAATTAAACTAAACTTCAACTCTAACAAAAACTCTAAGCTAAGACTCTAAGCTAAAACTCGAAACTCTTAACTAAAACTTAACCAAACTACAACTTTAAGTAAAATTATAAGCTATGACTCTAAGCTAAAACTATAAATTCTGAAATGTAACTAAACTAAACTAAACTAGAACTCTGAATAAAACTCTAAACTAAGACTCTAACCTAAAAACTCTAAACTCTTAACTAAAACTAAACTAAACTAGAACTCTAACAAAAACTCTAAGCTAAGAATCTAAGATAAAAAAAACTCTTAACTAAAACTAAACCAAACTAAAACTTTAAGCTAAGACTCTAAGCTAAAAACTCTAAACTCTTAACTAAAACTAAACTAAACTAGAACTCTAACAAAAACTATAAGCTAATACTCTAAGCTAAAACTCTAAACTATTAACTAAAACTAAAATAAACTAGAACTTCAACAAAAACTGTAAGCTAAAAACTCTAAACTCTTAACTAAAACTTAACCAAACTATAACTTTAAGTAAAACTCTAAGCTATGACTCTAAGCTAAAACTATAAATTCTTAACTTTAACTAAAAATAAACTATAAATATAACTAAAAGTCTAATATAAGACTCTATGGTAAACTATAAACTCTTTACTAAAACTGAACTAAAATAGAACTCTAACTGCAACTAAATGGTAAAAAATAAAAATCCTAAAAAAAATTAAACTAAACTAGAATTCTAACAAAAAAAACCCTCTAAACTCTTAACCAAAACTAAACTAAACTTCAACTCTAACAAAAACTATAATCTAAGACTCTAAGCTAAAACTCTAAACTAAAACTAACTATACTATAACTTAAACATAAACTATAAGCTAAGACTATAATCTAAAAACACTAAACTCTTTAGTAAAACTAAATAAACTATAAATCTAACAAACACATTAAGCTTAGACTCTAAGATAAAAATCTAAACTCTTAAGTAAAACTAAACAAAAATAGAAATCTAAGAAAAGACTTTAAGGTAAAACACCAAACTCATAACTAAAACTAAACTAAACTAGAACTCTAACTGAAACTCAAAGGTAAAAAATCAAACTCTTAACTAAAATAAAACTAAACTAGAACTCTAACAAAAAAATCTAAGCTAAGACTCTAAGCTAAAACTCGAAACTCTTAACTAAAACTTAGTCAAACTAAAACTTTAAGTAAAACTCTAAGCTATGACTACAATCTAAAACTATAAATTCTTAACTGTAAATAAACTAAAATTCAACTATATATAAAACTATCAGATAATAATATATTTTAAAAATATAAAATATAAAATAAAAATAAAATATCATAGAACTAGAAAAAAAACTCTGATATAATACTATTAGCTAAAACTCGAAACTCTTAACTAAAACTTAACGAAACTACAACTTTCATTAAAATTATAAGCTATGACTCTAAGCTAAAACTCTAAATTCTGAACTGTAACTAAACTAAACTAAACTAGAACTCTGAATAAAACTCTAAGCTAATACTATAAGATAAAAACTATAAACTATTACATAAAACTAAACTAAAATAGAAATAAAAAAAAAACTATAATCTAACACTATAAGCAAAAAAAAACTAAACTTTTAACTAAAGCAAAACCAAAATAAAACTTTAAGGTGACTCTAAGCTAAAAACTCTCAAATCTTAACTAAAACTAAAATAAACCAGAAATCTAACTGAAACTCAAAGGTAAAACATCAAATTCTTAACTAAAATTAAACTAAACTTCAACTCTAACAAAAACTCTAATCTAAGACTCTAAGCTAAAACTTAACCAAAGTACAACTTTAATTAAAATTATAGGCAATGACTCTAAGCTAAAACTCTAAATTTTGAACTGTAACTAAACTAAACTAAATTAGAACTATTAATAAAACTGTAAACTACGACAATAATATAAAAACCATTCAATATTAAATAAAAATGATCTAAACTATAGCCCTAAAAAAAACTATAATATAAGACTCTAAGCTAAAAAAAAACTCTTAACTAAAACTAAACCAAACTAAAACTTTAAGCTAAGACTCTAAGCTAAGAACTCTAAACTATTAAATAAAAATAAAATAAACTATAACTCTGAAAAAAACTCTAAGCTAAGACTCTATGCTAAAACTCTAAACTATTAACTAAAACTAAACTAAACTAGAACTTCAACAAAAACTCTAAGCTAAAAACTCTAAACTCTTAACTAAAACTTAACCGAACTATAACTTTAAGCTAAGACTCTAAGCTAAAACTCTAAATTCTGAACTGTAACTAAAATTAAACTAAACTAGAACTCTAACAAAAAACTCTAAGCTAAGACTCTAAGCTAAAACTCGAAACTCTTAACTAAAACTTAGTCAGTATCATAAAATATTAAAAAATGGGGGGAGGGGAGGGGAGGAGGAGGGGAGGAGGGGAGGGGAGGAGGGGTGGGGGAGGGGAAGGTAAGGAGGGGGGAGGAGAGGGAGGGAGAGGGGAGGGGGACCCTTTGGGGGCCAAGGGGGGAGGTGGCCTTTGGGGCCTGTGGGGTCATTTGGGGGTCTGGGGGGGGGCCTTTAGGGCCGGGTGGTCCTTTGGGGACCTGGTGAGGGCCTGGGGGCCCGGGGAGGGCCTTTGGGGGTCCGGGGGCCCTTTTGGAGCCTGGGGGACCTTTGAGGACGGGGGGGAGGGCCTTTGAGGGCCCGGGGAGGGCGTTTGGGGATCCGGGGGCCCTTTGGGAGCTTGGGGGACCTTTGAGGACCGGGGCTTCCTTCGGGGTTGGGGTAGGGGGATTGGAACCCTTTGGGGTTGGGGGAGGGGGATCGGAACCCATTGGGGTTGGGGTAGGGGACCTCACGACACGGTTAAAATACAACTTGTGTATTATAACGACCACAGAGTTTCACCCTCAAATCCTCTTCTATAATCCTCTTTTAAAATCATCTTTTAAAATGTCTCTAACTGTTTCGCCGAAATAATTCCATAACCATCCACAAACTGACCCCAGAACCGGTGTTTCATCGGAAAATTTTCCAGAGCAGAGATTTCAATTAATTCCATATAAAAAGTTGCCAAAAATGGTGAAAGACTTGTACCCATGGGTAAACCCCTAATTTGGAGGAAAAATTGATTATTATATCGGAAATATAAGGAGGAACTATTGCAAAAACGGACAAGACGCATAATAGTTTCTATATCCAGTGTTTTGTAGTCTATTTGATCAATATTATCTTCTAATTTCCTTCGAAGATCTAGTTCACATTTTTTAATGTCTAAAGATGTATACATAGAAATGGCGTCGAAACTGGCCAAAATTGTATCTTTTTTTATATCAATGTTTTTTAATTTTTCAACAAGGTGAACTGAATTTCTTATGTATGAAGTTTGCGTTTGCATAAGGGGGCGAAAAAGTGTTGACAACCATTTGCCCAATCTGGCAGTTGGAGAGCTATAAGAAGCCACAATTGGGCGTAGAGGGACTCCATCTTTGTGGATTTTTGGGAGCCCGTAAAATTTAGGAGCTAATTGGGGGAGAGGTTATCTGAGCATAAGTTCTGGATCGACAAGGCAATGATGCTACGCCAAAGGCCTGAGGTTTTTGATTCCGCCTTGGCGCAACATGTCTACGAAAGTCCACACCATTTCATTTTCCTAGACGAGGCCTTCGTCGTTATCCACGTTAAAGGTCTCACGCAAGTTTTCAGGGAGGCAGTTGAAATAAAAAAGCACATTCACCAAAAGGTGGCTCTCAATAGGGATACTGGAGAAATTTTTCTAAGTCCCATTTATGACAAAATTATTAATTCTGATCGTTTTTACATACATCCACAAAGTTATATTGTGCAATCGAATAGATTCCCCAATAACAATCAAACTGGAAAGTGATCAACCTTTAAAAGTGCTTTACGCAGAATGAAATTCTGAAATGCCATTTAAACTTGTTTTTTATTCAGTTACCCTTTCATCGTTACTAGGAAAGGGTCGTCCAATTTTAGTTTGGTGTTTTTATTTTAAGGTTTGGTTTTTATATATTTTTATCAGTTTTATTCTGCCCTGAGGACGGTCAAGCGGAGGTCTTGACCGAAATATTTGCATAATTTTTCAATTTTTTCACTGGCTGTTAATTGTCCTCGTTTTCTTCCTTTCTTCGCGATTTTTTATCAATTCTTATCAGAATCCCTTCTTTATTCCAGGTTCGAATTCTTGGTATCTACAATTCCCAACATTGTTTTAATCCGAGTGATCAATATTAGGACCTTAAACTCTCTGAGAATTGAATTGATCTAACAAAATAGGGAATTCAAATAAATTTCCTTGTACTATATCTGCATGGCTGCTTTACTAAGCCTCAAGGGTGTCCGATTACCATATCCTGTTCTATGTCTGGATTTTCTAGTGTTCCAATCTGCATTTCATTTCGTTGATTAATCTGTACCTATATAAAAATCCCTTGAAGTTTTCTCCCTTCATTCCAATACTCAGAAAAAAAATACATGTTTATGTTCGTTAGTTGAGCCAGAATTAAAAATTTGAGACACTTGACTATAAATAAAAGCTCAAGCACTTCCATTAAAAACTTTGACACGCTTGAAGTTGCCATATATAAGAACAGGCTTTTTTATGATGTGTGGAGCCAACATTGAACGCTTAGCAATTGTTTCTGCACTACTTAAACTGAAAACCCTATTGGACAAATTTGGTTTACTGGCACTGTTTCTATTTCTACGGAGTCTGATAGACCCTATCTGTCTATGGACAATAGAACTTAGTTACAAAAAAAGCAGAATTCTATTGAGAATATCATACTCACCGTTTTTTATAAGATTCACCGCAAATCACCAGAGAATTCTGCTACAAATTCTAATTTTCGGTTCAATGCCAACGGGTGTCATGCCCAAATTTTTATACAATCTGATCTGCGACTTTTTTTCGTCTGTGGTATTGGGATTGGTACTTTTTTCATAAGGGTTTTGGACAAGACCCTAACAAAACAAAGTTTAGAGAGCGTTACTAGCAAGTAAAAGAGAAAAAAGTGTTCAAATCTGTGTGAAATTCCAATCTTTCAACAATGAATGACTAAGACAGAAAAGGCTGCCGGGTTTTTGCGGCCATATACTTGGACCATGGGATTTTTGTGGCACCTAGTAGCTTACGGAAAATTCTACTGAATCCGAGACGAAATCTGCAAATTTTCTTCCAAAAACTTTCAAAATTTAACAGATTATATAAAGGAGTGGACGTTTCTTGTCAGTGGACCATCAAGAAGGGGCAACAGTGCTGTCAGGTTTGGTTTAGCCTAAAGATAATGTATTTCAAATGTCGGAACATAGTTTTGATGCTTTGCATATTTTGGAATCTTTGAGTGGGCTCGATTAGATCTAGAATCTCTTAATAAGCCTATTTTACTAAGGAAGAAGGAAGGTGGATTCAGGAAAACTGAGCTAACATAAATAGTCAGTAGAAAAACATAGCAAAACCGTAAGTGTGAACCATTTCTTCTCCTCGAGAAAATAAGAATTCCATTAGCCGGATCATCCCCTCATTTTCGTCTCATTTCTTATTTCAGTTAAAATCATACACACACGATCACCTTAATAATTACGACCAGCCTGGTTACTTTTACTTCTTATTAATTAAAAAAACTTTTTCCAAAAAATAAGTTTTTCAAAGAAAAGTAAAGAACTCCATTAAAAAAAAGAGCAAAAATCAAATCAAATAATCTACCAAACTCGAAACTACCACAAATCAGCATCGATAAATAAATGAAACCCAAAACGAACAGAAATTACAATAAATAACCAAATTAAACTCAAAACGAGCAGAAATTAACATAAGTTGGGCGCAAAACCCCTATGGCTTCCCAAGGCCAGAACAAAATTTGCACTTTACTAAAAAAATATAAATGTTTTTACTTTTATAACTTTAACAAATCAAATAATTTTAACATTTTGATTACTAAATATCAGTATATATATATATATATATATATATATATATATATATATATATATATATATATATATATATATATATATATATATATATATATATATATATATATATATATATATATATATATATATATATATATATATATATATATATATATATATATATATATATATATATATATATATATATATATATATATATATATATATATATATATATATATATATATATATATATATATATATATATATATATATATATATATATATATATATATATATATATATATATATATATATTAAACTGACAATGCACATTCATTTGTATTTTTTCAGTAAAGCGCAAATTTTGTTCTGGCCTTGGGAAGGCATAGGGGTTTTGCTCCCAACTTATGTTAATTTCTGCTCGTTTTGAGTTTGACTCGATTACTTTACGTAATCGATTACTCGATTACGGGGCCAGTTGCCCTCCAATCTTTTTCGACTATTAAAAAGGGCAAATGCCCTTTGAATTTCAAATCGAATAAGCCGGTTTTGAAGTTTCTACGACAACGCCTTCTATAAAAACCTTATATGCCCACAAGGAAAATAAATTGTATTATTATGGATTAACATTGGTTAATTATCACCACCATCAACTCAACGCTCAGGTAATCTCATTGAGTCTACGGTAATATTCGAACCACCTTTGGAATTTCAAGACGATGCTCAAGTTATTGACTTACCATCTGGTGACAATGACTTAGAATGGTACGGTGAATTTTTGAACGAGTGTTTTGGTGATGTTGATAACATAGATGACTGAACCTCTGACATTGACGAGGACGAGAACACAGAACGGATAAATAACTTTTTGAAGGAATATTTTGGAGATACTAATAATTCTCCTCTCATAATTTCAAATGATATTTCCCCAAGTGTTGTTGAACAGGGTTCGGCTACTAGTTTTGCCCAAACATATACAGTTGAAAATCAATATGGTTTAGCGAACGAATTTGCATTTATTGAGGTTGAAGGTGGACAGAGTGGTGCTGGTATCTAAACTTCAACACCAACAATTATATTATCTGATTTTTTTTTCAAACTCTACCTTGCACAATATATATTTTTATACAGCCGTATTTGGGGATCCTTTTAATTCATTAATGGAAAGAGACATTGCAACATACCCCTTGGGTATTATACATTCCTACGTGGACAAGATTCGAGCCCTTCTTGAACGAAATATTTGAAAGTGGGGTGATAGGGACAGTTTAAAAGTATCAATAACACTAAAATTGTTTTATTGAAATCCAAATGTGGGTGACGCTTATTCAAAGTATGTACATACTGAGATGCTACCGATCTGTCCGCATTTGGAAAATTATGAAGATGTATTTATGGAGGGGGTCAATAGTTTGTTGACTAAATTAGGGGAGTAGTGAGGCAGAGATTTTATTTACTGAAAATTTAAATTTAAATATATGTAAATTTGAAAAAGATTTATTTTAGGGGGTGATGGGGCGGGAGCGACGGCTATAGTTTTAAAATATAATTCAGAATTGGAAGGATGTCGAGGTTTCCAATGAATCTATTTCGGTACAAGGCTACAGTTTTTCAAATATGCTTTTCCTATCGCAGCCTAACGACCCTGCAAGATACTGTTACTAAATCAAAGTTGGACAAATTGGCAGCTAATGGGGATGGAGTGGAGTCAAAGTTTCCTAAAGTAGATTTCAAATGTCTTAATGCTCTATATCCAGTAACACTCAAGAGGATAGATACTTTTGAGCGGGCTAATGAGTATTTAAAGATTGGTGTTACTGTGTTACAATATGAAACAGAATGTGAGGAGGGTGACCGCATTAGTAAAAAGAGGATTATATTTCCAGTGTGGGCTTCGTCCAATGATGCAGTGAAGCATTGGGTATGGCTTCTTTACACGCTTCCTACAAAACCTGATTCAATTGAATATTTTAATCCTATTGCATATATTAGTAGAGATCTATCACCATAGGACAGGTTAGCCATTAAAAATAAGAAAATATGTTGGGTTTGTAAGGGTGAATTTGATGAAGAGGGGTATCTTCTTGCTCATGGTTCTGGTAACACGCTACCTATTGATAGATCCTATTCCCGTCTTTCTGGTATTAGTATTCAAATGAAAGCAAAAGGAAAAAGAAAGGTCTAGAACTATTACCTGTCTAAAAATGAGGAGATAATAGACAGTGAAATAGCAAGCAAAATGAAAAGAGCATTGGCAGACGATATTACTAATAAATATAAAGATAAATTGATGGAAAATAAAGCACATGTGAATATTATTACTACTATTGATCATAAGCCAACAGATATAGTAAATAAAGCCACTAAAACCAAAAACGAGACGGATATTGAACCTGTAACTGACGTCAAAGTAAAAGTATTGAATGACTCAAAATGAATTAATAATTAGTCTACTGGTTATGAACTAAGAAAAGAAAACACCTAAAATATCAAGAGAGAACATGATGAATGATTTTATGGAACAGCTTCAAAATGTTCAAAGTTACTCAATGATATTAATAATTTATAATAACATATGTAATATATTTTTTAATGTTAATATTCTACATGCCATTATTTAAATAAAAATATTTTATGCATTACTTTGTTATTTTTCCATTATTTTTAGGGTACGCTAGCTAGTCAAACTTTTAGACTGTTTATTAAAAAGTCGGAGATGCAAGAAAATGAATTTTCAGAGACATAAATACTACTACTAGTGATTATATTTACATTTTTTTTTAATATATTAGAAACTGAGATAGGTTAACAGAAATGAATCATTTTTTGAAGGTATATTTTTTTCCATGGATATATTTTTCCATGGGTAATTATTTCTCATGAGGATATTTTTAATATATCGATAAACAGACTACTTCAATAAAGTATGTGCACATAATATAGTTATCGTAGCATTGAATGCTGACAGAGGTAAATATTTGGACTACGAAAAAAGCACTAAAGGTGACGCCATTGGGAATGTATGTGTGCATTGTCATGAGAGTGAGAGATTAAACATCTTTGACCTACCGAAAAACTTCATCATTACTGATGGTGGATATAAAAGAAAAATTCCCAGAGATGATATTGTTTAAATATAATTCATGCTTAAAATTAATAGTTGACAACGAGGGTCAACTTTTAGCTCTTAGCGCTGGTGACGAGTAACCTCTTGATAACTCATCTCGCCATCGTTCGGGTATAACTATCTGACGGAACGTGAAAAGAAGACAACCTTACTCCTGCACTAATATCATAAATCATATCTTGTCAGTGTGCTGGAACTGTTACCTATGTACAATAATGTTGTAATAGACAATGAAATTGCAGGCAAAATAAAATAGGCTTTGACGGATAATATCACCATGGAAATCCATGACAGTTCTAAAAAAAGCAAGGCATCGGTGAATGTTGCTAGTATCGTCGACGGTTTACCATCAGTTACTGTCAATGAACACAGTAATACCAATGGTAAAAACCATATTGAACCTGTAGGTGACACTCCAGTAGAAATAGTATATGACTCAAAATGGATTAATGATTATTCTACTGATTACGAATTAAGAGAAAAGAGTACCTACAGTATCAATAGAGAACATGATGAGTTATTTTATGGAACAGATTCAAAATGTCCAAAATTTTTCAATGATATTAATAATGTATAGTAGTGTGTATAGTATATTTTTAAATTAATATTCTACATGTCTTTATTTTTTATTATTTGGTATTTTGAATAAAGCATTTGTATATTTCATAAAACAATACAATTTTCCAGTACCATTGCACACTTCCTCATTCTATTTCAAGCAACATAGTATTTCGAACAAAATATTTGGTATTTTGAATAATGCACTTGCTTATTTCATAAAACAATAAAATTTGACTAGTACTATTGCATATTTCCTCATTTTATTTCATGCAGCATAGAATTTCGAATAAAATATTTGATGTTTTGAATGAAGCATTTGTTTATTTCATGAAATAATAAAATTTGACCAACACCATTATATATTTCCTCAATTTATTTCAAGCAACATAGTATTTCAAATAAAATATTTTGTATTTGGAAGAAACCATTTATTTATTTCATGAAACAATACAACTTGAGAAACACCATTACATATTTCCTCATTTTGTTTCAAGCAACATAATATATCGAATAAAATATTGTGTATTTTGAATAATACATTTGCTTATTTCATAAAAAAGTATAATTTGACCAGAACAATTCCGTATTTCCTCACTTTGTTTCAACCAACATAGTATTTTAAATAAAATATTTGGTATTCTAAATAATACATTTGCTTATTTTATAAAAAAATACAATTTGAGAAACACCATTGCATATTTCATCACTTTATTTCAAGCAACATAATATTTCGAATAGAATATATGGTATTTTTAATAAAGCATTTCTTTATTTCATAAAACAATAGAACTTCAGCAATATCACTGCATATTTCCTCATTTTATTTCAAGCAACATAGTATATCGTGTAAAATATTTGGTATTTTGCCTATTAAATGAAACAGTATAATTTGAGCAACAGAATTGCATTTTTCCTCATTTTATTTCATGCAACATAGTATTTCAAATAAAATATTTGGCATTTTAAAAAAGCATTTGCTCATTTAATGAAACAATACAATTTGAGCAACACCAATGCATATTTTTTCATTTTATTTCTAGCAATATAGTATTTCGAATAAAACATTTAGTATTTTGAATAAAACGTTTGCTTATTTCATGAAAAATTACAATTTGAGCAACACCAAGGCATATTTCCTCATTTTATTTCAAGTAACATAGTAAATCGAATAAAAAAATTGATATTTTGAATAAAGCATTTGCTAATTTCATATAACAATATTATTTGAGCAGCATCATTGCATATTTCCACATTTTATTTCAAGCAACATAGCATTTCGAATAAAATATTTGGTATTTTGAATAATGCATTTATTTATTTCATAAAACAATACAATTTGAGCAACGCCATTGAATCTTTCCTCATTTTGTTTGAAGCAACATAACATTTCAAATAAGAAACTTAGTATCTTGAATAAAGATTGCTTATTTTATAAAACAATACAATTCGGGCAACACCATTGCATATTTCTTCATATTATTTCAAGCAGCATAGTATTTTAAAAAAAATATTTCGTATTTTGAATAAAACATTTACATATTTCATGAGACAATACAATTTGAGCAACACCATTGCATATCTCCTCATTTTATTTCAAGCAATATAGTATATCGAATAAAACATTTGGTATTTTGAATAAAGCATTTCCTTATTTAATAAAACGGTAAAATTTGAGCAACAACATTGCATATTATCACATTTTATTTCAAGCAACATAGTATTTCGAATAAAATATTTGGTATTTTGAATAAATAATTTACTTATTTAATGAAACAGAACAATTTGACCAACACCATTGCATATATCGTCATTTTATATCATGTAGCATAGTATCTCGCATAAAATATTTGATATTTTGAATATTTTTTTGCACAAGTGGACAGGTTACATTATGTTAACTACATTTAAGTTAGATTAATTTAGGTTAGGTTACAATGAGCGAGTCAGATACCTACAGCCAACCTAAAAGCATCAGTTTTTTCAAATAACTTTATATACATTTAAATAAGTATAGATGGCGACACCTTTTCATTACCGCATCTGCTGCCATGCTGTCATCATAGATAAAGATGGCAGCACACCTGTTCAGACACACGGGCATAGTGAGAGAGACATGCAAATTTTTGGTTCATTTAGGTTCACTTATTGTGGTGCACCACGCTAAGCGAGCCTAACTTTTTGCATGACTCTCACTCTGCCCGTGTGTCTGAACAGGTGTGCTGCATCTATAACATGGTGAAAACATGGCTGCAGATGTGGTAGTGAAAAGGTATCGCCATCTACACTTTTTTAAATGTAAATAAAGTTATTTGAAAAAATTGATGATTTTAGGTTTTCTGCAGGTACCCGGATCGCCCATGGTAGCCAAACCTAAATAATCTAAATTAAAAGTAGTTAAGTTAATGTAGCCTAACTTATCCATATATGCAAAAAACATATTCAAAATATCAAGTATTTTATTCGAAATACTCTGTTGCATGAAATAAAATGAGGAGATATGCAATGGTTTGGGTCAAATTGTATTGTTTCGTTGAATAAGTAAATTATTTATTCAAAATACCAAATTTTTTATTCGAAATACTATGATGCTTGAAATAAAATGTGGAGATATGTAATGGTGTTGCTCAAATTGTATTGTTTTATGAAATAAGCACTTGCTTTTTTCAAAATACCAAACATTTTATTCGATATACTGTATCGCTTGAAATAAAATGAGGAGTTGTGCATTGGTGTTGCTCAAATTGTATTGTCTCATGAAATAAGTAAATGCTTTATTCAAAATACCAAATATTTTATTTGAAATACTATGTTGCTTGAAATAATATGTGGAAATATGCAATGGTGTTGTTCAAACTCTATTGCTTTATGAAAAAAGTAATTCTTTATTCAAGATACAAATTTTTTTATTTGAAATACTATGTTGCTTGAAATAAAATGAGGAAATATGCAATGGTGTTGCTCAAATCGTATTGTTTTATGAAATAAACAAATGTTTTATTCAAAATACCAAATATTTTATTCGATATATTATGTTGCTTGAAATAAAATGAGGAAACATGCAATGGTGTTGTTCAAACTGTATTCTTTCATGAAATAAGCAAATGCTGTATTCAAGATACCAAATATTTTATTCGAAATACTATGTTGCTTTAATTAAATGAGGAATTATGCAATGGTGCTGGTCAAATTGTATTGTTTTATAAAATAAGCCAATGTACTATTCAAAATACTAAATATTTTATTCGATATACTATGTTGCTTGATATAAAATGAGGAAATATGCAATGGTATTGCTCAAGTGGTATTGTTTCATGAAATAAGCATATGCTTTATTCAAAATACCAAATTCTTTATTTAAAATACTATTTTGCTTGAAATAAAATGAGGAAATATATAAAGGTGTTGCTCAAATTGTATAGTTTCATGACATACTCAAATGCTCTATTCAAAACATCAAATACTTTATTCGATATTCTATGATGCATGAAATAAAATGAGGAAATATGCAATAGTACTAGTCAAATTTTATTGTTTTATGAAATAAGCAAATGCATTATTCAAAATACCAAATATTTTGTTCGAAATACTATGTTGCTTGAGGAAGTGTGCAATGGTACTGGAAAATTGTATTGTTTTATGAAATATACAAATGCTTTATTCAAAATACCAAATATTATATTTGATATACTATGCTGCTTGAAATATAATTAGGAATAAAAAATAATAATAATCTCTAAAAATAATCAACCTATAACAAAGCAATGCATTTTTAATAATATAACGACATGTAGAATATTACAATAAAAATATGTTACACGCATTATTATAAACTATTAATATCATTGAACATATTTGACCATTTTGAGTCTGTTCCAAATAATTCATCATGTTCTCTCTTGATACTGTAGGTACTCTCTTCTCTTAGTTCGTAATCAGTAGAATGACATTAAACAGTTCTTCTCCATTGTGTATTCTCTGACGTTTATACGAAAGGGGATATCATTCCTCTTTCTAGCCACTCTTGCATTTGTTATCCCATGCCAGCTATTTATATAAAGGCGATCTTGATTTTATACAGATATGTTAGAGAAGAAAGGGGAATTGTTTTGTCAAATTAAGAATTTAAATCCCTTCCCGACCAGATAGATTCAATCTTTCCTGGTAAAGTTTAAGGTTATTAAAGTTCCAAAGGGTATTAGCCTCTTTTTCAAGATAAAAACATAAGAGCTTGGTTTAGTTTAAACAAATAATTTGAGATCTAATCGAAGGGTTATTCCTAGTTTCGGAGAAACAATAATTTGAAGCAAAGAATTTTAATTACCGCAATACACAAGTCTTGTCTAATTATTCAAGAGTAACACTTGCAGTTAGAAGTATTTATAACCAAGAACTAAATTAATCCTTTTTTCAGTAAACAGCGTAGATTGAACAACAGACACATACAATATAAGATTAGCCGAACTAGAAGAGGTATTGGATGAATTCAGAATAATTAGAATTAGAACATCTTTCCTTTTATTCTATTTTATAATAAAATCAGTTGTCTCTGGATTTTGAATATCGATTCTTACCAACGCCTCAGTTATAACACGCTACCAAATTTTAGCCCGATAATTAGGGCAATTTTACAATACATTGGAGAAATTTTTGAAGTTTACAGACACCTAACCACAGCTCCCAACCTTAACGATTATACTCTTCAAATCCCATACTCTGTTTGACCAACTAATTCACTACGCCAATTCACGTATAGGCCTATACTCCAAACTCAACTAAAATTACCAGCCTTCCCAAATGCCACATATTCCGCTCAAGTGTCAATCTCTCCTACTAATGCCATATAGATCCCTCCATTCTCAATTGTCAGAAGGGAAGAAGACGCAAATAGCTGACAACGCTGATGATGAAAAATACACCTCAAAAACTGCTGTTTCACACACAGTTAGTCAGAAGCCTGGATTTCACAGCATTAACTTATTTTCATCTCAGAGCATCATGGACGCAATCTAATCGTTTATTATCTTTAGGTACCATGTTCACAAAAATAAACTCTCTACACTTATATAATGTCAATCCCATGATTTTCTAAGACAGTCCGTTTTGAAACATCGAAGGTTATTCATTAGATTCAGAAAGGGAGTGGCAACAAATATGGTTAATTTCGATGGGTTTTACAACTTAGGCGTTGGTAAGAATCGGTACTCAAAATCCAGTGACAACTGATTTTTATTATAAAATAGAATAAAAGGAAAGTTGTTCTAATTCTAACTATTCTGAATACATCCAATACCTCTTCTAGGTCGGCTAATCTTATATTGCGTGTTTCTGTTGTTCAATCCCCGTCGTTTACCAAAAAAAGAGTTTAATTTAGTTTTAGTCTGTTAATATTTCTAATTGGAAGCGTGAATCTAGAATATTTAGACAAGGCTTGGGTACTAAAATAATTAAAATTCTTTGCTTCAAATTATTGTTTCTCGGAAACTAGGAATAACCCTTTGATTAGATCTCAAATTATTTGTTTAAACTAAACCAAGCTCTTATTTTTATATCTTGAAAAAGATGTTAGTGCCCTTTGGACCTTCGATAAACTTAAACTTTACTAGGGAAGATTGAATCTATCTTGTCGGAAAGGGATTGAGATTCTTAATCTGACAGCATAATTCCCCTTTCTTCTCTAACCTATCTGTATAACATCGAGTTTACCTTTATATAAATAGCTGGCATGGGATAACAAATGCAAGAGTGGCTAGAAAGAGGAATGAGGTCCCCTTGAATATAAACGTCAGAGAATACACAATGGAGGAGCACTGTTTAATGTCCGATAGTCCCAATCTTCTTATGTATAAGATTTTAATAAATGCCAGGCAAGTTCCAAGGGGTACTAGGCTGGAAAGGGAAGCACAAAGCTCTCCTAATCTACTCTTCTTGGTTAAGGGTTTTTTTCTCTTCTTTAAAACTTAGGTTATTCACAAGTTGCATTTTCCAGGACGAAACTAATTTTATCCTATTATAATCCTGAAAATGCTGTACCTTGTCTAGAGAACCCAAGCCTTGGTTAATTAATATACTCTAGCCGAATTACAAACCCAAATCACCAAATATAATAAAAATCTAGGATCCTAAACTATTTGCGTGCGTGTTTTCCTGCTTTTAATCTGTTTTAATTAAAATTATGCATTCTTTAATTAATAAACCCTTTATAAGTCTATTGACAACCCTCAAACGGGAATTTTTGCCCTGACTCTAATTTCAGGTTAAATGTCTAGAATATAAGTATTAAATTAATTCAGTATATGACCTGGTTTGGCCCAGGATGAAACTGACGAAGCTCAGGAAGACGCAGCCAGACAGCATAATAGATAAATATTGTAGTGGCATGTTAAGAAATTGGGAGGGAACAGTCAATCTGGACGTGTCCCGGTTAATGATAGGAGCGGGGCCACAGTTAGTGAGAAGGTAATAGTGGAAGAGAGATGGGCAGATTATTTTGAGAATGCGCTAAACCGTGGTAGATTTAAAGAAAAAGATATAGAAAAGAATGAAAAAATTTATAACACTTTGGATGTGAAGGAAGATTTATTCTGTGAGGAAGAATTAATGACAGTACAAAAAGGATCAAAAAAAATAATAAAGCCCCAGGTGTCGACGATATGAAAAACTAGTTGTTTTGTTGAAGAGTGGTTGTGAGGTTAGAGATTATTTATTGACGATTATGAGTATATTTTTCAAAAGGGGGAAGTACCTCCTATTGCGATTTTAGGGAAACTCTACTTAAATCCCTCTATAGGAAAGGTTACAAGAGCGAGTGTGGTAGTTATGGAGGCATTAGCCTGGTTTCTTTAAGAAGCAAATTACTTAGTATGATGATACTTTTTAACCTTATTAGATTGAGTTTTAAGAAAAGAAAGGTGGGTTTTAAGAAGAATATAGGACGTGTTTTAGGACCAAATTTAGGACCAAATAGGACCAAATTTTCGCTCTTAGATAATTTAGAAGTGCCTGAGCAATCAAATGAGTTCAGTCCTCAGTTCTATAGCTTATGAGTAATTTTTGATTCAGCCGACAGAACAGCTTCAACGAAGGCACTACCTTGTGTCGTATACCAGACAAATTCATCAAAGTGTCATGTATGAGAATAACATTGCTGCGGTTAAAGTAGGAAATAAGGCTAGTAGCTGGTTTCATATTAAATCTGAAGTTAAGCAGTGTTGTTTTCTGTCCCTATTTACACGGATTATTTGGATGAAATTTAGCCTAAGAAATACAACAAAGGCAATAGGAGAGCATGGAATTAAATGGGGAAGTAAAACTTTCATACACTTTGGATATGCTGATGATTTAAGCATCCTAGAGGAAAATGCTACCAAAATAAATTTTACGACTTCAGGGTGAAAGGATAGGTTTGAAAATTATTGTCAACAAGACTATGTTGCCAAGACTAGGTATATGTAAAGGTGAAGAGGTGATGTTGGCTGAAGAGAAGATCGATTATGTAGATAGCTTCTCTTATCTAGTTAGTATCAAACAGTTCGTGGTAACGAACTGTAAGTAAGCAGCGACCCGGCTCGATAGTAACCAAAACTCTAAAAAACGGAAATATCACACCATCAGATTCAGCGTATCAGAGAACCCTACTGTAGAGGTTTCAAACTCCTATCTGCAAAAATGTGGAATTTTGTATGTTTTGCTAGAAGAAAAATCACGGCTGCGTATTTATTTGTTTTATTGTTGTTGTTTTTTCCAGGGATGGTCATATTTACCCAGTGGTTCTGAATATCGTGTGAGGGCTCTTTCGAACAAAAATTAAAAGTTCTAGTGCCCTTTTTAAGTGACCAAAAAAACGGAGGGCAACTAGGCCCCCTCCCACGCTAATTTTTCCCAAAGTTACCCGATGAAAATTTTGAGAGAGCCATTTTGTTCAGCATGGTCGGAAATAAGCAAGGGCCCTGTTCTGATTTTCTGAAGAAACAGAAAAAAAAATAAACAGGGTTTGAATGAAACAGAACTGAAACAGAACAGGTCAACAAAAAAACAAAAGACTTGTTTCTGTTTCTGTTCTGTTTTTTGGTTAAAACAGCACACAGCTTTTTTTGTTCAAAAAACAGCTGTTTAAGCAGCTATTTTTTTAACACCTAAAGCTTAAGAAAAAATTGTAAATGATACGTTATGGTTTATTATCAGTATTATTGCAGCATTTTCCACCAAAAAGAACAGATTTTCCATAAAGAGTTGAAAAGCTGTCTGTGCACACAACATCGCCATTCTTTTTTATGGTTATTTTCTTCCATCTTCCCGTTCTTTTTTTTTACAAAAATGCGCTTTTATGTTTATACGGAATCTCCTCGAATTTCCGAGAAATGCATACTAGTTATTTGAGATGTTTTGAAAATAAAATAATTTTCTTCGTCAAATTGCACAGTCAGCTCAAAGTCATTAGTGTTTGAGCAGAGCACATAGTTGCTTTGGAGTAGAAATGCATCTATTGATTTGAACGGGACTGTCTGCTGCCAATTATAACCAGTGTAACTGTACAAGATCACATGTCCCTTTCTAGGCATGTTTTCTACTTATGTTAATGTTGTTTCATGGTTATGTTTTGTTGATGGTTGTGTTGTTTAATGTTTCTAAGCCTAATGGATATATACGGGAGTTTACATCATTGCCTTATAAGAGTTTGCTGGTTATGTTACTGAGGTTATTGATGGTTATTGATTACAGAGAGGAAACCACATTTCAAAGAAATTCTTGCCTAGATTTATGTAATAGGCTATGATGGAAATCAAGTTAAACAATTCTATTTTTAAATATGGCTTCTCTGGAAACATTAGTATAAGTGCATTGTATATTTGCTATATTGTAACAGTTAATTTTAAGCTATTGAACAATAAACACTATGGAAAATATTTACAATATTGTTAACCAGTTATATGCCGTAAGTTTGTATTATAAATAATTAATTGTGATGTTTCGATGTTGATGTATTATAGGGAGCATTCTTAAAAAGTCAGGTTTGGGTAATAAAATGAAAAGGGATGAACACTATTTTAGAAACAAATTTGGGGTATACATATTTGTATATTGTGGGGGGCGGGAGGGTAAAGCATAGCAGACATTAAATGCAACCCAGGTAGCTTTTTTCTTTGATGACAGTAATTTATTTGGGGGCCTAGACTAGCCTAGTAATGAAAATGTGGCTTGATGTAAATTTTAGGCCTATTAGCTGAGGATGTATTTGCACATTGTGGGGGGGGGGGGGTGGTTGGGTAAAGCATAAGATATATTATATGTAAGCCTGGTAGCATTTTTTCTTTGATCATATTAATTTATTTGGACTTGTTCGCAGTGAAATGTCACTCGATGCAAATTTTATACCTATTTGCTGCGGGTGTGTGTTAACGATCTTTTTTGATCCAATTTAAAGCCTATATGATAGAACTGTGTTAACAATTTGATATCTAAATACCCCCCCCCCCCCTTCAACTTATTTCAACTTATTTCAGTTTTAGACCTAATATCTGATAGTATATGAAAGGCTTCTTTCAAGTTTGATAAACTCGTTATTATCCAAAAGCATGAAAAATTTGTTTTACACATAATCATTGAATTTAAAAAAAAAACCTCACCGAATCTTAATAACAAAGTGTCTTTACTTGAACTGTACAAGATGTCAAAATATTTTTACACTCCATAATCTAAGCACAGATATCTTCGTTAGAGAGAGATAAACTTTTAAAATCAGTTCCCCCTTTAGAACTTCAAATGTGCTATTGACATTTCGTTTTCATTAGAGTAGAAATTTGTTTTTGCATTAGTATAGACGTGGGGGGAGGGGTGGGCTGTGTAAAAAGGGAGATTCATTTTCACTAGGGTTTTTACGATTTTTCTTTACATGAAAAACTATATTTTAATTTCTTTTCTAGGACAATTTTGAGCAATGTCCCCCACCAGACAAGAAGGCGAGAACCACTGATAAAACCCCTGTGAGGGCATTAGTTGTCCAGTATGGCCGTTGGCCAAGACCTTCAGCTCAGTGTACCCCGTAGATACATGGCTATGACGTTACTGCTCCGTCCAATCCCTATCAAGTCTTGCCGCGGCTTTCAAGACCAACGCCCTCTATACAAGGCGTGAATGAGCCTTCTTCACCCTCAACATGCAAGCTACAAATCTTAATGTAAGTTCAAATTTTATTTCCACTAATGAATTTTTCTCTCAAAAGGAAATATAACGCTCTCCTTTTGAGCTATTTAACTATCGAATCATGTCAAGTGCACGCATCAGACCTGCTAAATTCTCGTGAATTAGGTTAGTAAAGCCAAAAAAGGCAATATATTCCGGTCATAATTTCCAATAGTAAGTACCAAAATCTATTGCCATGTTGTTTCTCAAGAAAAACTGTTTTATTAACGAATGGCTCATCTTGCCTCTACAATCATCATAAAAACAACTTTCTATCAGAATGAGTTGTGTACCATGACAGGAGATGGCCTGAAAGGGATAGGCTATCCATTTCAAACCAAGTAAAGACCCCTGGTTTTTTTTCAAAGCAGATAAAGAGTATTAATATCAAACTTTTGGAGGATGTTTCAACAAAATCAAAATCTACTATGTCTCGTTTAGATTGTAAATATGTTATATCACTAATGCATATGGGGTGGCTATTAAATTGGAACTTTCAGGATGAACAGCGAATTAACCAAATGGTGCTATGTACATACAGATAGTGATACTGCTTCTGCTGCAACTACTACTACTACTACTACTGCTACTACTACTAAGCGCTTCTTCTAAGCATATGTTTTAAGTGATATGAAAATATAGTTCGCTAATAATCCCATTTTAATATTATGGTTATTTGAAAACTTTGAAAATAAACTATTTCCTTTAAAGGTGGCATTGGTTCCATATTCACTGTCTCCCCCACCATCTGAAGAAACAAGTTACAAAATGATCCAAATTGAACCACCAAGAGATTTTCGTCATAATCAGGTCACTGAAACACCAGCCGTTGACGATAATGAATGGCGTAGTAAATTCTTTGAGGCGTGTTTTGGTGATGGTAGTGATAATTTAAATGATACTCATGCCAATGATACGGAATGGGCAGACAATTTATTGAGTAATTATTTCAGTGTTGATAATATTATAGTTTAACATGACAATGCAGTTAGTTCAGAGGGCGATTTACCATAGCTAAGCCCTAACAGTTCTAAAATTTTAGATAATTTTACCAGAGATTTAAATGAGAACTCTCCCCTCACTGTTTTAATGAATATAGTCCCTATTCGACCAAGTTTAATTGAAGAACAATTTGCTTGGGTAGTTTCTCACAGCCCTAATACACTCTAGGGTATGCTAGGTGAACTGGGAGATTTTAGTCCACAGAGCCGTCCTATTGTTGAACAAATTGGGGGAGGGGGTTTAGGTGGTGATATACAAGGGAGGAGGTTAATGATGATATACAAGGGGGGAGGGTAATGATGATTTACAAGGGGGGAGGGTAATGATGATATACAAGAGGGAGAGGGTTTAGCTAATGACAATATACAAAGGAGGGTAATGATATACAATTTGCGTCACTACCGGGATTTCAACAAACAAATTCGATACTAAATACATTTGCCGTTTTTACTGCAAAATTCGGTGATCCCTTTAATACACTTATGGGGGGAAATTTTATAACCAGCCCCATTTATGTCGTTCATGAATAAGTAGAGAAAATTCATGCACTTCTTGAGCACCAAATTCAGTTGTGGGGAGGTTGGGACTCCAATAAGGCCTCAATTGTTTTAAAAATAGTTTATTTGAGAGGTGTACGATCAGTATGTACACACCGAAATGATAGTGGTCTATCCTCATTCGGAGAATTACGAGACAGTCTTTATGCAATGGATTGACAATATTATCAATTTTTTCGAGAATTATATTGAGAATGGGAGTGGTTCTGTAGTTTTATTTATTGAAAACTCAACTGTAAATATATGTAAATCTAAAAAAGATTTTATTTTAAGAGGGGGGCATAGGGATGCGGGTACATTTTTAAAATACAATCCCAATTTAGAAGGATGTCAGGGCGTTCAACAAATCTGTTAAGAAACAGGTCAAAAATGTTTCATTTACGCTTTCCTCATATCGGCTTTCGAACCTCTAGCATGTGACGCTTCAGAGAAAAATTTGGACAACTGGGTCATGCATGGGAAGGAAGGGTCTGATTTTCCCCGAGTATATTTCTCTTGTTTAGCAGTAAATTTTCCAGTAACGCTCAGGTCAATAGATATTTTTGAACGGGCCAACGCCCATTTAAATATTGGTGTTACTGGGCTCCAATACGAAACAGAATTTCAAGAGGGTATGCGTTCTAATAAAAAGGGTGTAATATTCCCAGTAAGGGCCCCGTCAATTGGATTGGTGAAACAATGGGTTTGGTTGTTGTATACACCGCCTAGTGAACCCAATTCAAATGGCAATTTCAATCCTATTACGTATATTAGTAGAGTTCTGGGGAAGGGTAAAAAATAGAGGGCACGTCACTATTGTTCAACATGCCTGTCCAGATTTCATACTGAATTAAAGTTACAAAATCACATAGAGCATTCCAGGCGACACGGATATAAATCGGTGGAAACAGTTTTGGATGCCCGTGAAATTCTAAGCTTTAAAAATTTTCAGAATTTTCTCCTGCAAAGCAATAAAAAAATATGGATTGTGAAGCTAAGCTGGTGGATGTGAACGACCCCCAATTTCCGAATCGAATAAAACAACATCAGGCCATTGCGGTTTTGTATGCCCATGCACAAAAAGACAGCTCAGACACAATTTAATTGTTAGTTATAGTTGAAACAGCGGACGAGAAAGAGTGAATGGTGAAGGCATTGAATAAATTAATTGTCACTGCATTTAGAGCAATTTTCCATTTGAGAAATACCCACTACCCAATGATACTGTCATCAGAGGATCGCCTTGCCATTAAAAATCAGAAAATATGCTGGGTTTGTAAGGGGGGATTTGAAGAGGGGACTAAGGGAAAAGGGACTAGGGGGAAAATAGGGGGAAGGGGAAAGTCAGGGACCCAAATTACTTTTGGCAGGAAATATCTTCAGGGGGTAGTAATTTTTGTGGTGTGGCACACCAATCGTGCAATGTTAATGTAAGCCAGCAGTTTTGATACCAGTTTTAATTCACAATTCAAATTATGATCTGAAATATATTTTACCGGCTTTGGCACGTATGCACAGAGAGGGAGGGGGAGTAGATAGTTCATGGGTAAATAACTCATTTACCTACAAAGTTATCCCCAAATCTGCTGAGAAGCTGGTGCTTTTAGAGTTGAAATGGCAGGCAGTGGATAATAGATATTTGTGCTGGAATAAAATCTGGTTTCTAAATTCATTTAGTTTTTTCCCCAAGGCTTTGAGTCAATTGATTCAAGTGCAGAAAAGTGACAATTTTGATAGTTTCCCTCTGCTTAAACAGCGCTTTCCAGACAGTGAAATGTATGACTTACTGACCTGTAAAGGCATATATGCATATGACTATTACTGTTCTGGCGCAAGGTTAAGTGAGGAGAAACTCCCTCCCATCGAAGCATTCTATAATTCACTTACCAATAGTGAATGCACTGCGGAAGAATATGAATTTGTCAAGAGGGTATGGGCTAAGGGTAATTATAAAAATAGTTGTGATTATTGTAAAATGTAATTGGCCAGTGATGTGTTAACTCTATTAGATATTGTCTGCAAAAACACAGATCAAATTTATTCAGAGTTTGGGCTAGACATTGGCTATTATTTTTCAACAGCACACCTCGTCATGGACTTAATTCTTAAAACTAGTAGGGAGGAATTTGGGTTTATCACCGATGTGGATCAACACCTTTATGTAGAAAGATCGATGAGGGGTGGGTACGTTTTTCATGGGGATCACGTTTTAACAACGGATCCAGCTAGGCAAGACACCGGTGTAAAGTCTAATGCAGTTTTTCTTGACATGAACTCATTGTACCCCTCGGCAATGTCTCACTGCTGTTTACCTTGTGGCAATTATAAATGGCTTGAAAATCCTTGTGACATCCCCGACATTCCCACCGTCAAGGACAATGGGCCACAAGGATGGTTATTTGAAATTGACGGGCATATACCAGTGGAACTTCACGATACAGTAAAAGATTTTGTATTTCCATGCGTGAATAGACCTGTGACCAAGGAGTCATTGAGCCCATACAATCGGTCTTTAGTCGAGGATATGGGCATGCACTGGACCCCCTTTAAACAGAAATTAATTGCCGATCTGGACCCGAAACAGAATATTGTTGTTCACCACGTCTTTTTGCGATGGATGTTGAGCAATGGTTTCAGGGTCACAAAAATACACAGGGCCCTGCAATTTGATCAGAAACCCTACAGGAAGACGTTTATTGACACCTTTGTCAGTAAGCGTTTACTGGCAAAAAATAAAGTCGAAAAAGTAATGTACAAACTTATTTTAAATTCAGCTTTTCGAAAAATGTGTGAAAGCGTACGAAACAGATCATGTTGTCACGTCGTAACATGCCCCAAAGAATTTGCACGAATTATTGCCGACCCCAATTTTACAACATTCACGTGCAAAGAGTCGAATATAGTTCTTCTACATAGAAAAAAGAGAAATGATGTTCGGAATAAGAGTATAGCGGGAAGCAGTTCAGTGCTAGAAATTTCCAAAAAAAACTTGTGTTATCGTTCTTTTACAATTTGTGCAAGGAACAATGACCAAGGGAGGGGGAGGTTCAAGTTTACTATGGGGACACAAATTCTCTGTTGTTTAAAGTTAAAACTGGGGATTTATTAAATGATTTAGAAAATGGGGTGCATATCAACTCGCAGATGGACTACACCAACTGGAATGAGTCACTCTATCCCGAGTTGGTGAAACGTCAGTCCCCCAATCAACTATTAATATTAAAATCAGAGACGGGGAGTGCTTTAACATACAAAGGGGTGATCCCCGGTCCTAAAGTTTAATGTGTGGAATCACATAACAAGGATGTGAACCAGGCGTGCAACAGGGTGCCTACACACTTTGTAAAAAAAATTCGACATGAGTATCTAGAAAAACTGTGTAGATAGTTGTCTAGTGCCAAGATCAAAAGTGCAGGCAAGTCGCTCTCTACAATATAGGCACTATACTGTTAGAGTGGAAATCAATGCCATGTCATGTATATCCGACAAGGTCTATGTGCTCGGGAATGGTGTAAAAGTACTCCCCCAAGGCCACTGTCGAATTTCAGATCTAGTTGAATGCGTGAACTATCGAAACCAACTCGGTCTGAATAAGTTAACTTAAATTCAAAAAAATCTTCAAAAAGTATATAAATTGGGGCGGGGGACAACATCGTCATCATCATTTTTTAGATGCGCCTATTGTATACAGAGTTTGTTTTTCCGTACTTCCCGGGGGCGTGGGATCCCGCCCACGGCCGGTCTTGGGCCCGTGGCCCAGCGTTCAGCCCTGGAGGGAGGGGGACCCTTGGAGGGGGGGGGGATTCTCATCTTTTAAATGTTCTAAATAGTGTTTTCTATTCTATTTTTCTATTCTTAGTCTAGAGATTTGTTCAACTGTGCTGCTATTCGTGTTGTATTTTAAGTTGTTTTTATGACAGTAAATGAAAAATATTGTTCTTGTTGTTGTTGTTTCTATTGTTGTACAAAAATTGTTGTTGTTAATAAATCAAAAATACCGTTGTTGCTATAGTTGTTGTACAAATAGTGTTGTCAAGAAATGAAAAATACTGCTATTGCTATTCGTGCAATTGTTGTACAAAAAGTGTTGATGTTAATAATTGAAAAATATATTTTTGTTGTTCTTGTTATTGTATAGGTAGATCTATGGGAAAATTATTATTTATTCATTAGACAAGTATGGTTTACAGTTAGTTGTAGTCCGATTGTTGTCAACAGCAGTATGTATCAGTTTAAAACACCATTCAGGTCGTTTCTGTGTGGCCAATCAATGTCAGGCAAAACGACATTTTAGGTAAAATAATTAAAAATTGTAATAAAATGTTTTTGGATAAACCAAAGAAAACTTTCTATTTCTATAGTATGTCGCAGGACTCTTACGACCAAATAAAAGCTATTGCCACTACCAGATCCATGCCAATACAATTCATATGGGGACTTTACGTTTTCAATAGTATTGAGTCAAACTCATGGCTAATTATTGGTTATTTAGCTGAATCGATTGAACAGTTCTCACAGCAAATGCTACAACTGTTTGCCGATCACTCTCATCATGAACACATTTCCATAACCCTAGTTCTACAGAATCTGTTTCATCAGAGCAAGTGTATGAGAACCCTTGCATTGAACTCCACCATCTATTTTATCTTCCGATTTTCTCGTGATTCTAGTTCTCTAATAACTCTCAATAAGCAAATATATCCCGGTGCTCCCAGATTTCTACTTTCAACTTACAGTCAGATGACAAATAGGCCCTACGGGCATATCTTACTAGATCTTAGTCAGAATACACCCGATTATATACCTGTAGTCACAGATATTTTTGACAAAGAAATTACTCTATATCTTCCGGTGAAGAGTAGAAAAGGCTATTAGTCGCCATCATGAACTGAAGAAACTATCTGAAAATAAACAGTTATTTTCCGCACTAGGCACTTCAAAACCCCCACTCAGGCAAGCCATACTCAAACATGGCGTTGACAAAGAATCTACGAATCTAATATCTGAACCTTGTTTAAATTTAACGGAGGGCAGTGTGCACTTGCCAGAAGGTGTTACACAACAAATAAAGCAACATCGTTCCATTGTACTTGCCTTGGCTTGCAAAAAGAAAGGAAACATTTTTAAAAGAAAAATTCTTCTTCAAGCGGGCGGTAGCTTTTTTACACTTTTACTACCAATAATTGCTGGACTTGTAAACAGTTTTCCCTAGATGGCTAAACCCTAAAAATTGACCCCAACAGAACTTGTCCTCTCACCGATGGAACACTTTGAAGACAATCTAAGCAAATTCATTAATGATGAAAATATTGCCGATGATAAAAAGCTAGTTTTACTTCAAGATGCATTGCGTCGAGTGGACAAACATAGACCTTATCGTGAGAGACCCGTCACCGTCGCCGTCACAGATCCCCCCAGAAATGAAACATCTCCACAGGATTCTGCTGGACAATCAAAGAAGAAGGAATTGAAATCAATAGTGACATTAATTGGAAACCTATTGCCAGTGACCTATCGAGAACAGAGTAAAAGATTATTAAAATATCTCATGTTGGAAAGTGGTGATGATTATCATCAAGTTCAAGTCGGTAGCACTGAGAAACGATTTATAATTCAGGGAAAAAGTTATAATCTACTCGATTTAATTTGTGATATGGTTACAAATCGTAAATGACTTTTATCATTTGACAATAATCTATGCACCTTTCTAAATGCATCAAACTTCCCCAAAAGTCTTATTAGCCATAAGTAAATTCTAAAGAAATTAAGAAAATTTAGTAGAGGTGTTAGTCCTCTAACAACGCCAATAACATTTAAATAAAAGAAGAAGAATATTTTAAATCAATCTTGGAAAAAACTAACACTCCTAGCAACAGCAATGATTTGATAACACCAGTGACGGCTAGACAAAAGCAAAGACGTATCGATATCAACTCATAGTCACAATTACCACCCTCCAGTGTGCAAAAGGGGAGTGGACATTATAATAAGTGTTTGCGTTCAAATGGAAGAAGCTTTAAAACATGTCTATGAAAATATTGGTGAAGCGGGAATTCTAAGGTCCTCCAAAACGCTTTCTAAAGTTGCCTCTGACATAGGTCGCAGCACATTAAAAAATACAAAAGAGTATCTAGAAAATGAACCGAGTTACACACTGCATCGGAATTGCAGGCTTCGTGGTAAACAATATCGACAAACTAAGGCCTTTTTCCCTCTGCATATAATGCAAACTGATCTTTTAACCCCAGACGCGATTCAACGGCGTCACAATACACCCTACAAATATATTCTAGTTGCAATCAGTGTCTTTAGTCGCTATACATATGCCATTCAATTGCGAACAAAAAGAGGTGTTGAAGTTGCTCAGGTTATAGAAAGTATTCTTGAACATGATTGCTATAGAAAAATTAAAACGGACCGTGGTAGTGAATTTGTTAATCCTCTATTGAAATAAAATTCTAAGCTCTATCACAGTCCGATAAAGGCTGCATTGGCTGAACGATTGATAAGAACAATACGTCTATTAATTTCAAGATATTGAACGTTGAAAAATACTGCTGCTTTTATTCATGATTTAGATAAAATCATGCAAAAATATAACCAACGACCACATCGATCCCTGTCCAGTGTTAGTCCTCAGGAAGTTCATTGTAGTGAAAATACATTTGACGCTTTTCTAAAGCAATATTCCAGTGAAAAAACGATATCAAACAAAATTGTGAATAAGAAATTCAATGTTGGTGATACTGTTCGAATTAATCGAACCACCAATATTTTTGAAAAGGGAAATTATTTATGGAGCACTGTATATCTTAAAGTTTCCAAACTCTCAGATGCCGCAACCACGAATTATTGGCTGCGAGACACCAAAGATTATGAGATAACTGGTGGGTTTTATGCTCATTAATTAGAAAAAATAGGAAATACTGTTGATATTAAACAAATAGATAATATATTAAAGAGCCGTACTTGCAGGCGCAAGAGACAGTTGCTTGTTCGTTGGCTAGGATGCAACTGTGATTTTGATTATTGGGTTGCAGTTGAAGACATTGACAATGCCAAATGATTTCTGTGTGACATTCATTTCCATTGCTTCAGATCCTCTGTACAAGGATTTGAATAGAACAAGTGATTTTTGGATGAAACTCTCCCCCACTATCAAATTCGACGGCACGTATCAAGTGGCTCTTGTCAACTGTATTGTCAAAAATATATATGACATCCTGAGAAATTATCACAAATATGATATAAAAATCAGACCCTATGATTGGCCGCCACCCCCAGGTGATCACCAACAAATTCAAAAGATCAATTACATGAATTATCCATATATTGAATTACCCTACGAAGAACTCACCCTTATAAATGATTTATGTCGTTCCATCAATAAAAGAATTTCCGTTCGTAAGAAGGAAGCCTTTCATTTCACTTTTCAAAGGAAGAGGTCAAGATCTATATTAATTCACCCATTCCCAATGGAACTGTTATTCTTAATAACAGTCTAAAGGATGTTCATGGCGTTAGACTCAATATACTCAATGGTAAAAGCGCTGGAAACACTACTTTTATTTTTGCTGACTACCCGTCTGCCTTCTCCAAAGAACTTGTATATTTCTCTATGATTCATTTGTTGAAACATCCAGAGTTGGCAATAGCAATGTCCCCCTCCTACGAGTTCTGGAACGAAAAACAAATCAAGAACATATTCATAATTAAAAAATAAAGCATCTTAAGTATATCCCTGTAAACACTTCCTATTTGGAACTCTGCCAGTTAACACTAAGAACTGAATTAGGTAATCGCCTATTAATATCAATAGGTTTGGCTGTGATTACATGCCCTTTTCGACCCGTCGTTGTCAGTGTTCAAAAAAAACAAACAATATGTCTAATAGAAAAGTGGTATTCATTTGTCCTGATATTGACTGCTATGTTAATACTCTTAGCCTAAGACAACTGGGCAATGGAATGGACTATTACAAAGGTCGTTCATCAATATCTGGCTATGGTCTTGGCAGTTGATTTGCTAAGCTGTTTCGCTCTGCACTACCTCTGGCTAGAAAATATATTTTACCTACTGCGACAAATTTTGCATACTCTACACTATACGATTCGAGCTCTGGCAAGGATTTTAAAAAAAGTGCTTTGTAAAATCTTAGGTCCAGTGCGCGAACCCTTGGCGAACAATTGAAATCTAATTAAAATAGAAAAGTTTTAAAAAGGTCGAGAAACAGTGCACCACTCATCAGTCTCTACTCAGGTCAGAAACGAAAGGCATCACCCCTGTCAAAGAAAAGAAGGAAAAAGACAACACCTAGAGTAAACAGTAGAAGAAGAAGCCCCAGGAAGAGAATTGTTAGATCGAAATTAGATTTCTCTTCATAGGCTGAACAATGGCATATCTACCACATAGATATTCCCAACCTTCGGTCACTTCATCTTTAAATCTATTCAATGCAGAAAATGTTGATGTGAGTGTAAAACATGGATACTATGAACATTTTTATCCACAACAACCCCTTTCCGATAATATCCACTTTCAACTTTATTCCAATGAAGACTACTTTATGGACATGTCTTCGACATTCATAGATTTACCAACGAAAGTCTCGAAATCCGACAATACATTGCCAATTTGTGCTGATGGAATATCCTATGAAAATTGTATATTACATCATTTATTTCGTCAAATCAGTGTCTACATAAATGGCACTTTGGTGAGCACAAGCAACAATCTCTCGAATTATACAAGCTATATGCAATTCATGCTGATGACACCCAAGTCATACAAGGAATTGAGAGGCACCTCCAATGGATGTGAATATATTACTAATACTGATAGTACAGATGCACTTAAAAATGCTACAACTAGTGAATTACATCTAGTTGGAAAAATACATCATGAAATATTTAATATACCCCAATGGCTACCACCAAATATTAAAAGTGGATATAATTGACGCCTGCTCCATCCAATTTCATTTTACGAAAGGAACATCCTGTCAATCCTGATGTAACTCTCTCTCTTTCTCACCTCGGCAAAACTACATGTACGAAAGCAGCAGGTTATGAGTTCTGTTGCTTTGGCAGTGGAAAAACTGAGAGCCAGTGGAAATAATATTAAACCACTTGTTTCTCATACAATCACCAATCAACGTCATATTGCCACAGGCTCACGCATCTTCACCGACTCATCCTTTATCAATGGTGAAATTCCATCAAAATTAGCATTGGTATTTGTAAAAAGCGCTAGTGCAATAGGATCGTGGACTGGATGCCCACATAAATTTGAAATGTTTGGGCTTTCATCTCTTGTCTGTACAGTAAATGGAATCACCATCTACAATCTATCTTTTGATAAATCCTATTGGACTTTGTATGAGTTGACCATGCAAACCATAGGTCATGATTCACAACTTGTTGAAAATGATATAACCGAAGAAATACTCGCTAAAACACATGGTATCATTGTACTAGACCTGTCTGGCACCCAAGATATGAGTATAGTACGAACGGGGGTGTGCGTTTAGAGTGTATATTAGCCGACCCATTGCCTGAGAGAATTGCACTAACCTCACTAAATCAATTTGAAATCTATTGGAAGATCACTCCCGAATGTAGTGTTCTACTAGACCTTGCACCATGAACACCAGTTATATAATCAATGTATTTAATATGGACCCCTACATTTCCAAATACAGATTATATTGTCTGATCTCGGAATTCCTTGAGAACATTCAAGGGATAGATAATACTCTAATTATTGTTAAAAGCAGTCCCTCGACTATGATTACTGGCCATTGGTTGTGCATCTTTCAAACAATGAAGACAATTGAATTTTTTTATCCTCTCAGCCTACCCTATACATTCTACACTCCACAAATCAGCAACTATATTGTGAGCAGTGGGAAAACTATTATTCAAAATCGGAAGAGAGTACAGGATCTGACGACTAAAAGCTGTGGTTTCCATGCGCTACTTTATTTCATGTTCAGATGTCCTGGCTAAACTTACAAGCAGTTTCTCAATATTTATGTAGACAGTCCACGTCTGAACGACTTTATGGTGGAAAATATCCTCTCAGACCTGTATAATATCAATTTCGGTGCCCTACGAGTAAAGTACTTAAAAAATGTATGCGAATTTGTTTATCAATAAAGAAAAAATTTATATATACAACAATGTCTTTTTTCTTCACTGTAGATTTCTTCTTCGGTGTATAGGCAAGTGTCGAGAACAACTAATGATGGTAGATCATTTGATTTCACTGTATATTGATCTTGATTGGCTGTAAAGTCAGGGTCACATTTTCAACAGTGCAATATAACTTCACTCTTCTTGTATCCCTTTGTATAGTCAATGATACTATTTGCAGTCATATTGTGGAATTCAGGTGTTTCAATCTGTCTATTTGAAGCAATATCACATACAGTGTTTTCAAATGGTGAGTTACATTCGGTAACTGCCAAATAAAAATCCCTTGGTTTAAAGTCATAATAAGCAGTGTTATCAAAATGATGAAGTAGAAACCAAATTGTCTTGTTACCCCAACATTTGAAACTCAAACTTGATTCTTCCTCCCAAAAAAATGTAAATCCACGACGATACAAGTCTCGTAGAATTAAACTAAAATCTCTTTTAGGGTTCTTTCCAATCATATCTGGGTAATTATTATCCCACTGATTACACTTATCATAGTGGCAATTGGAGCATAGATGCCCTCCAAGGTGAGAGTCACAAATCTCTTCAAGACACGAATTACAGCCTTTAATTTGTGCAGCATAGCCTCTATGTAATTTACAGGGATTGCTTAATTTACACTTTTCATTATACTCATCAATAATTGTACAATTCTCACATGATGACCAACTGCCAAGAGTGTACATGCATAGTGAGCATGTATAGAACATTTATGGTTTACGTTGTCACCTCATTCAAAACTGAATAGAGAGTAATCCTCGTTCAATAAATTCCGATAGGGGTTGAAGGGGAGTAACTCTGTGACGTTACATAACCTCTTTCGAAGAGGGAGCCATCTACATAGAACCTATGGCAATGTTTTCAAAAGTATATCCACAATATTATTCTGCTTCGTTTCAATTAATATATTAATAAATTTAGTAAAAGCATTAGAGTCACGTCGTAGAAGCTTCATACAATAGTCCAATGCGGGAGAATCAGTTTTAATTATATTGTCAAGTGTCCCCTGTGAGAATATCTTCCGTTGAAATGACAAATCGAGAAAATCGTCATCCAAAATCAAATGTTTTTCCATAATCACAAGATTCGATCTAATTCTCTCTTTCTCAAATTTAGTCATTTTTTAATCCTATCACTCTCACTGCTGACTCTAGACTAACCATGATTCGTTCTACTTCAAGAATATGCGATAACCTAAAATTCTAACATAAAGAAAAGGGTGACATTTTCGATTTCGAAACAATTTTATTGAGCTTGTATAATTACAACAATAGTATATATTACACATGTACAATTATCGATATAACTTATTGTCCTCTATATGCTTCACCATTGCATTTAAAGCACTTTGAAGTCTATTCACATGTGCTGTATCAACTTTTACAGCGAAGCATAATTGATCCTCTATTTTAAATTTGCTCAAAAATAACACATATCTTGCATATACTTCATCCCATTCAAGAAAAATCCGTGATCCTCTCGTGATTTCTACCGCTATGTTTGGTGCTATTGCATCATTGCTGCTACTGCTATCAACTTCTAATAGTGTAAACATTCCACTCATTATTGCAAATATATCTCAATGAATAAAGTTAAACTGTTCTTACTCCTTGAATTCTATTCTCACACTAATAAAAACTATAGCAAAAATTCATCCTAATATTCACTGTGATCTTGTCCCGTTAGCGTTTCCGACTCCCTAATTGGCCTACAAAGAGAGACGTGATCTTGTTCCCGTTTGACACTCTTATCTGACAATGATGTAAAGTTTCGTCTGTATTCAATAGGAATAGAAACATCTATGAAACATCTAATCACATAACAATCAGCAAAACATAACCATGAAACAACATCAACGTAACATAACATAGCATAACCAGCAAACCATTATATGGCAATGATGTAAACTCCCGTCTATATCCATTGGGCTTAGAAACATTAAACAACACAACCATCAACAAAACATAACCACGAAACATGGAAAGGGGCATGTGATCTTGTACAGTTAGACTGATTATAGATGGCCGCAGACGGTCCCGTTCAAATCAATAGATGCATTTCTACTCTTTGGCAGTAAGCATGGGCACTGTTCTGTTTTTCTAAAGAAACAGAAAAAAATAAACAGGGCTTGAATGAAATAGAACAGAAAGAGAACAGGTCAACAAAAAAACAGAAGACCTATTTCTGTTTCTGTTCTGTTTTTTTGGTAAAAACAGAAAACAGCCGTTTTCTGTCACAGCTGTTTAAACAGCTGTTTTTCGAACACCTAATGCTTAAGAAAAAATTGTAAATGATACGTTTTAGTTTATTATGAGTACTATTGCAGCATTTTCCGCCAAAAAGAACAGTTTTTCAATAAAGAGTTGAAAAATTGTCTATGCACAAAATATCGCCATCCTTTTTTATGGTTATTTTCTTCCATCTTCCCGTTCTTTTTTTTACAAAAATGCGCTTTTATGTTTATACGGAATCTCGTTGAATTTCCCAGAAATGCATACTAGTTATTTGTGACGTTTTGAAAATAAAATAATTTTCTTCGTCAAATTGCGCAGTCAGCTCTAAGTCATTAGTGTTTAAGCAGAGCCCATAGTTGCTTTGGCAGGGCACAGTCTCCCCATCCAGACCAAGCTTTCCCCTTCCCCAATCCTGATGTTTGGAAGCCATCTGAAACAATGTATTAAAGAAGAGAAATTCACGGGAAAATGACACTTCTTACTGCCAAGTAAAAAATTTTCGGTGCCTCACGGCTTAAAACAATCTTTTAAGATTAATTATTTCCTAGCCAATGTGTGTGAGAGAAAAATCAAAAGGAAAATTAATGGTTTAAGTGTACTTCGCATATTTTTACGGCGCTTTGCGCTAGAAAATAATGTTCTAGGACCTCCACCGAATTCATTCTTAGGTAAATATACAAAATGAAACTCCTTAAATTCTGAATTTCAAAGAAACTTAGACCATGCGCTACACAATACTTTCTTTAAGCATTCTCTTCTTTTAAATAGGTTTTCAAAGGGATGCAAATATAAAGTGTTACTAACTTCAAACTTGTGTTTTAAGAATACGAGTGGGTATTATTTAGGCATGTTTTCATGGTCCATTCCCAAAGGAAAAGGGGTAGTGACAACCTTGAATATCAATGTTTGAGCAAGTGTAACGTGTCTTCAGATAGCCTGTGCTGCAACCTCGTTTTTGACAGACTCCCAGCTCCCCACTCTTCTTTCCCATTACTTTCACCGCCCTCTTCCTTAGATACTGCATCAGTTTATTCAGATTCTTCAGCAAATGTTTCTTCATTTCCGAAGTTTTCAGAACAACGAACAGAAAGACCGTCTGAATCATATTCACCAGTTGGATCGACATCTTCGACTTCATCAAATGATTCCAAGCAATCTTCTTCAGGGATGTCATTGGCTAATCTTCGAGTGGACCAAAATCTAACATCGCTTGCAACAGATGAATGAAGACAATGTTAAAAGCGTGAAGTTAAGGAAAGGGCTCATATCCTACAGGCTTCGGTGACATTGTTCCCAGAATTAGTCACAACACGGAACATTTAACTGTCATTGAAAACTTCCTGATTGGAACTTGGATTGCTGAAAGGATGTTAGTAATTGTATGAGAATTCTTATGCCTCTTGAAATGTGAAAGATTGCGGTGCAAACCTCTGCTCATTTTCCATATTCCTGGGGTAAAAGGCAGTGATACCTATAAAACCAGATTCTTTTGCAGACCAGCAGTGAAAAGTCAAGCTAGTCTGAGTGGCAGATCTTAAAGCAGCCTTCTGAACTTCTTTTTTTTCTGGCAGGAAAACTTATGTGACGATGGACGGTTCCCCCAAGTGGTGCTTTCAAGCCCCCCATTTTTTTTAAATAAGCTGTTTCATATCTGGCTTATCAAACACCGAAATTGACAATTTGTCCTTAAACAGGGTTTTGCAGCAGAGCATCCTCAGAGCAGCTTCTTTTGACAGATTAGAAATAAAGAACCGTCGCACCTCTGCTCTTCTTATTCCAGATTTCACTAATCCATTGCCCTCTGTGTCACTTGCTTTACTATCTGCAGCTTTCTCAAGGGAAGCAGCCTGATTTGATATATATATATTTTTTTTTTTGGTTTGGGTTTTTTATTTGCTGCACCAGCCGCATATACTTTATCTTTTTGTATATCAATTGGGGTCTTCCTTTTAAGATAGTACATAAATGTCATGGTAGAGACTTCCGTAGCCTTTAGAGACGCTCCTCAGAAGTTGCACCTAAAGCTTTCTTTGCTTCCTTTTTTCCGTAGGGTACCCAGAGAGATGTCTTGAAAGATCCAAGTCGTCATCAGAAAATGATATCATGCTTGTCTTAAAACAAGGTTAATTCTAGGATTTTTCACAAAATTAGAAGCACCTTCTAGTAGCCTACCATTTTGAAAATTGCACCTCCAGCCAAATATCTGACCTCTTTCACCTCAGTGACGTAATTAGGGGGAAAGGGGCCGATTTCCCCCTGAACGGTTTCGTTTGCACAATGAGCTAAGAAAACATGTCGGCAAAAAAAAAAGAAAAATGACAGCTCCTAACTGCGGTTTACTGCAAACTTAGACCATTTGCAGCACAGCATTAATTTTTACGGGAATTTACTTGTCTATAATAGGTATTTAAGAGATAGATACAAGAAATAATATACTGCTTAGTTACAATCTTTTTAATTTATTGTATTGTATGGAAAAAATTACCGTGTTCCGCGGAAGAGGTGGCATCCTACAAAATGAGAAAACTGCATCAGCATTTTATAAGACTTCGGCCAGTTAGGCCAGAATCAGTTAGTTAGGCCACTGTTTCAACTATAAGCTTTTCCTTGAAAGGGTTTCCATTGATTATATTCAGAGATGGTTTTATTAACATGAGAAAAAGTATACTTGGTATCTTGAAAAAAGTATATCTTGTTATGTTGATGCAATAAAACGTGCTAGCAAATACATATATTTTTACTGGACAAGAATTCAATACATTTACACTCCTCACTGACTAAACATTCAAAAAAATTTGCAATTAATAAACGGTATTTATCATGTATAGGCTAATATGGTAATCATAGCAAGTCACTGTTGTCTTGCAGTATAAATTCCATAAAAACCGTTGAACTAAGGTTTTCCCGGTTAAAGGTGCAGATTACTTCCCATGTAATGTAGGATACATAGGCCCTACCAATAGAACCAGAAAATACAGTAATAAGTGATTTGTTTGAATCCTGCTTAACCTAGACTGTATCTGTACAACTTTGCTGCTCAATTGACTGAATAATATACACACAAAAATAAGCTATTTTAGTGGAACAAAACTGCAACTTTACCGTTCTCCCATTTACCCACCTACCTACTTTCATCTGACTCTTAAGCCCTAATTTTGCATAGCTGAAATAATCTAGCAGCACATTTGATATTTTAGACACACTGAGTGCCATCATTTTACTGCCACTTCTGAGTGCCACTTCTACTTTATATTGACGCTCCAATTCCAAAAACTGTATGGGGCGTAGCCATGCTTCTTTAAAATTTCAAATTATGATTTAAAACACTATTTTGTGTTCAAAATTTTTAATATCTCATTCTCGAATCAATAAAATAAAATCGAGAACAGAAGAAAAACAGGTAGAAAAAAAACAGAAACAGGACAAAATAGTTATTATAAAAACAGAAACAGAACAGAACAGGTAAACAGAAACAGGTCATCTGTTTCAGTTCTGTCTCTGTTTTTTGTAAGAACAGAACAGAAACAGGTACTTAAAAAACAGAACAGAAACAGAAAACAGAAACAGTGTCCATGCTTAGTCAGAAATATAATAACTATGTCTTTTAGGATGACTTAATCCCCCAAATTCCCCGGGGGGAAGGCTGAAAGCTATGAACTTTACCCAATGTTTGCATATAGTATTGGTTATCGGGAAGTATACAGACGTTTCAGGGGGTATTTCTTCTGTTAGTGGGGGGAGAGGGTCGGGGGTTATTTGGGAGGATCTTTCCATGGAGGGTTTTCATGGAAGAAGGGACATTAATATGAAAGGGGTGCCGGATTTCCCGGCATTATTTAAAAAAACGATCAGAAATTAAACAAAATAACAAAACATGTTTTTCAACTGAAAGTAAGGAGCAACATTAAAACTTAAAACGAACAGAAATTATTACGTATTTTACTGGGTTCACCCCCTAGTCAATACCACGTTCTTTAAGCCAAAGATTTGTAGTACTTTCATTAAAGCTATTTAATGAATAGCTGTAAAATGTATGACTTACTGACCTCTAAAGGCATATATGCATATGACTATTACTGTTTTGGCGCACGGTTAAGTGAGGAGAAACTCCCTCCCATTGATGCATTCTATAATTCACTTACCAATAGTGAATGCATTGGCTAAGACTATGAATTTGCCAAGAGGGTATGGGCTAAGGGTAATTGTAAAAATGGTTGGGATTATTGTAGAATGTACTTGGCCAGTGATGTGTTAACTCTTTTATATATTGTCCGCAAAAACACAGATCAAATTTATTCAGAGTTTGGGCTAAACATTGGCTATTATTTTTAAACACCACATCTCGTCATGGACTTAATTCTAAAAATTAGTAGGGAGGAAATAGGGTTGATCACCTATGTGGATCAACACCTTTTTGTAGAAAGATCGATAAGGGTGGGTATGTTTTTCATGGGGATCGCGTTCTAACAACGGATCCAACTGGCCAAGACACCGGTGTAAAGTCAAATTTAGTTTTTCTTGACATGAACTCATTGCACCTCTTGGGATTGTGTCACTGCTCTTTACCATGTGGCAAGTATAAACGACCTTAAAATCCTTGTGACCTACCTGACATTCCAACACGTAAGGAAAATGAGCCACATGGATGGTTATTTGGAACTTAGGAGCATATACCAGTGGAAGTTCACGATACAGTAAAAGATTTTGTATTTCTATACATGAATAGACATGTGACCAAGGAGTCTTTAAGCCCATACAATCGGTCTTTAGTCGAGGATATGAGCATGCACTGGACCCCCTTTAATCAGAAATTAATTGCCAATTTGGACCCTAAACAGAATATCGTTGTTCACCACGTCTTTTTGCGATGGATGTTGAGCAATGGTTTCAGGGTCACAAAAATACACAGGGCCCTGCAATTTGATCTGAAACCCTACAGGAAGACGTTTATTGGCACCTTTGTCAGTAAACGGTCACAGGCAAAAAGTAAAGTCGAAAAAGTAATGTACAGTTATTTTAAATTCAGCTTTTGGGAAAATGTGTGAAAGCGTACGAAACAGATCATGTTGTGACGTCGTAACAGGCCCCAAAGAATGTGCACGAATTATTGCCGACCCCAATTTTACAACATTCACGAGCATAGAGCCGAATATGGTTCTTCTACACAGAAAAAAGATAAATGCTGTACTGAATGAGAATATAGCGGGGGCAGTTCAGTACTAGAAATTTCCAAAAAAACTCATGTTGTCGTTCTTTTACAATGTGTGCAAGGTACAATGGCCAAGAGAGGGGGAGGTTCAAGTTTACTATGGGGACACAAATTCTCTGTTGTTTAAAGTTAAAACTGGGGATTTATTAAATGATTTAGAAAATGGGGTGCATATCAACTCGCAGATGGACTACACCAACTGGAATGAGTCACTCTATCCCGAGTTGGTGAAACGTCAGGCCCCCAATCAACTTTTAATGCTAAAATCAGAGACGGGGAATGATTTAATATCCAATGGGGTGTTCTCCGGTCCTAAAGATTACTGTGTTGAAACACACGGCAAGGATATAAAACAGGCGTGCAAAGGGGTGCCTACACACTTTGTAAAAAATAATTTCGACCTGAGTGTCTACAGAAACTGTGTAGACAGCTGTCTAGTGCCAAGAGCAAAAGTGCAGGCAATTCCCTCTCTACAATATAGGAACTATACTGTTAGAGTGGAAATCAATGCCATGTCATGCATATCCGATAAGGTCTATGTGCTCGAGAAGGGTGTAAGAGTACTCCCCCACGGTCGCTATCGAATTTAAGATCGAGTTGAATGTGTGGACAATCGAAACCAACTCGGTCTGAATAAGTTAACTTAAATTCAAAAAAATCTTCAAAAAGTATATAAATTGGGGCGGGGGACAACATCGTCATCATCATTTTTTAGATGCGCCTATTGTATACAGAGTTTGTTTTTCCGTACTTCCCGGGGGCGTGGGATCCCGCCCACGGCCGGTCTTCGGCCCGTGGCCCAGCGTTCAGCCCTGGAGGGAGGGGGGACCCTTGGAGGGGGGGGGGGATTCTCATCTTTTAAATGTTCTAAATAGTGTTTTCTATTCTATTTTTCTATTCTTAGTCTAGAAACTTTTTCAACTGTGCTGCTATTCGTGTTGTATTTTAAGTTGTTTTTATGAAAATAAATGAAAAATATAGTTCTTGTTGTTTTTGCTATTGTTGTACAAAAATTGTTGTTGTTAATAAATCAAAAATGCCGTTGTTGCTATAGTTGTTGAACAAATAGTGTTGTCAAGAAATGAAAAATACTGCTATTGCTATTCGTGCAATTGTTGTACAAAAAGTGTTGATGTTAATAATTGAAAAATATATTTTTGTTGTTCTTGTTATTGTATAGGTAGATCTATGGGAAAATTATTATTTATTCATTAGACAAGTATGGTTTACAGTTAGTTGTAGTCCGATTGTTGTCAACAGCAGTATGTATCAGTTTAAAACACCATTCAGGTCGTTTCTGTGTGCCCAATCAATGTCAGGGAAAACCATACTTTTAGGTAAAATAATTAGAAATTGAAATAAAATGTTTTTGGAAAAACAAGTGAAAATTTATTATTGCTATGGTTTGTGGAAGGAATCCTACGACAAAATGAAAAGCATTGCTGTTATTATAGCGATGCCAATACAATTCATACGGGGCTTCGGTATTTTCAATAATATTGAGCGAAATTCTTGGCTGGCTAGTGAGCATCCGGCTGAATAAAATGAACAGTTCTCAAAGGAAATGTTACAACTGTTCACTGTTCACTCTAATCATGAAAACATTTCCATAATCCTAGTTCTGCAGAATCTGTTTCATCAGAGCAAGTGTAAGAGAACCCTTGTTTTGAACTCCACCATCTATTTTATCTTCCGATTTGTTCGTGATTCTTGTTCTCTAATAACTCTCAATAAGCAAATATATCCCAGTGCTCCAAGATTTCTACTGTCAACTTACAGTCAGATGACAAATAAGCCCTACGGGCACATTTTACTAGATCTTAATCAGAATACACCCGATAATATACCTGTAGTCACCGATATTTTTGACAAAGAAATTACTCTATATCTTCCGGAGAAGAGTAGAAAAGGCTCTTAGTCGCCATCATGAACTGAAGAAACTACCCGAAAATAAACATTTATTTTCCGCACTAGGCACTTCAAAACCCCCACTCAGGCAAGCCATACTCAAACATGGCGTTGACAAAGAATCTACGAATCTAATATCTGAACCTTGTTTAAATTTAACGGAGGGCAATGTACACTTGCCAGAAGGTGTTAGACAACAGACAAAGCAACATCGTTCCACTGTACGTGCCTTGGCTTCCAAAAACTAAGGAAAAATCTTTAAAAGAAAAAGTTTCCTTCAAGCGGGCGGTAGCTTTTTTACACTTTTACTACCAATAATTGCAGGACTTGTAAACAGTTTTCTCTAGATGGCTAAACCCTATAAATTGACCCCAACAGAACTTGTCCTCTCACCGATGGAACACTTTGAAGACAATCTAAGCAAATTCATTAATGATGAAAATATTGCCGATGATAAAAAGCTAGTTTTACTTCAAGATGCATTGCGTCGAGTGGACAAACATAGACCTTATCGTGAGAGACCCGTCACCGTCGCCGTCACAGATCCCCCCAAACAGGAAACATCTCCACAGGATTCTGCAGCACAATCAAAGTAGAAGGAATTGAATTCAATAGTGACATCAATTGGAAACCTATTGCCATTGACCTATGGAGAACAGAGTAAAAGAGTATTAAAATATCTCATGTTGGAAAGTGGTGATGATTATTATCAAGTTCAGGTCGATAGAACTGAGAAGCGAATTATAATTCAGGGAAAACGTTATAATGTACTTGATTTAGTTTATGATACGTTTACAAATCATAAAGGACTCTTATCATTTGACAATAATCTATACAACTTTCTAAATACTTCAAACTTCCCCAACAGTCTTATTAGCCATAAGTAAATTCTAAAGAAATTAAGAAAATTTAGTAGAGGTGTTAGTCCTCTAACAACGCCAATAACATTTAAAAAAAAGAAGAAGAATATTTTAAATCAATCTTGGAAAAAACTAACACTCCTAGCAACAGCAATGATTTGATAACACCAGTGACGGCTAGACAAAAGCAAAGACGTATCGATATCAACTCATAGTCACAATTACCACCCTCCAGTGTGCAAAAGGGGAGTGGACATTATAATAAGTGTTTGCGTTCAAATGGAAGAAGCTTTAAAACATGTCTATGAAAATATTGGTGAAGCGGGAATTCTAAGGTCCTCCAAAACGCTTTCTAAAGTTGCCTCTGACATAGGTCGCAGCACATTAAAAAATACAAAAGAGTATCTAGAAAATTAACCGAGTTACACTCTACATCAGACTCGCAGGCTTCGTGGGATACAATAACGACAAACTAAGGCCTTTTTCCCTCTGCATATAATGCAAACTGATCTTTTAACTCCAGACGCGATTCAACGGCCTCATAATACACCTTACAAACTTATTATAGTGGCAAGCAGTTTTTTTAGTTGCTATGTATGTAAGGTTCCATTTCAATCGAAGAGAGTGTTGAAGTTCCAAGTCACTTAGAAGGTATTGTTGAACAAGATTACTATAGAAAATTTCATTGGGGTTTTGGTAGTAAATTAGCTAATCCTCTATTGAAATAAAATTCTAAGCTCTATCACAGCCCGACAAAGGCTGATTTGGTTTAACGGTTTAAAATAACGATTCGTCTATTAATTTCAAAATACTGTAAGTTGCAATTTGGTTCTGCTTATTTTCATGTTTTAAGTGAAATTTTGAAATTAAATATACATCGACAGTCTTGACCGTTATTAAGTGTTAGCCCTAGAGAATCTTATTGCAGTAACAATAGATTTGATACTTTTCTTAATCCATATCCCAGTAAAAAAACGACATCAAACAAAATTGTGAAGAAGAAATTCAATGTTGGTGATACTGTTCGAATTAATAGAACCACCAATATTTTTGAAAAGGGGAATTATTCATGAGCCCTGAACTTTTTAAAATGTCCAAAATCATAGACGCTGAATCCAGGTCTTATCAGCTGCGAGACACCAAAGCTGATGAGATCCTTTGCTGTTTTTATGAATATGAACTAGGAAAAAGTTAGAAACACTAGTGAAATTTATCAAATTGATAAGACATTAAAGAGCCGTACTCGCAGGGGTAAGAGACAGTTGCTTGTTCGTTGGCTAGGATACAACTCTGATTCTAATCTTGGGTTGCAATTGAAGACATTAACCATGCCAAATAATTTGTGTATGGAAATCATTTCCAATGTTTCTTATCCTCTCTACAAGGACTTGATTAAAATAGGGGATTTTCGAAGGAAATCACTCGCCCCGTGAACTTTGATGGCGCATGGGAAGTGGCTCTTGTTGCCTGTATTCTCTAAAATACCTATGGATTTCCGTAGAAAAGATCGTAAAGATGATATAAGAATTAGACGCTATGATTGGCCGCCACCCCCAGGTGATCACCAACAAATTCAAAAGATCAATTACATGAATTATCCATATATTGAATTACCCTACGAAGAACTCACCCTTATAAATGATTTATGTCGTTCTATCAATAAAAGAACTTCCCTACGTTCTATCAAATAATAACAAAACATGTTTTTCAACTGAAAGTAAGGAGCAACATTAAAACTTAAAACGAACAGAAATTATTACGTATTTTATTGGGTTCACCCCCTAGTCAATACCACGTTCTTTAAGCCAAAGATTTTGTAGTACTTTCATTAAAGCTATTTATTCTAATTAATGGCCTTTGTGATTAAGGGGTCATTTTTAAAGAATTGGAATAAAATTCGAACTTTAGCGTAAAGAGCGAGGTATTGACTAGGGGGCGAATTCCTAATATACGTATTAAAAATATATGAATATAGAAGTTCGTTACGTAAGTTACTTCGTAAGTTACGTATATTTATTACTAATAAAAACGTTTGTAAATAAAATTAAACAACTTTCGAGGAGCCGTTTAACCAAATAAAAGTAAAATTAATATGCAAATTTTGTATTAATTATTCATGAGCCAAAATCAAAACCTACATTAATTCAAAAACGTTCAGAAATAAAAAAAACAAGTTTTTTAACTGAAAGTAAGGAGCGACATTAAAACTTAAAACAAACAGAAATTATTCCGTGTATGAAAGGGGCTGTCCCCTCCTCCACGCCTCGCTCTTTACGCTAAAGTTTTCTATTGTTTTAAAAAATAGAGTTGTGAGAAAGAGTCTAACTATAGCGTAAAGAGCGCGGCGTTGAGGAGGGGACAGCCCCTTTCATATACGGAATAATTTCTGTTGGTTTTAAGTTTTAATGTCGCTCTTTATTTTCAGTTAAAAAAAAACTTGTTTTTTTTTAATTTAATTATTATTAAAAACGGCGGATGCGGTGAAGATATTAAAAGTAGAAAAGCCAAGGCTCAGGGTGTTTTTCTCAGTTGAAAAAGTTTGGAAGAGTAGGAAGATCCTTGCTTACGCTGATAAATTAAAAATCCGCTCCACTTTTTTCCGTTTCACAAAATACCTACTGAGATATCGAATTTTAAAACGCAGTTCAAAACGCATCAATATCCTTTATATAGCAAATCCTACTTTAGCTGTTGCTAAATTTATTGAAAAACACAACCAAAGGATTTCAAATAATGCTTGGAACTAACTCCTTTTACAATAGTTACATTGTGATAGTTGCTGCTTTTGTTTTTTTGTTGTTCTTTGTAGGCCTCCATCATTTTCTTTTTGTATGAAAGTTTTCAATAGATAATGATAATAAGTATGCAAACCTGGATTAAGATATTGGAAGCTATAGTGAGGACAGTGGTCAAATATAGTTCTGAAGCGTGGGCGCTCCAAAAAACGGAAGATGATTTACATGAGGTTTTTTTCAGAGCAGGTGCTTACGAATTGTTTTGGGTACCCAACTAACTAACCATATCTCAAACGGTAAGCTGTTCGAAAAATATATTTTCCAGGACTAAAATTCAGCTTTTTACGGTCATAATAAGAGAAAGAATGAGATGACTATGACAAATTTTGTGGATTAATGATGACAGATTGCTAAGGATTGTCCTTGTCAGCCAATATCTAGGGCCAAACAAAAGGAAGTCGTCCCCAAATGTGTTGGGAAGATGTCTCGAGTAAGGGAAATGGAAACATCTTGGGAGGGTGTAAAGAGGGAGGCTATGCATAGATCGGGATGGAGGAGGAACATGCGTACCTGTGTTGGCCTCAGTCGGCTTGTCGCTACAGTCAGTTATCAATAGCATTGTATGATGTGTTTTTACCGAATACGATATGAGAGTTTGTTGGGAAATCAGTACAATTAAAAAGGAGGAAGACTGTGTATGGCAATGCTTTGTTATCCTCTTATTTAAAGGACAAGTGAAACACGTGATTTTGAGCTACTCTTAGGATTCATCCGGAGTCGGATCGTTAAGGGGCGTTCAGACGCTGGATTCTGTCTCCGATTCTGTCCAAGTTCCCCGCTCAGAATGGTTGAACGTCCAAAGTATTTTCAGAAAAAACAAATTCACAATCAAAATTGTGATCTAAATAGGTGTTTTCAGTTCTGAAAATGTTGCTCGATAGCTCCTATTTTTAGCTTTCAACCATTCTGAGCGCGGAAAACTTGGAGTCTGAGACAGAATCTAAGGCCTGAACGCCCCATTAATGCACTGACTCAATGAATCCAAATATTCCTTCGCTTTCATTAGCACTCTCTTTTCATCAGTTGAAAAGTCAACGTATTATAAACTTCCTAAACTTTAAACTTTTTATCCAAGCCAATCGGTCCAATGGCAGCACCAAGTGAATCACTCCAGCTGCGTGGCATGCTCAAAGGACACAATGGTTGGGTTACACAAATCGCCACCAACCCGAAGTTTCCTGACATGGTATTGTCTGCATCAAGAGGTAAGATTTTAGATCACTACTAAAAATTTGGTAGTTTTGGGGTTATTTTATTACAAGTTCTACCATGACTACCTAAATCTTTACCATTTAGGAAGAGTTCTGAAACGACAAAATCCTTATTTACTGCATAATGTGATTTCAGGTAGTCTACCCGCCTGTTCTAAATCCTTTTTTAATGTTTTAGAAATTCATAAGAATATTCTGGAATCAGTTTATTAAAAGTCTCTTTGTTACATAAAATTCTGTTCTAAATGCTTAGCCAGGGTCTAAATGCTTAGCCAGGTGTAGGCCTACTGGAGTTCCAGGCTAGCCTATGAGCATAACCTGAGAAAGGCAAAACCAAAGGAAAAGAAAATAAAATTTTGATTTAAACCTGTCATGCAGGCAAATTTCAGAATCCTCTAGAGAGAGAAGTGGAGGTAGATACTTCAAAATACTGGTAAATTTTTACCAAATCATATTGTTGACTTACAAATAAAGTGAATAGGCCTATACCACTTGATGCCTTTTTGGTAATTTTTTACCAAATCATATTATTGACTTACAAATAAAGTGAATATACCACTTGATGCCTTTTTTTATGCTCTTTTCAAATACAATAATCATTTTTATCGGAAATGAATCTAACCCCACCCCTACATATCCAATTCGGTCAATATCTACAAAATCATATTATTGAGTTAGGAATAAAGTGAATGCACCATTCAATGACTTTTTTTATGCTGATTATGAATATAATAAGCATTTCTATTGGAAATGAATTTCAGCCCCCCCCCCTAAATAGGCTATAACTAACCAAACCCTGAATTGGCATATAGGGGGGCTGAAATTCATTTCCGGTAAAATTCTACTTTAGCTACTTTTGGCTATCTTGGAATGGGGTTAGGTTAGGAAAATGAAACTTTCAGGGATAGGTCTACAGGCTAAAGTATGTCCCGGGAAGGCATTTTGAAGTACCTACCTCTACTCCTTCTCCCTCTAGAGGGTCCTGAAATTTGCCTACATGACAGGTCTATACCTATTGAAATTTTGACAAAACAATATTTTACCATAATTTTCAGTTATCAGTTTCTTTTTCTCTGGCTTTAGTTCTGAAAATGCAATTTCAGTTATTTGAGCAGAATTTTTGTGCCATATCAATGTTTATTCCCAAAATGTAGGAAATGTATTTGCATATCTTTAAAACCTTATAAATTGGGAGTGAGCAAAGCTGTGAAGCCGAAAACAATTTTGTTGTGCTTTAATTAAGCAGAAGATCTATTTTGCAAGGTTTCACTTTTATAATTCACACATTTTTAAGGGTCATGAAAGGTCAGGACCCTCTAGAGGGAGGAGTGGAGGTAGGTACTTCAAAATACCTTCCTAGGACATACTTTAGCCTGTGGACTCATCCCTGAAAGTTTCATTTTCTTAAACTAACCCCTTTCCAAGATATTCAAAAGTAACTAAAGTAGAATTTTACCCTCATTTCCGATAGAAATGCTTATTATATTCGTAATCAGCATAAAAAAGGGCATCGAATGGTGTATTTACTTTTGTCCTAACTCAATAATATGATTTTGTAGATATTGACCTCCAATTCAGGGTATATATTTGCACATTGGGGGGGGGGGTTGTCAAATTTTATTTATGATATAAATGGGAGGTAAGTTTAAACTTTACCCCACCCCCAATGTGCAAATATAGGTCAATTTTTACCAAATCATACTCTTGAGTTTAAAATAAAGTTAATAAACCATTCGATGCTTTTTTTATACTTTTTAAAAATATATTAAGCTTTTCTAACATAAATTAATTTCAGGCCCCCCCCCCCCCTAGATCGGCGATACCTAACCAAACCCGGAATTGGGATATATAGGGGGGGCTGAAATTCATTTCCGATAGAAATGCTTATTATATTCGTAATCAGCATAAAAAAAAGGCATCAAATGGTGTATTCACTTTATTTGAAACTCAATAATATGATTTGGTATATATTGACCCAAATATATACCCTGAATTGGTATGTATATGGGTGGGGATAAAATTCATTTCTGAAAAAATGATTATTATATTTGGAAAGAGCAAAAAAAAAGGCATAAAGTAGTATAGGCCTATTCACTTTATTTGTAAGTCAATAGCCTAATATGATTTGGTAAAAATTTACTGCCTTTTTCACTCATCAATGTGCTAAGATCTTACATCTTTTGTCAGAAAATGTCTAAAATTGAAATCTTTGAACTAAGATCTTACATCTTTGGTTGTTTTTATGCAAACATCTTTCATCATTCTGCTCTGATCAGCAGTCTGAGAATAATGATGAGTAGATCATCAAAGTTCTCTCATCAATGTTCTATTTGGCAGAAAGATGGCATTTTTCACTTTTTCCTAACATCAGTGAGCTGTAAGATCTTAGAACAAAGATGAGTTGAAAAAACAATAATCTCTGCAGAAAGATGAAAGATCTTAGGTGTAAGATCTATGGGCACCCATAAGCTGAATTCTAGGGGGGGGGGGCAAACCTTGTCTAATTGGCACTTTTAATGCTATATAATAGAAATCGCAGAACAACAATATAAAACTAGGCAGCATCATTCAGCCATGGGGGGGAGGTGCCCCCCCCCCTAATGGGCACTCATCTTAGTGCTAAAAATGGCCCTACTGTGACACAGTGATGTTGGGGGGGGGGGGGCAGTTGCCCTCTACTTAATAAACTAATTTATTTAGTGGCTTTAAAACTGTTCAAAATTTTAAGTGTCAAATTTGCTCTTTATTTTTAGCAGATAATTTCTTTTTAATTAATCTGTTATCATTTTTAACAGAAGGAAAATGAGAAAAAATAACAGTCCATTACACTGCATAATATGTTCTATATAAATATTGTTTAAAATATACAACCTTTGAAACTTTATCATGAAGTAAAATGTGAGCATAATTAAGGGTAAAATTGAAAAATGTTCTATGCTTCCTGTTCTGCCAAATTTGCTTGGGTATATCTTTCTCCTGATATTTAAGGTTCTTTTAGCTTACTTCCTAAAATCTATAAGTTCAATATTAGATTCTCTTGTATAAAACTAGCAAAAGTGGAAATGAATACACCCTCTAGATCTGCAATTAGGATAGACACAGAATTATTGAAGAATAAGAAGTTAGATATATAGTGAATATAATTTCCTGAATGAAAACTAAAATAAGGCTTGGTGCTTTTTATAATGATATTCGCACTATAACTAAATAGGCCAAATCAGTTGTAGTTTGGTCATGGAATTTCGTAAAGGGGGATCAGCTCCAGGAATCATTTAATTGTTTTAATTTTTATTTTCAGTACTTAATTGAAACTGATTCTCTTATTTGCCATTGAAATGCCTGCTGATAATGTCCTATTCCTTGCTTTTTGTATTCACATACTAATGCATAAATATTGAACTAACTCCTTGTACAATATCATGGTGACTTCTTGCTATTTTTGTTTTTCTGAATATTTCTTTTAACCAGCTCCAAAAAAAAAGAACTAGATATACTCCTGTCTCTTCATAGTGAGACAAGTGGTCACCAGGCTTCAAGCAAATTTTTTATAATATTTCAGTTTTCTATATATTTTAATGCACTAATGTAATTAGGGAGACTTGTAGACTACACTAGCAATTCCATTTTTGAAGCAAGTCTAGATTTCCTTTGCCATCTCTACTGATGACATAGTGCTATCAGCCTTGGAGATTGTAAGATGTAGGCATTTACACTGCTTTCTCCTGATAGTGAGATAAGCGGTCACCAGGCTTCAAACAATACATTTTTAGACATTCCAACAGTTTAATTTTAATATACATACAAGGGAGAGACTTGTAGACTGCACCAGTAGTTCTGTTTTTGAAGCAAGTTTAGAGTTACTATGTCATCTACAATGATGGTGTAGTGTTATCCCCGCCTTGGAGATTATAAGAAATAGCCATTTACCCTACTTTCTTTTGATAAGTGAGATAAGCAGAGATGTAGTTGCAGTTGCTATTAGTCTCATTTGCAGCTGCAGTAGTAGCAGCCCTGAAAGTTTCAGGTTAATATCCTTACCTGTTCCTAAAGTATTGCAGATCCTCCTTTCTGATTATTATATTTCTTTTTGATTTAGCTTATCATGTCCCTCAATGTTTCTTGAAATTTCGCCTCAATACCCTAACCCTTTTTGCACACACCCAGGGTAAAAAATAGACAAACTGCATAATTTTCATTCCTTGCCCTAGGGGATGTGTGGTGCATTGTATCATCAGAGGCATAGCTATTTGACTTTGTGATTTTCAAATAAAGTGGCTTTTTAAGATCTCCATCAGTGTTAAGGGAAGTATCCAAAAGGGCAAGGAGAGGGGGAGGGTTGCCCTTGGATCCATTTTCAGCATACCTTTAAAGTTTCAACTTAATACTTCTAGCTTTTCCTTAATTAAGATTTTACTGTAATATTTTTAGCCCTTTTTTGGAGACTCAGGATCAAACATGTCCCCTTTTCCCAATAAATAACCTTGTATATAAACAATGGGCAACTAATATAACTTGCAACACTTAACCCAGGGATTGTGGAAGATTACATCATGCCTGGAGATATAGTTATTTTACTTTTTGGATCAAAAGATAGAAGGATTGCCCACTTGGGAAAGTTGTTGAGCTAGGCAAATGAAATTTTCTGATACACTTCTATAGCACAAAATAGGTTCAGGAATCTCTGTTCAAGCTGTCTTCCATGACCTGTGTCCCAGTTCAATATTAGATTCTCTTGTTTAAAACTAGCAAAAGTGGAAATGAATACACCCTCTAGATCTGCAAATAGGATAGACACGGAATTATTGAAGAATAAGAAGTTAGATATATAGTGAAAATAATTTCCTGAATGAAAAAGAAAATAAGACTTGATGCTTTTTATAATGATATTGGCATTATAACTAGATAGGCCAAATCAGTTGTAGTTTGGCCATGGAATTTGGTAAAGGGAGATCAGCTCCAGGAATCATTTAATTGTTTTAATTTTTATTTTCAGTACTTAATTGAAACTGATTCTCTTATTTGCCATTGAAAAGCCTAATAAGTGCTGATAATGTCCTATTCCTTGCTTTTTGCATTCACATACTAATGCATAAATATTGAACTGCCTCCTTGTACAATATCATGGTGATTTCTTGCTATTTTTGTTTTTCTGAATATTTCTTTTAACCAGCTCCAAAAAAAGAACTTAATAATGTGCTAAAAATTATGACTGAAATTTCACTCAATGCCAGTGGTATTTGTGGGATATTTATCTCTGCATCAGCATGATAAGTTATGTATAAGCAGTACCAACCCATTCTCTTTTTCTATTGTTATCAGTTTTACACTAGGAGACCATGCTTTGCTTGTGAAGAGAATTATAGACATGAAAACAATATTCAGTGTAACCTCCTCCAGAAACATGTCCCCATACTCTGCTTACACAAGAAAACATTTGTGTAATTTTTATAAATTATATATATATATATATATATATATATATATATATATATATATATATATATATATATAGCAAAGATACAAAGGGAAAGGTAATTTCCAAACTCTTTTACTTAATTTTCCCTTCCAATTGGCATCCCTGGCAAACTTGGAATTATTCTGTATCTTTCTTAGACATTGCTATTGTGCTGTCTATGATTTTTGTTTCAGCTTTGCCCTGTTGATATCAAAGCTATTTATTAATATAAATCAATGAACCCACATGCAAATCAATTTAATAAGAAATCATAAATTTCAATAAATTGTATATTTTATAAGTTTAGTACAACAAATTAAATCTTAGTCTAAGTCCATTCAAAGTTACAAGCAAATCAATAGTGCAATACCTGGGGCGCCATTAGAATAGAGTTGGGTTTAATTATGAGATTGAACATCCTGTGCTGGGTGTGGGGGTTGGTGGAAGTTGAGGGGGGATATGTACTGCAGTATTAGTGGTAAATTAGTATTAGTGGGCTCCAGTCCACTGAAACCATACTCAGTAAAATTAAGAAGCAACAACTGCGCTGGTTCGGCCACGTCAAGCGAATGGAGCCGAGCCGCCTTCCGAAAATCGCCCTTGAAGGATCCCTCCATGGCCTTCGCCCACGAGGCAGACCACGAAAGCGATGGATGGAGAACTTCAACTTCGATAACGTCAAGATAGTCCAGTTATCACGTATCGCACCAGACAGAGCAATGTACCGAGCCCTTACGCATGAGCTAGCAAAAGGAGTGGCCCCAAAACGTCCCACTAGGGTGGCCGGGACCTAAGTAAGTAAGTATTAGTTGTAAATCTGGCTGAAAAAAAGTTTATATGACATTTACCTCTGCCCAGCCAAAAGCTTGTTTATGCCATACTACTGTCATCTGCAGCAGCTCATTTCTGACAATTTTAGTAAAAGTAGAGCACCAGCTCTTATATTCATGATTGTTCTATGTGTGTATTGTTAATTATGTGTTGTGTAATGTTTTTAAATTCACCAAGGAGCATGTTTGTTAAATAGTTACTTTTCTTCACTACAGCTTGGATAGCACCTACTTCAATGGCACCCCCTCTTGCCCCCCCCCCTCCTCCCATTAAAAATACTGTAGCTATGCCCCTGCTGAGACAATTTGTATCTGAACTATGGCCAGTTGCTTGAGATGTAGTAAATGACATCTATAAATCTACACAGTGAATGAAAACCAGCCAGGAGAATCTCTTAGGCTACTTTCTAGCTAATTTTTAAATAAAATAGGTTTGGAGTAGGTTAATTTGTTTTTTGTATTACAATGCTTTTCTGGGCCAAACATTAAAGGCGTGTCTAAGTTTTAATTGGTAAAATTCTAGACAAGCTAATTTTGACTTATCTTGAAAAGGGGTTAAGTTAGTAAAATGAAACTTCAGCAGTGGCGGATCCAGGATTTTTTTAGGGGGGGGGCAATAGGTTGATCCAATAACCTTGCATTAGGAGCAAGTTTAATTAATGCAAACTTGAGTTAACTAAGTAAATTACACTACTTTTGACTACGCTGGGGGGGGGCCTCCTCTTGCCTTGCCTCTGGATCCACCACTGAACTTCAGTAATGAACCCAGGGCCAAAAATATTCTGGGAAAGTATTGCCAAGCTACTATGTGAACCCTATTCTGATTTATAAGTCTTAAAATTCCTGTTATGTGAGTAAACCTAGAATTTTAAGCCATATCAATTTGTTTCTAAATTTAGGAAATGTATTTGCAGATCTTCAAAAGCTCATAAATTGGGATTGAGCAATACTGTGAATTTGAAAATACTTTTCATGTACTTCATTTAAGCAGATCTATTTTGCAAGGTTTCATTTTATAGCACAAGAATTTTTAAGGTTAATCAAAGGCCAGTGCCCTCTAGAGGGGGAAAGGGAAGAGGTAGTTACTTCAAAATGCCCTTCCATGGCATACTTTAGTATTGTAGATCAATCTATGAAATTTTCATTTTTTCTAACCTAGCCTCTTTCCATGATGACCCCTTATTTCGCTCCCAAGTGCGAATTAAGGTAAAGATGGCCAAAAGTAGCTTGTCTAGAATCTTACTATGTAATCTAACTATTCAAATAAATTCATAGCCTGGTGTGTTTCAGTTTTCTCATTTTGATGGATTGTTTATTCAATTTCTGGTCAATTTTGGTTTCTTATATTCTTTAACAGAAATATCTGGTTGTTTTGAGTTTGAATTGTTATAGGAATTTACTTCTGCTCATCTTAAGTTCAATGTGGCTCTTTATTTGGAAAAACTTCTTTCTTGGAAAGTTTCCTTAGTTAAGTTCTGTTTGATTTTGATTGTCAGAGTTTCAAGTTTTTCAACACTCCCTGAAGTGAGTGCTATCAGCCTCGGAGATTATAAGATGTAGCCATTTACCCTGCTTTCTCCTGATAAGTGAGATCAGCAGTCACCAGGCTTCAAACAATAAATTCTTTGACATTTCAGCAATCTAATTTTTTATATACACCTTTTTGGTTAATGGAGAGACTTGTATACTGCTCTAGTAATTCTATTTTTGAAGCGAGTCTAGAGTTACTATGTCATCTCAAACAATAAATTCTTTGGCATTTCAGCAATCTAATTCTTAATATACCTTAATGGCTAAATTTTGTATAATATTACAGTTTTCTATATATTTTAATACATATTATTATAGCTAGGGAGACTCTTGTAGACTAAACTAGCAATTCCATTTTTCAAGCGAGTCTAGAGTTACTGTGCCATCTCTACTGATGACTTAGTGCTATCAGCCTCGGAGATTATAACATGTAGCCATTTACACTGCTTTCTCCTGAAAGTAAGATAAGTAGTCATCAGGCTTCAGACAATAAATTTTTGACATTCCAATTTCCAACAGTTTAATTTTTAATCTGCATCTTATTGGTTAAGGGAGAGACTTGTAGACTGCCCTCGCAATTCTGTTTTTGAAGCAAGTCTAGACTTACTATGCCATCTATAATGATGGCATTGTGCTATCAGCTTTGAAGATTATAAGTTGTAACCATTTACCCTGCTTTCTCCGAATAAGTGAGAAAAGCAGTCACCGGGCTTCAAACAATAAATTCTTTGACATTTCAGCAGTCTAGTTTTTAATATACACCTTATTGGTTAATTAAGAGACTTGTAAACTGCACTAGCAATTCTATTTTGGAAGAAAATCTATAGTTACTATGCCATCTCTACTGATGACATGGTGCTATCAGCCTCGGTGATTACAAGCTGTAGCCATTTACACTGCTTTCTCTTGATGGTGAGATAAGTAAAGTGGTCACCAGGCTTCAAAAAATTTTCTTGTAATATTTGTTTACTATATTAATATGCACTTCAATTGTTGGGGAGAGACTTGTAGATTGCACTAGCAATTCCATTTTTGAAGCGAGTCTTCAGTTACTATGCCATTTCTACTGATGACATAGTGCTATCAGCCTCGGAGATTATTAGAGGCAGTCATTTACACTGTTTTCTCCTGAAAGTAAGATAAGTAGTCACCAGGCTTAAGACAATAAATTTTTGACATTCCAACAGTTTAGTTTTTAATATGCATCTTATTGGTTAAGGGAGAGACTTGTAGACTGCCCTAGCAATTCTATTTTGAAGTAAGTCTAGAGTTACTATGCCATCTCTACTGATGACATGGTGCTATCAGTCTCGGAGATTACAAGGTGTAGCCATTTACACTGCTTTCTCTTGATGGTGAGATAAGTAAAGTGGTCACCAGGCTTCAAAAAAGTTTCTTGTAATATTTGTTTACTATATTAATATGCACTTCAATTGTTGGGGAGAGACTTGTAGATTGCACTAGCAATTCCATTTGTGAAGCGAGTCTTTAGTTACTATGCCATTTCTACTGATGACATAGTGCTATCTGCCTCAGAGATTAGAATGTGTAGCCATTTACACTCCTTTCTCTTCATAGTGAGATAAGTGGTTACCAGGCTTTTGAGCAAATTTTCTATAATATTACAGTTTCCTATATGTTTTGAAGCGAGTCTAAGAGTTACTGTGCCATCTCTATTGATGACATAGTGCTATCAGCCTCGGAGATTATTAGAGGCAGTCATTTACACTGCTTTCTCCTGAAAGTAAGATAAGTAGTCACCAGGCTTCAGACAATAAATTTTTGACATTCCAACAGTTTAATTTTTAATATGCATCTTATTGGTTAAGGGAGACACTTGTAGACTGCCCTAGCAATTCTATTTTGAAGTAAGTCTAGAGTTACTATGCCATATAATTATGGCATTGTGCTATCAGCCTCGGAGATTATAAGATGTTACCATTTACCCTGCTTTCTCCGAATAAGTGAGATAAGCAGTCACCAGGCTTCAAACAATTAATTCTTTGACATTTCAGCCGTCTAATTTTTAATATACACCTTATTGGTTAATTAAGAGACTTATAGACTGCACTAGCACTTCTATTTTGGAAGCGAATCTCGAGTTACTATGCCAGATAAGTAAAGTGGTCACCAGGTTTCAAACAAGTTTCTTGTAATATTTGCTTACTATATTAATATACATTTCAATTGTTGGGGAGAGACTTGTAGATTGCACTATTAATTCCATTTTTGAAGCGAGTCTTGAGTTACTATGCCATTTTTACTGATGACATAGTGCTATCAGCCTCGGAGATTAGAACGTGTAGCCATTTACACTGCTATCTCCTGATAGTAAGATAAGCAGTCACCAGGCTTCAAACAATAAATTTTAGACATTTCATCAGTGTAATTTTCCATGTGCACCTTAATGACTAAGGGAGAGACTTGAAGACTGCGCTAACTATTCCTCTTTTGAAGCGAGTCTAGAGTTACTGTGCCATTTTTACTGATGACATAGTGCTATCAGCCTCGGAGATTAGAACGTGTAGCCATTTACACTGCTATCTCCTGATAGTAAGATAAGCAGTCACCAGGCTTCAAACAATAAATTTTAGACATTTCATCAGTGTAATTTTTCATGTGCACCTTAATGTCTAATGGAGAGACTTGAAGACTGCGCTAGCTATTCCTCTTTTGAAGCGAGTCTAGAGTTACTGTGCCATTTCTACTGATGACATAGTGCTATCAGCCTCGGAGATTAGAACGTGTAGCCATTTACACTGCTATCTCCTGATAGTAAGATAAACAGTCACCAGGCTTCAAACAATAAATTTTAGACATTTCATCAGTGTAATTTTTCATGTGCACCTTAATGACTAAGGGAGAGACTTGAAGACTGCGCTAGCTATTCCTCTTTTGAAGCGAGTCTAGAGTTACTGTGCCATTTCTACTGATGACATAGTGCTATCAGCCTCGGAGATAAGAACGTGTAGCCATTTACACTGCTATCTCCTGATAGTAAGATAAGCAGTCACCAGGCTTCAAACAATAAATTTTAGACATTTCATCAGTGTAATTTTTCATGTGCACCTTAATGACTAAGGGAGACTTGAAGACTGCGCTAGCTATTCCTCTTTTGAAGCGAGTCTAGAGTTACTGTGCCATTTCTACTGATGACATAGTGCTATCAGCCTCGGAGATTAGAACGTGTAGCCATTTACACTGCTATCTCCTGATAGTAAGATAAGCAGTCACCAGGCTTCAAACAATAAATTTTAGACATTTCATCAGTGTAATTTTCCATGTGCACCTTAATGGCTAAGGGAGAGACATGAAGACTGCGCTAGCTATTCCATTTTTGAAACGAGTCTAGAGTTACTGTGCCATTTCTACTGATGACATAGTGCTATCAGCCTCGGAGATTAGAACGTGTAGCCATTTACACTGCTATCTCCTGATAGTAAGATAAGCAGTCACCAGGCTTCCAACAATAAATTTTTAGACATTTCATCAGTGTAATTTTTCATGTGCCCCTTAATGGCTAAGGGTGAGACATGAAGACTGCTAGGTATTCCATTTTTGAAGCGAGTCTTGAGTAACTATGCCATTTCTACTGATGATATAGTGCTATCAGCCTCGGAGATCAGAACGTGTAGCCATTTACACTGCTATCTCCTGATAGTAAGATAAGCAGTCACCAGGCTTCAAACAATAAATTGTAGACATTTCATCAGTGTAATTTTACATGTGCACCTTAATGTCTAAGGGAGAGACATGAAGACTGCGCTAGCTATTCCATTTTTGAAACGAGTCTAGAGTTACTATGCCATTTCTACTGATGACATAGTGCTATCAGCCTCGGAGATTAGAACGTGTAGCCATTTACACTGCTATCTCCTGATAGTAAGATAAGCAGTCACCAGGCTTCCAACAATAAATTTTTAGACATTTCATCAGTGTAATTTTTCATGTGCCCCTTAATGGCTAAGGGTGAGACATGAAGACTGCTAGGTATTCCATTTTTGAAGCGAGTCTTGAGTAACTATGCCATTTCTACTGATGATATAGTGGTATCAGCCTCGGAGATTAGAACGTGTAGCCATTTACACTGTTATCTCTCGATAGTAAGATAAGCAGTCACCGGGCTTCAAACAATGAATTCTTAGACGTTTCATCAGTGTAATTTTTCATGTACTCTTTAATGGCTAAGGGAGAGACTTGTAGACTGCGCTTGCAATTCCACTTTTGAAGCGAGTCTTGAGTTACTATGCCATCTCTACTGATGGCATAGTGCTATCAGACTCGAGATTACAGGGTGTAGCCATTTACACTGCGTTCTCTTGATAGTGAGATGTGGTTATCAGGCTTCAAACAAATTTCCCGTAATATTTCAGTTATAGTGCATATTAATATGCACTTAATAGTTGGTGAGAGGCTTATAGACTGCACTAGCAATTCCATTTTTGAAGTGAGTTTTGAGTTACTATGCCATCTCTACTGGTGATATAGTGCTAGCAGCACTGGAGATTAAAAAACAAGGTGTGGCCATTAACACTGCTTTCTCTTGATAGTGAAGTGGTCACCAGGCTTCAAACAAATTTCGTGTGTTATATCAGTTTACTATATTAATATGCACTTAATAGTCGGTGAGAGACTTGTAGACTACTAGTAATTCCATTTTGAAGTGAGTCTTGAGCTACTGTACAATCTCTACTGATGACATACTGCTATCAGCCTAGTATATTATAAGATGTTGCCATTTATGCTGCTTTGGCGTTATAGTGAGATAAGCAGTCACTGGGCATCAAGCAATACATTTTTTGACATTTTAGCAGTCTAATTTTTAATATACGCGTTAATGGTTAAGTGAGAGACTTGTAGACTGCACTTGGAATTCCATTTTAAAGCGAGTCTTGAGTTACTATGCCATCTCTACTGACGACATAGTGCTATCAGCCTTGGATATGACAAGGTGTAAACTCCATGCCATACTCACAAAACTTCCATTCCCCAGTAACTTTTCCTCCCAAAACTCTTACTCATCCACTCATAAAGATCATAGCGTTAAAAAGACACAAATATAGTTATTCTCTCATGGAATGCGCTTATTTTACAGGAATCCATTCTTATCTAGGCACTAGCTAATGGCTCTTTTTAAACAAGAAAACAAAATATTTTATATTTTGTACATGTTTATATTTTATATATATTTCTCTTCTTTTTTTTGCAGACAAGACCCTTATTGTGTGGAAGCTAACTCGTGACGAACAAAGCTATGGTGTTGCTCAGAAGCGTCTCTATGGTCATGGTCACTTTGTGTCTGATGTTACTCTTTCATCAGATGGACATTTTGCTTTATCCGGGTCATGGGACAAAACCTTGAGGCTTTGGGACTTGTCCACTGGAAAATCAACTAGAACTTTTGAAGATCACACTAAGGTTTACTTTTTGAAAAGAGTTGCAAGCTTTTTTTTTCAATTTTTTTATTATCCATGAAGATAAGGATTATTATTATTCTTTTAAGTGAGAAATTCGGGTAAGTAAAAACCTGATTTTCCTAGTTTTTATTTTATTCATAGTTTGAAGACGCCCCACTAAATGCTGCTTATCATTTTTTTTCGGGGGAGGGGGATGAATAAGTTATTTCATCTATCCAAAATATTTTGGACACATGAGACTATTTACAATTTCAAAAGTAATATTTCTATAAACCTAAAAAATAATAATGATCTTATGAAAAGAGTTCTGCCCCCTCCCTTCCTCCGGGTTGACGTTAATCTCCCGATTCCTCCACCCATACGCACTGTGTGCAGCTGCGATTATAATTTTCGTTCAATACTGTTCTCGTATTTCCTTTGTGCTTTGATAGTTGATTCTCAATGTAGGTTGTTTTTCTTTAGTGTGTGTGTCCATGGTTTAGCTCTGTTCTCAAGCATTTCCTTTTGTTTGTTTTTTCTATCTTGCTTTTTCGGGGGAGGGGGCTTGTAGGGACAGTGTGCGGATCAACCAAGGAATATTTCTGTAAATTTTTAACTTTATTCATCTGTGATATAAATAACATGCTTTCTGGCTAGACAAATACCCCCCCCCCCCCTCCCGTCTGGATCTTAAATTTAACTGAAGTTTTTTTTTATTGGGCCTATATGGTATGTTTTCGGGAAATGAGTGCTTTTCCATAAGGGTTTCAAACGTAGTTCACGGCAACGACTATAATTTTGTAACTTTTTTTTTTTTTTTGTAATTAGAAAGCTAATGAAAATTTTAAGTATATTTATAGACGAACCCAGGGCATAAGGCTTCCCGTTACATTTCTAATTGCAAAATTTAATCATTTTTTTTTTCTGTTACTGCTTGGATTTTGAATCCATCTTTGAGCTGAATTATTGTCTAGTGCTGTTAATTATATTGTTTTCTTTGAATAATAAACAACAACAAACTATTTGCTAAATAGGGAAGACCAGTTACCACAATTGGCCAGTAAATGTTACGGCTGCTATTAATTAATTTTCCTCAACTCGCTTCTATTTTATATACAGTATTTTAATAGAAATGGATGATTTCCCCCCAACCACGCGTTGTACTCCCATCCAAAGACAGAAAATCAGAAGATCGGTACCTGCACTCAAGGTCGTACCCAAGAGGGGGGGGTAGGGCGGTCTGATACTCCCTCCCGAAATTATGATCATTAATATTTATTATAAATTATTAATAACAATTATGGTGACTGGTCTTCCCTAGTTAGCAAATAGTTCGTTGTTGTTGTTGTTTATTATTCAAAGAAGAAAACAATACAATTAACAGAACTAGACAATAATTCAGCTCAAAGATAGATTCAAAATCCAAGTAGTAAATGTTACGGCTGTTATTAATTAATTTTCTTCAACTCACTTTTTTTTTTTTTTTTTTTTTTTTTTTTTTTTTTTTTTTTTTTTTTTTTATTTTTTTTTTTTTATATATAGAGAGAGATTTATTCTAAACCAACAAACAATTTAACATCAGTTAAGCGGCCACCCCAAGAAGTAAAAACTTGTCCAAGGGGGTGGCAAAAATACACTAACAAAAGAAGAAAATAACCTATCTATATCACAGTCCCCAAACAGCACCACAAACCTTACACCTTAACATTTTCATTAAATTTACTATCATATTCATAATCATCACCCCCAGGAGCCATAAATATTGTATTGTTTATACAGCATTAGATGAAATGGGTTTAACAGCTTCTGTTTCATTTTAGGATGTCTTAAGTGTAGCCTTCTCTGTTGACAACCGTCAGATCATTTCTGGTAGTCGTGACAAGACCATCAAACTTTGGAACACCCTAGCTCATTGCAAATACACTATTCAAGAAGATGGTCACTCAGACTGGGTCTCTTGTGTCAGATTTTCACCAAATAACAATAACCCCATTATTGTTTCCTGTGGCTGGGACAAAATGGTTAAGGTGAAAGAGCTTCTTTTTTTTTTTTTTTTTTTTTTTTTTTTTTTTTTTTTTTTTTTTTTTTTTTGATTGACTTTAGTGATCGGCCTCTCGTTTTTTTTTGTGTAATAGATTTTTGTTTTGGGGAATTTCCTTGTAAAAATAATAATTATAAACGATTCTCAAATGCCCTGGTATTCAAATCCAAAAAGCTTACCTAAACCTAATAAAATTTTAATCGGTTCAAATTTAGCAATTAAGAGTAGCTTATTTTGTTTTTTCTCTGCGTGTACTGAAATAACCTTACATTAATAACCTAGTTTTCTATTTTTATATTCATAAATATTGAAGAGCGGAAAGACATGCAGAAATGTTTTATTCAATTATATTAGAATCACAGGACTTGTGAAATTTTGTTTGTCGTCCAGGCAAAAAAACGGATATTTATTGTGGTTTGTTTGACTAGGAATTTGAATTGTGAATATTTAAATTGTCTGTGTTGAAGATATTGATTGATATTAAGGTACAACAATGCTTTGAGGTGTTTTCTCTACTAGGCACATGCAAAACTTCTGGGGTGTAGGGGGGATTATCAATTTTCTATGAAAATCGTTGGGATTTACAAGGAAACAGTAAAAATCACGAGGTCTTGTGTGGAGAAATCGGGGATCATAGATCAAATCTCCTTAGTTTTAACCATACCTCTTATTTATTTGTTCAGGTTCGACTGAATAAATTGTACTTCTCGGGAATAAATTTTGAGTAATAAGGTTGGGGAGGGAGGAGGAAGAAGCCCACCTTGTGTGCTTTTTATACCATTTATATCTTTTACCTTCGTATAGCTATACGTATCCTTAGTGTAATTCTACCTTCATTTCGATATGATGATACTAAAGATAGGGACATATGATATCTGATTATTTATCTTTTCTGATTAATTGGAATTAATTGCCCTAAGGAAAGCCTTCCTTTATCATACCTAATTCGAATGATTTTTTGGTAGGTATGGAATCTGGCCAACTGCAAGCTCAAAAAAAATCATGACGACCACACTGGCTACTTGAACACTGTCACTGTATCACCTGATGGCTCCCTCTGTGCTTCCGGTGGCAAGGTTAGACCTATAATATTTAATAACATAAATCTATAAAAAAATAATGTCGGCCATCTTCTTTTATTGCATAGGATCATTTGTTGTGTGAAATTGTAGCATAAGACATTAGTGTGTTCCCAGTGTCTATTCAGGGGAGCAGTGCAGCCTAAATTCAGTTTTGTCTGTAGTACTGCATGGACAACTTTTATGGTAGGTTTCTTAGAAGGGAATTCCTCCACAAGAAATATATTCTAACAATAGATCACATAGCTCTTTATGAGGAGTGCTCAATTCCTTCATAAGGAACTAAACATCGATTGACATCTGGACCTAAGTGCACTTCATGAATTTTCAAGTGTTCGTGATATTGAACTGTTAAGGAGTGATCCTTGCTAATAGTAACAGAGACTCTAAAAGATGAAATTTTTAAAACGATATATGGATTAGAATAATTGACTCCTTGCGATTAAAAATAAATATAATTAATTAATTTTAAAATTACTCATCAAAAGTTATGACCTTGAGAAAATTTAAAATTACTCATCAAAAGTTATAACCTTGAGAAAATTTGGTAATAAAGGAGAAATTGCCTCAAGGAGATTAGTCTTGGTGAAAATTACACTATAAAATTCAGCACATCCGAGTGCCTAGTTTAAAGGTTTCAAGTCCCTATCCACAGTGCGTTTTTTTTTTTTTTTCGATGATGTTGGTCTTGGAATCGTGCGTTTTTTTTTTAGGTCATCATATCGAATCATTGGTCGTAGGGTATCGGGAAAGGGTTCATTCGTATAGAGATTGAAAGTTGTAGTGTCATTTTCGAGCAGTCAACGAAATTGCGCCATATCAAAGTGGCGTTTTCAACCATTTTGTGGTGTAATACACAGTTTTGGCCCGTGTTGAGCCAAAATAAAATCGAATGAAGTTAAAGATAATCAATTGGTTAAGAGCTAATAAGAGTTAATTGATTTCGAGTAATCAAGCTAAATGAGCCTGTACAATCAGATTCCAAGTTTGAGAGGTCGTAATGCCGCGTGGTGGTGCGTTTGTTTCTAAAGCTACTTTGGGTTTGAGGCTGCGGTCTCAAACCCGTATAAAAATCTCAAACCGGAATTGTATAAAAAAGATACATTTCACTTGTTGATAGATAGGCATGGAGTAAGGGTAATTCAAATAGTCAATCAGTTCTGTTAGCCATTTCAAGGCATTGGAGACCCCCAAACGAAATGTTTTCTAAGATTTAAGTTCGCATTTGTTCCTAAAGCTACCTGCATTCCAAACAGAACAAGTAGTTATCTCTAAGGGTCATTTAATTGAATTCATTCTTTTGATGCTCCGTAAAGTTTTGTTACACTCCTGAAAACTGTAAAAATAATCCAAAATTCGGTTTCGATATTGCGGACACCTCCCTTCCCCTACCCCAGCTTAGAAATGTACTAAGGGTTGCACTTTTTGGGGGATGATCAAACTATTGTTGGGTTAATATAAAATTTGAATTTAATGAATCAGGTTGAGAGGGAAGGGGAAGTTTCTCCCTCCCTCATATCAAGATTTATCAAGCAGTTCGTAGTGACAAACTGTAGTTAAAAAGTGACCTCAGTCAGTAGACACTAAAACTGGAACACGTAAAACGAAAGTTATCTGCAATATTTGTAATATCTGCAGATAACTTTAGCATTAGAATTAAGTATTAAAATATGAAAATTTGGATTATTATAGAAAACGGAACACACAACCACCACCACAGTGTGGTTGTGCAATCTTGATGAAAGAATTCAAAATTTACGAAAGCGCTACAGCTACTATCTACAAAAATCAACTACTGAAAGGGTATTCAGCCTGCCAGTCTCAGAGGTGACGCTGGCCCCCGGTACAACTTTGGCCCATAAACATGCATGCAGTCCATAAAAATGATGTTATAGACCATTTTCCAGTGAAACTAACGGTTGTAGAGTGTCGTTTAATGCACGTCAGCTATTACGGTGGAGGCAAACGAATTCTATAAGATTTTTTAATTCTACATTATTAAGCTGCCGTGAGAGGTGCCTCAGATGACTTGGATGAACATTAAGATGACTAAGTTTATTTTAATAATACCACTGATCTCCCCTCATTTGGAAGAATGTCTACATTCTAATTGAGCTAATATAGTATCTGATACGGTTGCTGTGGGGATGAAAATTCCTCGCTTATAATGGAAATGGTAGTTTATTCAGAAGAATTCTATTTTATTTTTAAAAGCAAGTGCACTAAATAAGAGCCTTTGATCTTGAAGCGTCGTAGTGCAAAAGTTGAACCTTAATATGAGGAGTAGCGGTTGAGGGACTGGCGGGCTCCCTCATAATTAGGATAATCCTGGATGATATCAAAAACCATAAATGAAAAAACAAGTTTTTCGACACAAAACACGTTTGATGCAGGTTTTCAGTTTTAACACTTAGTTTGCGCCAGGTTTATCATTGAAGTTTCAAATGACAATAAGAATTAATTTTTAAGAAGGGTGTTGCCAACTGATCTTCACAATAATAAGGTTGATAGTATAAAATTTAATATCAAATCTTTCCAAGGACTTTTAAAAGAAGCAAAAGGATCTGATGTATTTTTTGGTCAAGTCTTTGACCATTATTCAAATAGGCATTTTTCTTTTTTGTTCATGTCTGCTTAAATGCTATTAAGACATCTACTGTTTTTTACCTTTACTAGTTTTGTAAAGGTGCTGCTGGCTGCTCTTTTATGCTTTGGCTATAATTACATTTTCTTTACAGGACGCCAAGGCTATGCTGTGGGACTTGAATGATGATAAGAGGCTTTACACCTTGGACCACACTGACATCATCAATTCCCTTACATTCTCTCCAAACAGATATTGGTTGTGTGCAGCTACGGGACCTGCCATCAAAATCTGGGTATGTCCATAGTTAATTTTAATATTCTTTTAGAGATAAAATCTGGAAATCAGTAAGAGAAATAATTCGAGCTGCCAGGATAAAAAAGAACACCAACTAGCAAGCCAGATTTTTTTTCGAATTTCAGGTGCTGTGCTATAGCCAAAATACTGACATAATGTGTCAAAATAAATTAAAGTAAGAATTAGTTTCAAGCATATGTAAAAATATTTTCCGTGAAATTTCTCCTGGAAAATCTATCCGATTTTCTCCAGGAAAATCTATAACCCATACCATGCAATGTGGTGACTCTGCTTCGCTTTTGTATATTTATGAGAGATATTGATACATCTCGGGAGGGAGAATTGCCTCCTGCAAAAAGGACATTGTTGAATGCAGACCAACTACTCGCTTCTTTTGGGCTGACACAAATAACTTACATATGCAAATTGTCAATAAAAAAAGACGTAATGAAGCCACGATGTGCGTAGATGAGGGTGGCACTGGCAGGTTGGCAAAGACGGATCATTATTAAATTATCGGGAGATAATCGAAAATTAATTGACCGTTTTCGAAATGAATAAAAAAGTACAATTTTTGAAGTCAAATCACCAGTGGTGACAACCCTGCTTACAGTACAGCGTTATCTAGTAGAGTGAGCAAAATCAAAACAAGGAACGTTAATTAACTCATTAATTTTTGAAGATGTGACAAAATACATCTGTCGTGTTTTCTGGTGGGGGGGGGGGGCTCTTTTTATCGTCGGTCCTTTTTAAATCAGAAGAAAATAAATACAGCTAATGTTTTACTTAGATTTTATAAATAACTCTATTGTTTGACTGGATATTGCTCGATGACGTTGGTTATCGTTTTTTTTTTTTTGTTTTTTTTTTTTAATTTTTTTTTTTGTTATTTTTTTATAGAGAGAGAGAGAGAAAGAAGCTTGATTTTCCTTTCTTATCAGTATTCCATACCCTGAATAGTGAGGAAACACTTCTTATAAACTGCGAAATCATTGTATTTGGGTCTTGTGATACCGAAAGCCTATAAGTATAGAATTTCAAACCTGATAGAACCACAAATCATTCGTACCAGAGTTGCATCTCTGGGTCGGTGTGTACTTTATCATATAGATCAGTGATGATCTATAAATGTCTAATCACTATTAGCAAGTTTAAGTCAATTCTAAGTTACACTCTAACTATTGTTTATAATCATCAAGTACCAAGGACACTAAAAATTAATTTTATTATTATCGGTTAAGTGGAAGTTTACACAACCACATACGCCTTTAAAAATTAGGAAAACCCGGAAACTAAATCTTTAGTGGAAAAAACATCTATATACAGTTAGATAGTTTTACATTTAGTCAGCACCAAGTTTGGGAATAAGGAACGTGTGTGAAAAATCAGCCTAAAATGAGCAGAAGAAATGTATCATCTTGGAACTCTATAAATGTAATTGCTACAGCAAAAGACAAACACCGCCATAAATCTCAGCTATGCATTAATATGTATACTGTTATTCAAGATTAAATACCTCAAATCTTTAGTTAATTGACATACCTACTAAAATGTATTTAAGAAAGACCGATTAGGTTATCATATTCTTTTGTATCTGTCCCTTTAGTTGATTATTGGCATATCAACGGGATCCTTATTTGTTGTGATTCTGACAATACCACTTATTACTTAATTGTTACACATACCTACTAGCCTTCAATTGCGAACGATTGTAGTTTAGTTTATTAATAAAAGATGGAACTTGACAAAATGCATATATATATATATATGTATATATATATATATAATACATGAAAAAAACAAATTCTTTCAAGTAAATCTTCTAGCCTGCCCATCAACTCGCAAAGGCAAGTTGTCCTAGGGGCGTGCCAAGAATAGAAAAAAAGAGAAAATATAGGCCCATATTGATTGTTGAAATACTTAGGTACATGATGCAGTATTAAATTTGGTAGTACAATCGTTCGGTTCGGCTTTTTATGTAAACAGGAAAATCTTCCGCTTGTTTCTTTTTCCCGATTCAGTTTGGCAGCAAGGAGACGCTTCACGCAATAAAAAAGATCGTAATAGTTGTGTTAAAAAAATTGGAAAATCCCGGCAAAAAAAATTCATTTTGATGTCCTTGGTACTTCAGCAAAAAGAAACTGTGGAAACACTTTCAAAGTTGCTTTACTGATTCAGTCCATTGAGATGGTGAACTTCCATTTACGCCACTGATATATTTTTTTCATTATGAGTTAATTTTTAATCAGTACAATCAAAAGTCAGAGTTTGAGCCTAGAGTCACTCTGTCGTCTCTGTGGTGATCTGGTGCTATAGGTCTCGAAGAACAAAATGGGTTCCATTTGCACTGCTTTCACCTGATAGTGGAGTTTGGAGTCACATTGGCATCAAACAGTTGGTCCTGTATGTCTTAATCTTATCTGGTTTTGAAAAGAAGGTTGATAGTTGCAGCCGAAGGACAGACTGATATTTCATTGAAATATATAATATATACCTGCTATAGTTGAGAACGATGACCTATCAACTAAAATCCCCATGACTAGTTTATTTAATTTGTGTTCTTTTTTCCTGTTCAAAATAATAAATATAATCCCTCAACCGAACCTACTTCTTTTTTTTTTTTTTTTTCTTTTTTTTTTTTCTTTTTTTTTTCTTTTTTTTTTTTTAGAAAAGACTCCCAAGTTGTTAGTCAATTGTGCTAGATATGAGTAGGCTATACGAGTACAATGAAATATCGGTGCCGAGCCTAGAGTCACCGTGTCGCCTCTCTATGGTGATCTGGTGCTATAGGTCTCGAAGAACAAAACGGGTGCCATTTGCACTGCTTTCTCCTGATAGTGGAGTTTGGAGTCACATCGGAATCAAACAGTTGGTCCTGTATATCTTAATCTTATGTGGTTTTGAAAAGAAGGTTGATAGTTGCAGCCGAAGGACAGGCTGACATTTCATTGAAAAAAATAATATATACCTGCTATAGTTAAAAACAATGACCTATTAACTAAAATGCCCAAGATTAGTTTATTCAATTTGTGTTCTTTTTTCCTGTTCAAAATAATAAATATAATCCCTAAAACGAACCTACTTCAGTTTTTTGTTTTTTATATAGAAAAGACTCACAAGTTGTTAGTCAATTGTGCTCGATATGAGTAGGCTATACGAGTACAATGAAATATCGGTGCCGAGCCTAGAGTCACCGTGTCGCCTCTCTATGGTGAGCTGGTGCTATAGGTCTCGAAAAACAAAACGGGTGCCATTTGCACTGCTTTCTCCTGATAGTGGAGTTTGGAGTCACCTCGGCCTCCAACAACTGGCCGTGCATATCTTAATATATCTGAAAAGAAGGCCTATGTTCCAGATGAAGGACAGGATTTTTTCTCTCTTTTTTTGTCCAAAAAAATTTACTCCTGCTATAGTTGAAAACGGTGATATATCAAATGATATGTCCATAATAAGTTTATTCAATTGGTGTTCTTTTTTTCCTGTTAAAAATAATAAATGTTATCTTTCAAGTGAATCTACTTCAGTTTTTCATAAAAAAAAATATTCCCAAGTTTTTAGCCAATTGTGCTTGATATGAGTAGGCTATACGAGTACAATGAAATATCGGTGCCGAGCCTAGAGTCACCGTGTCGCCTCTCTATGGTGATCTGGTGCTATAGGTCTCGAAGAACAAAACGGGTGCCATTTGCACTGCTTTCTCCTGATAGTGGAGTTTGGAGTCACCTCGGCCTCCAACAACTGGCCGTGCATATCTTAATATGTTATCTGAAAAGAAGGCCTATGTTCCAGATGAAGGACAGGATTTTTTTTTTTTTTCAAAAAATTTACTCCTGCTATAGTTGAGAACGGTGATATATCAAATGATATGCCCATAATAAGTTTATTCAATTGGTGTTCTTTTTTCTTGTTAAAAATAATAAATGTTATCTTTCAAGTCAATCTACTTCAGTTTTTCATAAAAAAGATTTCCAAGTTTTCAGCGAATTGTGCAAGTTCCTTTGTTATTGTCTGGCGTGTTCAGACATTTGTATAAACAACAAGCTTTAGCTCAATATCTTACTTAACAGCTCTTAATTATGCACCATTTTTTAGTTATACTTAATGTGAAAGATAATACACGTTCATTTTGCCGGATATCTGTCAGTTAAACAACTGACTTTGGCTGTGACGATTCTGGTCTCTCTTGTGGCCGGGGCAAAATCTTGATTAGCCCTCTCCTCTACCCTTGTCACCCAAAAATTGTCAGACCAGACTTTAATAAAAAATATTTCTATTTATTTAATTCTGACTTCTTACTTGAGTCTGCAAAATTATCAATTATCTTTTTCCAATTGTTTGTTTCCAATTCCCCGCGTTCTATGCTCGTTAACGTTAAATCATTTAGTCGCTCCTGGTCCATAGTTTTTGTGAGGTACGTTAATATTAATTTAAATTTACTAAATGACCGCTCAATACTGGCCGCCGACACTGCAATCGCTAAAATTTGATAAGCACCTCTTACTTTTGCGAAGACCCCTTCACCTTTCTGTCGCATAATTTATTCTAACACATCTATTTATTAGGTTATTCCTGTTTTTTCCGGAGCTTCACTTACGTTGGATGCGGGACCACGAACCCTCCGAGTTCTAGTAAGTTATTCAGTTGGTTAGGTTTGATTGTAACTACCCTCCTTTTCTTTTATATATATATATATGTATATTTATAAAAAATGGTAATTATTCGTAATGATCGTCTGGATTGGCTTGAGAATAATCCATTGAGTGTTTCGGATTTAGGATTAGGGGTACTTCACACGGATTTTGATATGGGGATAGATGATGTTTTTCCCAAGGTTAATTATAAGTGCCCAGTTGATTTACATACTAGACTGGCACCGGATAAACTTGGCATTTTTCATCTGAATTGTCAGGGGTTAAATAGTACATTGGATTATTTGTCGGAGCTGTGTATGTTATCTGATTTTCATATTCTTGCACTTCCTGAAACATGGTTAATGAATAATAATTCTGGACTATTGGATGTTTTAAATTATAATATGTGTGTTAAGAACCGTACTCACCATCAGCATGGAGGACTTGCCCTGTATATTAGAACTGATTTGAATGTGAAGGTTAGGGATGATTTGTCTGTTAATAGAGAGATGATTTTTGAGTGTTTTGTTGTGGAGGTTAATAAGAATGGTGACCCATTTTTTATTGCTGTTTGTTACCGCCGCCCTTCAGCTAGTGTAGATTGTTTTTTAGAATTATTAGAGCAACAAATGGGCCTTCTAACTCGTAAGAACATGCCGTGTTTTGTGTGTGGAGATTTTAACATTGACTTGAAATTGTTAGCATCTAATTTAAAAGCCCGGAATTTTTTGAATTTAATGTTAGGTTATGGGATGCATCCTGCTGTAAATATTTGTACTAGAGTGAGGGAGTCATCTTCATCTCTAATTGATAATGTATTTTTGAATGTTCCCCAGGATTCGTCGAGTGTTGTGTTAAATGATGTTTCGGATCACTTTGGTTTGGCAATACTAGTTCCGGGTATATTTAAGAATATTAATATTAACAGTGATGCTCGCCCTAAGCCTAAGAAATTATTACTTGATTCAAATACTATTTCAAGATTTAAGCTTAGGATAGAACAGTTAGATTTTAAATTTTTACAAGAAGAATTATATTTAAATTTGAATTTTGAGCTTTGGTGTAGTAAGATTAAGGATACGTTTTTGGAATATTGTGAAGTGTCAGGAATACAGAAGAGAAGGGTGTCTCCGAATAAACCTTGGATTTCAAAGAGTTTGTTACAGTCAATTAATAGAAGACGTTTTTTATATAAGTTGTCAACAAGGAGCAATGATCCTCATGATAAAGTAATATACAGAGTTTATAATAGTAGGTTAAATGCTGTACACCGACAGGCTAAGGTAGAATATTATAAGGTTAAGTTTAAAAAGTTGAGGGTAACCCGAGTAAGACTTGGAAATTGATTAAGTCGGTGACTTGCCCTGGTAGCGTCTTGATCCCTCCAGATAATATAGGAATGAATAATAATGTTGCAGATGAGATGTGTAATCACTTCGCTACTATTGGGCATTGTGTGTCATCATCGGTGCCAGTATTTGATCAAGATAGAGATTTTCGTCAGTTCCTACCAGAAGATTGTGATGTGTCTGCGTACCTTAAATCTGTAACTATTGATGAATTATTTGATGTTATAAATAATATGAAAAATGGTGCATCAGGAGGTGATTTTATTTCGTTGAAGGTTTTGAAGTCGATTTTACCTGTTATATCTAGTAATTTTTTAGGACTGATAAATAATTGTTTAAAAGCTGGAATATTTCCCGATTGTCTAAAGTGCGCGAATGTTATCCCGATATTTAAAGGAGGGGATAAGAACTGTTTTAGTGATTATAGACCGATTTCCTTGCTGCCATTTATTTCTAGAGTGTTTGAAAAGCTGATTCATAGTAGGATGGTAAGTTTTTTGGAGAAAAGACAATTTTTTATTCCAGTCAGTTTGGGTTTAGGAGTCATCATTCTACAGAGCATGCAGTTTTGTTTTTAACAACTTTTATTCATGATGCTTTAGACAAGGGTCTGAAGATAGCTTCGATATTTTTGGATATTATTAAAGCATTTGACTCTGTTGATCACGATATACTAGTTCAAAAGCTATATAGTAGTGGTATACGTGGTGATTTTTTAAATGTGATAGTTAGTTTTCTTAGTGGAAGGACTCAGTGTGTCGTGATGGATGGAGTTACGTCTAAAATTGAATATATTTCGATTGGAGTACCTCAGGGTTCCGTTTTGGGCCCTTTGTTGTTTTTGGTTTATATTAATGACTTTTGTAGAGCTTCAAGTAATGTGTCTTATTCTTTAGACCTTGATACTTACGGTACTAAAGGAATTCTACCATGTTTTGCTGATGATGCCCATTTTACTGTAGCTGCTAGAACTGAAAATGAGTTGATGACTATATTGAAACAAGGTATTTCTTCGATTGAAAAGTGGATGCGAGTAAATAAATTTGAAACTGAATCATAATAAGCCGAATTTTTTTATTTATGGTAGAATTACTGGACATTATCCATGGATTAATAGGATAGAAGTAGGGCACCATACTATGGTAAGATCTACTAGTACTAGATACCTTGGTGTTATAATTGATGAAAGCCTAAGTTTTAAAGACCATGTTGCATCTGTTAGCAGCAAATTGTCTCGTAATATTGGTATTATGCGTAAACTTAGGTATCTTTTTCCGTGTGAAATTCTGAGAATGTTGTATTTTTCTATGGTTCCCATAGAAACCCATATCTCATTTACTGTTGTATGGTTTGGTCGAAAACATTCGTAACTCACCTCCATCCATTCTGTGTAACACAGAATATGGCAATTAGAGTTCTGTATAGTAATCAAATTGACCTATCTGTATCGGTGAGGCATCTTTACCGCGAGTATAAAATTCCACCATTGGCAGGAATATGCGTATTCTATAATGTTCTGTTTATGTTTAAGTATTTAGCTTCGGAGTTACCATCATGTTTTTCAGGAATGTTTAGTCTTGCGTCTGCTATTCACGATCATTTGACACGATCTTCTCAGTTGGTGCGAAGACCAGCTATGGTCACGTCTAGGTCTAGGTTTTCAATTCGCCATGTTGTTCCGTTAGTTTGGGAGAGTTTGCCAGAGGATTTGAGGAATGTTGGGGGTTTGCAGGAATTTGGAAAGTTGCTAAAGAACTATTGTTTTGATGTGTATATTTTGAATGGATTATTCTATGCTACTTAAGTTATGTTTTGAGGAGGGATTAGGTGCAGCTGAATATGATTATAATTATTATAATTTTGTTGGGTATTGTTTGGAGGTTCGTTGGTTTTCGGGTCCGGTAAGTTGAGCTCTAATTATTTTTTTTTTTTTTTAATAAACCCAGTATTACATTTACATCTAAAGGTTTCGGAAATGTGTGGGTGTTGATTTTTTTTTTTTTTTTTGGTCTTGGTCTTGGAGTTCGTGGAACAAGAGAATGGGATCTAAATTGTCGCAATATTTTTCACCATGTCTGAGACAATTTGCTTTAATATCATCAACATTCGTGGAATCTTGAAATAACACTTTTATATTCAGCAAAGTTGTGTATTCAATTTGCTTTTACTCACTGCCATCTGCGGCCTTTTTCTTTATTTTATTGAAAATAAATTTTAAAAATTACAAGATGATTATACAACTGTTGGAATATTTATTTGAAATTTTGCACCCCTAAGATTTCTGCGCCCGGAGCAAGTCCCCCTCCTCTAAAACCGCCTTCGTGAAGATGTTATTGCATCATGGACTTTGATATTTTTGTGGGAGTTCGTATGTTATAACGACTTTCGTTGAAATACACTCATAACTATAATAATTTCCAAAGTACTCAAGTAACTTACTATCCATATATAAAACAATTTGAAGGGACCCTTCGATAATCTTAAATTGATCAAAATAAAATAAAAAACTGATTAGGCTTATTTGTCACGAGTATTTTATTTAAGAATTAAAGTTATCCATAAACTACATTTCTGATTTTATATTCATTCGTTTCTCTTACACTTTTAGTCAACTAGTTCGGACTTGTAAACCGACAGTAGGTCACGCCTCTTGGTACTCTTAATCTAATTGTTATACGTGCGGCCATTGGTGCAGATCCTTATGACATTCTTTTTTTTAAGCTGAAATTTATTTTTCTTTTAGGATCTCGAAGGTAAAAATATGGTTGATGAATTGAAGCCAGAAGTGATCACCCCAAATGCCAAAGCTGAACCTCCTCAGTGCTTGTCCATGGCATGGTCTGCTGATGGTCAGACGCTTTTTGCTGGCTATTCAGACAATATGATTCGTGTATGGCAAGTGACAGTGCGATAAACTGCCAACATCTTTTGTTGAAGAAAAAAAAAGTTGGAAATAAAAGTTTCCTCCCCTATTTTGTTTTCGTTCGAAATGCTCTTTTTTACGATAGGAAAACGTAGTGAATAATGGAAATATATTTTTAGATAAGGAAAAGTTTTGAGATGAAGCGAAACAATTTAAGTGGATAGGATACAGACATATTTTACCCATTATATTGCCAAATTGAACAGATTTTTCAAACCGTTTCCGTGTATTAAGTTTCGAAATACTCTAACATCCATATCTTTCAATACAGAATATTTGTGTTTATTTTTCATGTAAAAATTTATTTTAAGTTTGCAATGGGTTAGGTTTATTAATTTTCTTTCTTTATTGTAACTGATCCGATACGAGCTCTATGGTCGCACTCAGGCCCTGGTAGCTTGGCAGCTAAGGGAAGCCTCCCTTGGGGATAGGTTTATACTTTAATTATTTGACTTTTTATAACAGTTGTCTTATTTAATTACTTGCTTTATGGTCCAGAAGTGTTGATAACTACTGAAGTAGAAGCGAAATTGCCAATTTGTAATTTTAAAACATGTATTTATTGTCTGTTAGTCCTGTCTCTCATTTTAGTTGCTTTTCCTCATTTAAAAGTATTTCATTTTCAAGCTCCTGTCTTCACAATGCTTCGAAAGGAGGGGGGTCAATAAAGGGTTTCGTATCGGAGTGAACCAAATACTTTTTGATGACAAAAGCTTGATGGGTAATAACCACTATTGGACTCAGTAGAAAATCAAATTTCCGAGATGGGGGCTTTGGTACGGTCTACAATGGTTATAGTTGTCAGGCGTTGTTTGGGACATGGGCAATAAGTGTTCCGTTCTTCGTCTAAAGTGGGTACTTAGAAAAAATACAATTCCCTGATAATTTGACTAGCCATCAATCACCCTACCAATGAACTTGTCAAATATACTTTTTTACCTTTCTGAGGTTGTTGGACAATCTTTCAGCTTACGTACAGTTGGCTCTCGATGCTTCGACACTTGATAAATTGGAAGGAAAATAACACCTCGACAATTTGAATTTGTAACGAGGACATCTTGCTTGGCGATACTCTATAAAAAATATATAAATTCTGTTGGATAACATTGATAAAAGTGATAATATGAAAATAAGTTTTGATCTCTATAATTATGATTGATAAGGCCTGGAAAAATGTCAGTTCTACCACTCTACATAACTGCTTTAAAAAATGTAGTTTGCTAAGGCAACGGAAAACCCCGCTAGGTTAACAGAGTAACGAGATTTAACAGGATCCATTCCCCTAGACACAGAGTGGTTACTTCCACCAAACTGTGATGAGTTTACCTTTGAGGATTTTGTTCACATTGAAAAAATTACTGTCCATAGTGCAATAACCGATGTCCAGTTTTTGATTTTTCAAGACGAGGAGGCTGTACGCTCCTGTACGCTCAGAACAGAATTAAGTGATAATTTCTTTACAGCTTTCATCACCATTGGAAATGAACTGGACAATGTAAGATGGAAATCGCTTTATAAAAAAAAAGATTACTTTGCAAAAGCATTTTTCGCTCGCATGGTTCTTAACTTACTGTACATACATAAATGATTAAGAAGTTAAATATAAGAGTTGATATAGATTTATGTACATATATGGGTTATGTGTTATCCGTCTTGATTATTTTAACTTTTATTGTTTTAAACATCTCGGTAACATGAACGTTTCCTCTGCTCCCTTGGGTTTCAAATTATCGAGAGTCGACTGTATTTTGCAAATTAGACTGTTTTCACACTCCTGTAGACGCTTGTAAGTTACCGATAATCTTTGTCCCAGACCTAAAACCATATGGGAAGTTAGAAATGGAATTGACGATTCCAAGAAATCATAAAACCTTTGAGCAAGCGCTATTTGAGGATTTTAGGAAATATTAATAAAATAAAAATCGGCTAGTAATTAGATGGGCTTTCAGCATACTCTCCTTCATGAAGTGGAATTATCCTTGCTTCCTAAAAGGAACCTGGTTTTAAATGACAGATTCATTGTATGAATAAAAAAGTCTGGACAAAACAATTTTTTAGCGATTTTATTGAGGAACGTTTGTTCCATCGGAGTATCCTGTATTTAAATTAGAAGCTTTCCTCATAATTCCAGACTAATCTATCAGCATAAGAAAGTAGAATAACATTGAGGAGGTTGTGCAGAAGTCGTTTAAATTCATGTTGGTATTCGACAAGTAGGTAACAAATAACCAAAAAGGCGTTAAATCAAATTTCGTATTAGTGGATTAAAGTGCATGATTCATAATCCATATGGGAATTTAAATCCAAATGTGAGTTGTATGATTCATAAAAATGAAAAATTCTAGGACCACTTCGGTTTTCTAAAGCACAACAATTCAGTCACATCTCTAGCGGATGCTGAAAAACCGAAGTATCGACGTCGTTATGATCCCAATACTTGCGTCAGCTTGAAGCCTGTTTTAATGAATAATCATATATAATTCTAAGAGAAAATTCATATGAAATTTCAATACGGTCAAAATCGAAATCTCAAGAAGATAACCCCTTTGTTTTGAAAATATATATATATACGCTGAAAACCATATCTCGATTTCCAAGATCAGTTTCTGTGGAGTTCCTCCGATTTACCAGGGGGTGAAAAGAAACATTCTTTGATTAGAATTACTTAGTCATTTTTATGCTTGTCACGCAAATGATGTCCAAAAAGGAAACACATCTTTTATGCGACAAAAGTTTCAAATTCCAAAAGATGATATTTATATTTACAGAATCTAGTCAGGTCACCCACAAAAACGCGCCTGTGCTTTTAATTTTGCAAGTTACTGTAAAATCGTTTCCCAGATCTACCTCTTAGTTTCCTTTTAATCTCAACGTGAAATTGAGGAACTGTATACCCTATTTTTCAACTTTTCTTATGCTCATGAACATCCACTGAAAATATCCTTTGACAGCTATTGACAATATGTCGTGCATAAATTTTGTTACCAATTTCTTAGATTCTCATTCTCTTTGATATCTGTTCTGATAAGGGATGCAAGGCTTGATAGTATCCAGAGAGAGGCTCTGCAAAATTGAGGAAAGTAAGCAGTTTCTACAAATTCTTCCATAAGAAAATTGCAGGGTGGTTAATTATTTCCTTTGTGCTCGGACTGGTAGGTATAATTGAATAATGAATTTAAGCGATTTTCTCAAGAACTACACTTAAAGGTTAATTTCTTGGCTTTTGTGCTTCTGCAATCCTTTCAGTTTCTTAAACTATTGTTTGAAGTTTTTATATCAAAAAGAAAGCAGGTCATCTAATCAACTAAGATGTAAGCTGTAACTGTCAAGAATTCGAAATTAAATCTTTTCGTCGCTTAAATAGTAACACATCTTGCTGGTCCTCTATTGGGTAAAGTAAAGAGAAAGGCTTTTCCTAATTTGGAAAAGTTTTTATGTTAGATGAGTGAATTTGTCAGGACATCCTAAACTAGGGAGTGTAGTATCGATCACTTATACCCAATCACTCCTTACTTGTAAGACTTTTCAAGATCGTATAAAAAGACGTACAGAGACCACTTGGGGCAGTCACAAATAAAGATTATTCCGGTAAACATAAAATTATTATATTTCTTGTATCTGTGACTTGCAGAAAAACAAACTGAGACAGTTATAAGCTTAAAATTTAAAAGAGTAGGATTTGATGGTGGTGTTTGAAAATACGACTTCAGAAAGGCCAGTTTTAAGCATGGTTCTTTGGCGAAATTTAGGGATATTCTGATTGCTGACGCTTCCCATCTATCTGCCTCTTCTTGTTCATCGTTCATATGTCTGCAGTATTGTTCACGTGTTAAGTGGAGGCTATGAATTAAATTGCTGAAGATCTAGAAGATGCAGCCAGACGGTGTAGTAGTAAAATATTGTATTGCCATGCACAAAAACTGAGAGAATAGTCAATTTGGAATTGTGCCATTTAAAGATAGGAACTGGGCTACAATTAGTGATAAGGAAAGAGTTAAAGAGAGATGGGCAGAACATTTTCAGAATATGCTAGATCGCGATAAAGTTACAGGAAATGATCTAGAAAAGAACGAAAAAGTTTGTGACACTTTGGAAGTGAAGAAAGACATATTTTGCGAGGAAGAATTAGAGACAGTACTAAAAGTATTAAAAAATAATAAGACCCCAAATGTTGATAGTGCAGTAAACAATTTTTTTAAACATGGTGGTTGTGAAGTTAGAGATAAACTACTGAATATTAGGAATATGATTTTTGAAAATAAGGAAGTACCTAGCGATTTTAGAAAAAACTTTAATTAAACACTTCTATAAGAAAGGTTATAAGAGTGAGTGTGGCAATTATAGAGGCATTAGCCTGGTTTCTATACGAAGCAAATGCATGATGATTCTTTTTAGACTTAGAGATGCTCTAGATACAATTTCAAGAGAAGAGCAGTACGGTTTTAAGAGTGGGAGAGGATTTGTCGACAAAATATTTACTCTTTGATAAATGCCTGATTCATCAGAGCCCTTTAGTCCTTAGCTTTGTAGAGTATGAGCAAGCGTTTGGTTCAGCCGATAGAAGAGCTTTAGCCAAGGTCCTGTCCTTGTATGGTATACCAGATAAATATATTCAAGGGATTACTGTTATGTACGAGAATAACACTGCTGCGGTTAAGGTATGAAATGATGTTAGTAACTGGTTTCATATTGAATCAGGGGTTAAGCAGGGTTGCGTTCTATGCCCATTTATATGGATCATTTTGATGGACTTGATCCTAATGAACACAGCAAAGGCTATGGGAAAGCATGGAATCGACAGCCCTTGATATACAACGGATATATATTAATGGCAAGATAGCTCTACAAGATTTTAGAATAAACAATATTTGGAAGATCTCTTCCAGACTCTCATTCGATCTCGCTGTAACTTGAGAAAAAAAAGGGAATTTAAAATCCTTAATGTACAAAGCGCTGGCCTACTAATTTGGCCTACTGTTCACGAATAGACATACTAATTTTATAATTATAAAAACTAGATTTCTCTAATACGAACCTGTTCCTGATTTACAAATTAGGTTAAATTTCAATCAAACAGTTCGTGGTAACGAACTGTAAGTAAGGAGCGACCCGGCTCAATGGTAACCGAAACTCAAGAAAACGCATTTTTGATACCAATATGTATATCAAAACAATCATATTTTATTCCTGAATTCAAATATATAACTTTCATCAAGTTTAGACCTACCCATCAAAAGTTACCCGCCTGAGAAAATTTGGCTGATATTCGAAAAAGGGGGAAAGACCCCCTAAAAGTTATAAAATCTTGATGAAAATCACACCATCATATTAAGCGTATCAGAGAACCCTACTGTAGAGGTTTCAAGCTCCTATCTACAAAAAAGTGGAATTTTGCATTTTTTTCCAGAAGAAATATCACGGATGCGTTTTTATTTGTTTTTTTTTTGTTTGTTTTTTTTTCACAGGGGTGATCGTATCGACCCAGTGGTCCTAGAATATCGTGGGAGGACTCATTGGAACGGAAATTAAAAGTTCTAGTGCCCTTTTTAAGTGACCAAAAAAATGGAGGGTAATTAGGCCCCATCCCACGCTCATTTTTTTCCCAAAGTCATCTGATAAAAATTTTGAGATAGCCATTTTGTTCAGCATGGTTGAAAATATCATTTGTATATCCTTTAGGATGGCTTAATCCCCCGAATTCCCCGGGGGGAGGGCTGAAAGTTATGAACTTTACCCAATGTTAACATATAGTATTGGTTATTAAGAAGTATACAGACGTTTTCAGGAGGTATTTTTTCTGGTAGTAGGGGGGTGGGGGGGCCGGGGGTTATTGGGGAAGATCTTTACATGAAGTAAGTTTTCATGTGGGCAGGGAGCTTGCTATGAAGGGGGCGTCAGATTTCCCAGCATTATTTGAAAAAAAGATCAGAAATTAAATATAAAAAAAAAACAAGTTTTCCAACTGAAAATAAGGAGTAACATACAAACTCAAAATGAACAGAAAAATATTACGTGTATGATTGGGTTCACCCTCTAGTCAATACCTCGCTCTTTAAGCCAAAGATTTTTTAGTACTTTCATAAGAGCTATTTATTCTAAGTAACGGCCTTTGTGATTAAGGGGTAATTTTTAAAGAATTGGAACAAAATTCGAACTTTAGCTTAGAGAGCGAGGTATTGACTAGGGGGTGAGCCCCCTAATATACATATTAAAAATATATGAATATAGAAGTTCGTTACGTAAGTTTAAGTTACGTATATTCATTACTAATAAAAATGTTCGTAAATAAAATTAAGCAACTTTCGAGGAAGGAATTTAAACAAATAAAAGTAAAATTAATTCACAAATTGTCGTTTTAAATATTCATGTAAGGTGAGCCAATATCAAAACCTGCATTAATTCAAGAATGTTCAAAAAGTAAATAAAAAAAAACAAGTTTTTTTTTTAACTGAAAGTAAGGAACGACGTTGAAACTTAATACGAACATAAATTATTCCGTATATGAAAGGGGCTGTCCCCTCCTCAACGCCTCGCTCTTTACGCTAAAGTTCGAATTTCTCACAACTCTTATTTTTTTAAACAATAAAAAACTTTAGCGTAAAGAGCGAGGCCTTGAGGAGCGGACAGCCCCTTTCAGATACGGAATAATTTCTGTTCGTTTTAAGTTTTAATGTCTTTCCTTACTTTCAGTTAAAAAAAAATGTTTTTTTTTATTTAATAGTGAGAAAGGATCAATTTGATAGAGCTGTTTTTGACGTAGAATAATATGTGCTGCTCAAGCACCTACAACACTTTTTGGGGGGGGGGGCGAATAGTAAAAACAAAAATTTTACATGCTGGATAAAAATAACATAAAATTTAGGGAAATCTTAGTATTTCGGAGGGGGGGGGTGAATCTCTTCAACGCACCAAAATAATCTTTAGTAGCTCTACTTCCAAACTGATGACGCCCATTTCGGGAAATGGAAAAGAGAAAACAATGTAAAAAAAGGAAAATACTGTGAAAATTCTGACATTTCGGAGGGCACAGATCTAAAGCTCCACCCCTCCCCCCAAGGGCACACTTCCTTCTAATATTTGTATAACCCTACACCGTTGAGAATAAGTAAGGCGTTTTATGCTGGCTTTGATATGCTACTGATGATTATTTCAACATTGTAAGAATGTTCCAGTTAACTTTTCTATTCTTGTTTCTTTTCAACGGCACTTAGAGTGGAATCCTGGCATATCTTTTCCAGAATCGACTTTGGGATAATAAATTTCAAAGTTTCTAATTGGTAGTGCATCATTCCATTGAATGCCTTTGGGATCTTACCGTCATCTTAAACTTCTATCTAAATAGCTCACAATTTTTCCATCCGAATAAATCACTCTTTCTTCCGCTAATTGAACCCAGCTCATCTGTCCCGTCCCAATCTTCTCGTTATCAAAAATACTATTTCCAGCTCTAAGAAGCGAAAGCGATTTATCCTGGAAACCACGTGTTTTTGGTGGGGACACAGAATCACGTCTGGTTAGGTCTATTCAGAAATTCAAAAATAAACAAGTATTAGCCAGGCAGTCTGTGATGGGCAAACGGTGATGGATCATAGACAGAGAAGAAGAAATTCCGTTTTAGGCTATTGAGATCTTAAAATATAAACATTTCTTTCAGCAAAGCTTTCTAAAGCCTTTTTCAGACCTGCACTTAATATGTGTAAGAAAAATACACCTGCAAACCGAACGGCTTCCATGCATGACAACAGCAAGATATTCAAAAGCTATCAAAACATGTTATGTACATTCTCTGGCGTAAATAACTTCTTATCACACTGTCTTTGCATGTATAATTGAAATGAGATGAAAATAAATAGTAGAGGATAAAAATTAAGACAGTTTATACATATGTATACATAAAGCATAAAAACCCGAAGTCCTTTTCAGTAGAAAAAAGAAAAAAAAACTAAAATAAACACTTAACACAAGCAAAAAAATAACATAAAGAGATGAAAAAACCCTTTGTAATAAAAGGAGGAAAAGAAAGAAACACAATTGATAAATTATAGTGTTGCTTAGAACAAGTTCTAAACCAATTCCAAGATGAGAACAAAAACACTACACCGATCTAGACAAATTGTGATACAAGAGCCTATAAACACAGGTGCTGGTCTGAAAAAAAATATTACAGGTTACTTTTTCCTTTAAGTAGAAAAGAATTCTAGCAATTTTTTTTCATACTGTGCTCGGAAGCAATTCCGATCCATCATTATAGCACGAGCTCCGCACTGTTTTTTCCTTTTTTTTTTACGACTGTCTTTGACAGGCTGAAAAACTGCTTACACCAGTGATTCCCAACTGATTTCTGGCCATGCCCAACATAGGCATTTCTAAAATTCTAATGCCCCTCCTCTCGATATTAAAATTTTGTTGTTCAAAATTTAAGTGTACTCACCTGAAAGAAGCTTAAAAAGGCATTAATTCTTTTTTTTTGGGGGGGGGGGGAGGTCGGTATTTAGGCATATTTTATGCTAATGGAAAATATTGTCTGAAACACCTTTGATGCATAGCATGACGTTATTAAAATACTATCATGTGTCTTTTTTTTCTCTATGAATGCAGATGAATGTGAAGTCATTCACATGAAGTTTTTTTTCAAAATTAAGGCTCTAAAATGTAGTCAGCCAAAGAGTGCACGTCCTGCCCAGCCCATGACCCACCAAAATATTGTCATGCCCCATCGAAGGGGGGCCAGCACCCCACTCTGGGAATCACTGATTTACATAACTTGCCATTAGAAGCATTGGTGGTCAATTTCATTGATCATGGGATGCTCAATAAATAAATAAATAAAAGAAATGGAATAGAGAGGAAAAAGAAGAGAAGAATCCATTTGGAAGCGTGAAATTAAAACAAACAGAACACAGATTGAAAGTTTGACAGGAAAAGAAGGTTGCGTACCTTAGACACAAGACGTCTTACGCGGTTTTATATAATACCTGAAAAATTGCTACGATTAGTATGCTTCGAATAATTGCTTCGAATAATTAGCTAGGAGTCTATTTGCTGACTACTTCTATTTTTAATTTTTTTTTGACTTGTAATCTTGAATCCTGTCTACAGGACAGGTATACAGTTACCCTTCTGATAAGAATAAGGAATATTAGGAGGGGGCTCTGCCCCCTCCACCCCAAAACCACTAAATTTCTCCATATTCTCGTTTTGTTTGATGTTAATACCTATATTTTGCTATTTTGATCAATTCTTGCTCACCTGCCCCCAAATTTATCCCTCCAGAAACAAATGCTGCATATATGCCTGATTTGTAACTAAAGAACAAACTTCAGTAAGAGAAATAATTAAAAACTCTTAAATGGTTGATAAAAACATTGAAAACATAACTTTTTTATTATGATTCCTAGTTAACTGTCAAAAGTTCATCAAATATGCTTTTTTTGTAACTTTTTAAATGTAACTACCTAAAAACAATATCCCTGAATTGAAACTAATAAATCAAAATATAACTAACCTGACATTAACCTAAAGAAAATTTTGTGTATAGAAACGGAAACGTATTCAATTATATTATAAAAAATCATTTTACTGAAAAGTAAAAATCTGTAAATAAAGTCAAGGTGCGAAGAGTTAAAATGTGAATAAACAATAAGAAGTTTATACGACTATTCTCCCCCCGAATCTTAGTATTGTTTATAAGATTGTTGCATATTCAACTTTTCGCAATGAACGCTGCCACTCCTAAAACCTGTATGCTCATCTGTCCCACCATATTTTCGACGAATGTTGAAAAACACCTCATTTTCAACGAATGTTTTTGGTTTCAAAAACGGAACTGCAAAGAGGAATTTAAAGTCATTTATGAATATTTTTATTATTGTAAACAATATTAATTTATTTTTTTTTTTAACACTCGTCCTACAAAACAAAAAACGGATCAGATGAACAAAAGAGCGCGATGAAAAACGTGCAGTACTCACAATAATAAGCAGTCTTAAATAATTGGGGAATATTGGGAGGAGGTCCAACCCCCCCCCCTCCCTCCATCCCCTCAGCCGCTTTTGTGTAAATACGCGAGTTGAGCTTTCAAGTTTTTCTCCTGTCCAGGCAGCAGTGCTGTTATCCTTCCAATGACGACAATGAATCAGTGGCGGATCCAGGGGTGGCGAGGTTCCCCCCTTAGCGTATTCTAAAGTAGTGTAATTTACTTAATTAACGTAGGTTTGCGTTAATTAAACTTTCTCCTAACGCAAGTTTATCGTATCAACCTATTTTGCCCCCCCCCCTAAAGAAAATCCTGGATCCGCCCCTGCAATGAATGTCGTCAATCCGTTCCCAAGATGGATCTTGTCTCTGAATTTCTTCCTAAATCTGACTACGGTTCCTTTAGAAATAAATTCACAGCCTACTCCGACAACTCCAACAATGGATCTTGATATATGCATCAAGCCAACCTTACTTTTTTCGGAAGATAAGATTCAGGAATTCAAAATACTTCCGAATACCCTTTCTGCTATAGCGTTTAGTCATCTCTGTTAAACCCTAAGTGTTGTTTTACCCCCCCCCCCCTTTCTGTGCAAATTAAACACAGCTTCATCATGGATATCCGCTGAGGAAGGGGACAGGCTAGGTATTTTCTCTCCTGGAAAGACCAAAAAAATACGAAAGTGCAAAATGTTGAAATATTTGGAACAAAAATGATACTTTTCTGCAATATAATAAATTTAATAACATCTTCCCCATCTGATTTGAAAGAATATTTGCAGGCTTCCCCTCTCCCTAAGGATATTATAAGGATAGAAACTTGACAGCCAATCATTGGGTTTAATCTGTTCAAATCTTCCATTTGAACTTAGACGATTCCATTTTTGATTATATAACTGAAATATCGAAAGCGTAGAAGGGTAGCTGGATTTTGCAGCAACAATCCTAAAACATTGCAAGAAATGTCTTATTGTTATCTAAAAATTATTGCTGGATAAAAGCTACCTCGAATTACGTCGTTATTTTGAGCTATATAATGTCCCTACTACCACCCGTAGGTAATGAAATGTCACTTTTGAAGGAGGGCACACCTCCTTGCCACGTCGGCCGACCTCAAAAGCCCATGAAGAGGGATTTTTGTTAGCAAAAAGGTAGCAAAGGCTGTTTGCTGGCTAGTTTGGTAGAATGTCAGTACAATTTGCAGTTAAGATTATCTCCAAACATTGCAATTGCAACGATGAAATCTTACAAAATCATGGGTCGTCCATTTAAAATCTTTTGAACAATCATATTTCGTGAGTGAGTGAGATGGGTTCGTGCGCAAAGTGAGTGAGATGGTAATAAATTACCATATAATTCGTATATATTTATATAAAATATATAAACCCAATATTTTACCATTTTCGTAGGCACAAACGTCTACAATTATATGGCTAATCAAGGTAATTTAATATCCTCGAATAAATAAATGATAATCACTCAGTATTTGACTTTCCCGTTGCTAGACATTTCCTTCTAAGTTAATATTTACACATTGTGCAGATATATTGTTTTCCCCGGTTAGCCAAACAGCTGCTCTTTGCGTTGCCAAATGGGATTAAAACTATCATTGCAAGTTATGAAAAGGCATGATTTTATTTCTGAAAAAAATAAACCCCTGGTCCAAAACAGATAATCCAAAGCAGATGGTACTACTGCTAGCGATCTTATATTCTAATCCATAATTTTTTCCCTTTCCGATGTCAGCATTAAAATTGAATTCAAACAAAGGAAGCTGCCCCACTTTCTTCCTCCCCCAACGAAAGAGTTCGAGAAAATAATTCTCTAATCCTGATCTGACTGAGCAACACAATATTGGTCCTACAAAAATATTTCATCGTGCTTCTTCTGCTCATTTTTCGTACTAATGGTTTCAATAATTGGTTAAAATTTTCCATTTCCCTCATTTTTCGCGTAATGGCTTTAAACAAAATCGTTTGGTATTTGAAATTTTGTTACTATAATGCTTGAAAAAACTCAGTCGTTTAGTATAATTTATAGTTAGTACTTCTTGTTAGGCTTAGAAAAAAAAATTAATGAAAACTTGTCCAACGCCCATAATTTTGTGCAATAATTCTGGGATGTTCTTTTTCTGTCAAAAAACGTCAAAAACTAATTGTCTAAAACTAATAGTAATGAAACATACTTGCATGAAAAATCGCTTCTTGCTCAGGATTTGAACCCAAGATTCCCCGGTGACTACAAGCCTACCAAACCTGGACTAACAGGAACAAATCGTGTTATTTAATAGATTTTATTGTAGACTTGCCGTTTCTTACAAATCAAGTAAATTCGAATGGTAATTAAACACAGGTTATTCGATTTACATGGAACTGAAAAGTCTGCATTATAAAGCTATGAAAAGTTCGTTAGGCGTGCTTATTGGGCCATAACTGATAGCCGTTAACTACTAAATTTGTAACAGCCTTGTTTGTAGCTATGTACATACTCTGAACTATGTTATGCTTGCTGAATGAACAGTACTGGCGGCCAGTTTGCATGTTCCTGTATGTTTATTTTTTAACGTGTAAAATATATCTTGTGTTTAATTCTTATTCCGACTTATTTGAAAAACTTTGAGGTTCAAAGACTTGATCCCGTTCTTGAATCAATCTTCAGTAACTGAAAATTTCTATTACTCTTGGTTCAAACATCCTAATTTATGCCCATCCTCTCAAAAAAAGTATTTTTAAGAAGGTTTTTTTTGTAAGAAAAATAATTAATCTGAAAAAAAAGAGTAAAATACCATTTCAAATTTGTTACAAAAGTCAGAACCACGTATGAGTGTCGACACCCATTTTAAAACAAAAAAATCTCCATAGGTATATATATATATATATATATATATATATATATATATATATATATATATATATATATATATATATATATATATATATATATATATATATATATATATATATATATATATATATATATATATATATATATATATATATATATATATATATATATATATATATATATATATATATATATATATATACCAAAAGGAAATTTTGGTACTTGTGTATATCAAGTTTACGCTGTGTAAAATTCGAGAACACACCGGTTTTTTCGTTAGTTTCTTCGTTACTGTAGAAATAAATTTGGGCTCTAGATTTTGCATATTAGGGAGGGGGGTAAAGTATAGCGGGTCTGCATGCAAAATTTTTTTGGTACAATTATTCTGCATACTAGATCGATAGATAGATAAGTGTGTTTTAAAGCCAAATATACGGCCATGAACACAGTATAATAACATAAATCAATATAACATAATCATTTTTTTTTTTTTTTTTTTTTTTTTTTTTTTTTTTAGTTAACAAAATTTCCAGATACCTCACTATTCTTCTGCAATTTTTAAGTGGCCATATACCTAGAAATAATTATTTTCTGACTTCAAACTGTCCAAATACTTTACCCCCCCCTTATGTGCAAATATATAGCACAAATTATATATTTCCCACATATTCTGTCACGTGTCTCTGTCTTGTCTGGCGCTAAGGTGAAAAAAAAACTAACGAAGAAACTGATTTGTTCGCGAGTTTTACACAGCGTAAACTTGAGTGAGTAGCCCATAATACACAAGTACCGAAACTCCTTCCCCCTACGGAAATTAAATAAATAAAACTAAAATAAAATTCTCAAATTTGGAAAGCCTTTTTTTCCACTGGGGGGGGGGGGGGGGTCTAGGGGGGGTATTTTCCTCGGGGGGGGGGGGCATTTTCCACGGGGGATATTTTCCAGAGGGGAGGGGTAAACACCGACCACGATTTCTCATACAGAAATTCCATGGCATCCAGTGGCGTCACGAAATTTTGTCGTTTGTCGGAAATTTGTTGTTTTTTCATTTTTTTTTTAATGAAAATACCAGAAACTAACAACTATAAATAAAAATACCCCTAAAAAGCTGTTTTTTTTAATTCCAAGAAAACTAATCTAGGATATGGGAGGCGCATGTCCACTGGACCCTCCCCCAATTGACACTGATGTTTCTGTTTGAATTAAATTTAATATTAAACTTTATTTAATAAGATTAACGCATATATTATACAATAAGACGGGACTTAATAACGCATTGCAAAAAAGTAAAAGAACGGGATCAAAGCTTATTATACTTATTATTTAAAAGAAAAGTCTTGTCTTAATTTTAGACTATACCCATTTTTCCAATAACGAGTGTCGTGTGAATAGACATCAAAGTGCAGTAAATAAACTAATAAAAATTTGCTTTTGTATCTGTATAACAATGCAAGCGCTTTCACAATAGAATTAAACTGTCCCCTCTCAATCAGAACGCAGTCTAATCGCATAAAGCCCTCTTTCGACCCTTGATAATCCGTACGAATTGCAAAGTCACACACTAGAAGACAGAGACACGTGTGAAGCACACTTTGAATATCGGGGTCTGTTAAACTCACCATTCCGACAGGTTCGTGATTGTCGCAATTAAAAAATGTGTCTCTCTTCTTTTGACAATAAAGAGGTTACCAAAATAGGGGCCTTATTTCTCTGAGTTCGAGATGGTGGCAAGCATAATAATCCCATCATTCTCAGAGATCTGATATATACGAAAAATATTTGATTTTTTTTTTGGGGGGGGGGGGGGGTAGTTCGAGTGATCATCTTTCATAAGTGCCTCTTAAAACGTTTTTTTTGGGGGGTGGGGGGGTCAATTTATCTCGTAAATTTTAAACTGAAATTTCCCTCGAAGCAGACATAGAACACAAAAATAGCAATGTTTTAGAAATAATTTGGATGATTATCAAATTAGTAACTTAGTATTGACTGAATGAATGAATTTATTGAGAACCCGTTGAGTTAACAAAATAAGGACGGAGCAAAGAAAACAACAAAAAGAAACACTGAATAAAAATCATAAGACAAAACTCGCCAAAAAAGGAGTCGTCAACTAAACCAAACATTACATAGAAATAAACAAGACAACTTAACAAAACAAAACATCTGATTAATGTAGAAGTAAATAGTACCACTGGTGACTATGTGATTTTGAATTGTAGGAGCTTTACGCCAATTACGACGCAGTAAATAAAAAAGACACTCAGGGAAGGGGAGAGAAAAAAGAGAGAGGAAAGGACTTCAGCCATTTATAAGAATTTAATCTGATTACCTAACCGGCTTGAATGGAGCCCAAACAATTAGTAATAAGAAGAGCTTATAAAAATTACTAAACATAAGTCATAGCGGAGCCAAGATTTTTTTATAAATCGTTTAAAAGGGCCGGACGAGGGGCATTCTCGAGCCAGGAAGGGTATCAGGAAGGGTATTCCATATAATATGACACTCAACTAAAGGCTTGGAAACAGATTTTACTCTTGGAATAAGTGGAATAACCATATTCTTAGAGCTGTGGAGCTGATAGTTCTACCGATCAGATACAAAGGATGGAGTAAATATAAGGAACCTGGGAAAATCGTCGGTGAGCTGAAGAAAAGTAGAAGATACACAGGAAAGAATATGAAGCTTTTTAACATTCAGTAGCGGTTTAGTTGCTGAATTATTATTTTCCTAGATTAGATTTATAGCTTTATTGTAAATTTTAAAGGGCGGTTTAAGAATAGAACAAAAAGTAGACATTCAGATAACTGGACAAGAAAAAATATACGAGTGACTTAAATTGTGAAATGGGATTCTCAGATTTGGCCCAGGAAAAATAGGTTTAAGCCTTCTTAGAAATACCAAGGCTTCTGCATATCTTCATATTAATCAATATGATGCTTAAAATATGGATTTTCATTAAGGAGGATGCCTAGGTTGCTGGTTGGACAAGTTGTTGGATGGAGAGAAGATATTGGATGTAACCAGGCCTCACTTTGGTCTTCCAATGATAAATATTTAAAGTTCTTGAGGGATTCCAGTTCAAACAATAGGCAACTGGCTTACATTTCTGCTAGAAAGTTGGCGGTGTGGTCAGGGCCGTATTTAAAGCTCTGACGCTTCTACGTCCAAACGTTTTTGCCCCTCTAGTTTAGAAAGGTTTTCGGGCAAATCCCCTAAAATTTGGGGATAGTGGAAGCACTTAACAGAACGCAACTGATGAGCCAAAAGTAATGAAAGATAGAGGTACTGAACTCTCAGCTACCATTTTTGGGAGACATCTCACACTTTATAAGTGGCCACGGAATTCCCTTGGTGTTTTAAAATCACTTCTGTGTATAGGCTGCACGACGGCGGAGTGCACCTAGCATTTTGACGATAAATCACTTCAGTCCAGTTTTTGCTAAGAAAAAAATCACTCATTGTGGGCCCTTAGGACCGGGTATAGTGGGCCTATTGGTAAATCATGGGTGTACTGGGATGTCGGAAATGGGTTTGGAGGCAGCACTGGCTCCCTTTGCTCCTCCAGTTAAAAAGATTGGAAATCTACATTGTTCCGGTTAAAACAAAGTCTGAACTTTCTTCTAAAAAATAGGTGTTGGCGATACAGATTAAAAACCATTCCGCGATCAGCTTCAAACAAAGTAAAATAGTGTTTTCTTATTGCTAAGAAATTGGCGGTGGGATGGGGGAGGAATAATATGTTACAGGAATCTATTTTGTCTCTCCAATCATACGGATTACAAGCCAATTCATTTTTCCGATTCAAATAAGGTACTAGCTGTCTTTATTTCTGCAAAAAATAAGTAGTGAGGTAAGAATAATACAGTTTTGGCTTTTTACACCAAATAAACTTGTGTTTTGTGCCAAGTTTTCATTGCCCACATTTTTCCCCTTCAATCATACTGACAAAGAAGCATTTTGTGATCTGCAGTTTGAATAAGGTGAATATACCTACATTTCTGCTTAACTGTTGATGGTGGTGAGAGAGGAGGTTATTCGAAGCACCACATTACTAACGTGTGCCTCAAATCGTACATATTTAAATTCATTCGTCATTCTAGTTTTAGCAAGATGCAAAATTCTCAACTAAAATATATCTGCGAAGAATGGACTATTTCCAATATTTGGGACCGTTACTCTTGGGGCTTGGGAAGCTTATGTTCCCCTTTGTGGAATAATTTATGGACCTTTCTTTGGATCATTCTATGCGAAATGGCATTCTCAAAATCTTGAACTGATGCCGTGGAGTGGGGCCACTAAAGTGTCAATAACTAAAAAAGGGGCACAAGTTGCCCTCCAATATGTTTGACCCTTAAAAAGGGCACTAGAGCTTGGAATTTACGACCGAACGATTCCTTACCAAAAATTCTACGATCATATGTTCTTTGTGATGGCCCCAACACTCTTTATTAAGTCAACGCTATTCGTTGACTGTGATAAATTAGCCTAATTAACCCTCTTCAATTTTTCAAGCTTCTAAATTTTTCTTTAAGAGCATTTTTTCACCGCCTTATTCACTCTGCCTTGAAAACTATGAATATTCAATACAAGGAAGGCTATGAGGCATTTATTTCGTTCCAAAACCGGAAGAACAAAATCAGAGGTTGAAACTTAATCTTAAAATTAATTTAAGCGTTTGAAAACTGAAAACTGCATACGCTGTTTATGAGCAAAATCATTCATCGTTTTCCGTAACAAAAACCCATCAGATTCTGCAGGTGCGTAATTATGTTAAAATCCCGGGGGGGAGGGCAAAGTAGGGGTCGATTTTCCCAAGTCAAGCAAAAATAACAAAGTGAAAATGAAAAAAAAAGAGCCATATAGTACAATAAAGGCAAAGGTATACTGAAGAAAACTAATCTGTTTCTGTGTATGTTTGATTTTTGTAGGTCAATCTCAGTTTTGACAAGATTTTGAAAACACTTAATTACAGCTGGAGGCGCAAACTGGCGTCTGCGGGGGGCAGTTGCCTCTATTTCTCTATAGCAAATTACACCCCTGAGACCCTGATGATCAGGGGAGAAACCGGAAAATCCCTCCTGAGAAATCAAACTGGTGATGGGCGCACAATTATTAGAACCAGCCATAATCTTCTTTGTCACTTATCTAAGCTGTTTTAATAGACTTAATTTATTTGACGACTGAACCACTCAAGTGGCAGCCTGACTCTCGCTTATAAAAAGGACTGCGACTCCATTTTGATTTGGCTTCAATTGAAACCAAGGAACAGATCCAGGTAGTACGTAGAAGAAGGGGCTTTGGTCTTGGCCACCGAAAGATTTTCTTAAGATTTTCGCAACAAAAAATGTCGCGTGCAATTCATATTTTCCATGTTTCTTTTACGTTCATTAAATCTCCTCAAAATTTATCCCCTTAAGGCAATTTGTGTCCCTGGAGATATTCCTCTTCTTCAGGGCCCGAAGCTTTACATAGCAATCGCAGGACTAAAACTATTTATTTGTGCATTTTAAGTCATATTTTTTTAAAAAGGGCTCGATTCCCCTGTAGCTGTTATAAAGATACCTGTTCTGTATATCCCCAATACACTGGAGAACAAAATTTAACTTTTTTGGCTTGATAGAAATCTCGAGAAATTTTTACGTCAAATTTGGAAATTCTATCAGAATTTGTCCATAATATAACAATAATAATATGTATTTATCCCACTCACGTCACAAGATAAATAGTGGAGTAAACACTAAAAAAAAAAAAATGTGATTCAAAAACGAAAATCAACAATAGCATGACAGAAAAAAAACAACAACATAAATCACCAGTAACAATTAAACAACAAGAAAAGAACAGGCTCTAGAAAAACTCAATTACTTGTTGGAATTTAGCACACAAAATTCTCAATAGTTTCCTAAGTAATCAAATTTTCCCTATCTTATTTTTAATCCAAATCTGAACAATCTAAAATTTACGGATAGTTAGACATGAGCTTAATCACTCTGAGAAATCAAATCAAACTTTCTTGCCTTAAAAATCAATGTATTTAACTATGGGCGTGCAAAAATTATAATTGCAGTAATATTGTATCGAACATTTCCAGGGAAATATTTAACAGTCAATGGATCTCCGCAAGGACTTTTTTCCTCGACTATTCTTTACATAGCATATCGTATTTTTTTAAACACTTATTGCTAGTTATACGATGATGTTACTTATATAAAATAAAAGTATCAATCGAAAACTATGTTGTCCGTGTCAATTCAAAACACGCATGATGTCGGAATTTTCAGGGAAAAAAAAAAAGTGCAACTTGCTTCTAGACTCAGAACTCAAAGATAAACAATGGCTTTCCGGACCAACTTCCTTTAATATTTTATAGAGCAGAGTTTAGCTTGAGTTGTGCGTGCAACTGAACCCCTGTTTAACTCAAGCTCGTTCAACTTAAGCAATTTTACTTAATCCTCGTTCAATTCAGCCCCGGTTCGGCTTAACGCCCATTTAACTCTGCCCTTGTTTGACTCAACTCCTGTTTTACTCAACCTATATTCAACTCATCCCCGTGCGACTCAGCCCCCTTCCATCTCGACCCATTTGACTCATTCCACATGTAACGGAACCCCCAATTAATTCGACCCCATTCAATTTGAGCTCGCGAAGCTCAACCCCTGCTTAACTCAACCCCCATGGAGATCCACTCTCATTCAACTTAACCTAAGCTTTTGCAAGTTTTGTATTGAATGGCGGTTGAGTCCATGGGGGTTGACTTAAATGAAGTTGAGATACACGGGAGTTAGGTTGCATGGGGCCGAGTCAAACTGGGATTGAGTTGAATGGGGTTGAGTTGAATGGGGTCTGAGTTACAAGGAAACTTATGGCTTAGTGGTTGAAAATACCAAATATTTTGAGGAATTTTTGCCTGAAGATTTGATTCACTTAGCTGCACTACTTTCTTTAAAACATCAAAGAAGGTCTGCCCGGAAAGCAATTGCTTACCCCTCTGCAGTGGTGTACCAAGGGGTATGTGAACACGGTTGTCACTGCTTTTGCAAAAAACTTTCAAGATTAGTTTTAAATGGAAGCTTAGCATACATAAAAAGCGGGCTGTAGGTCTCACGACCCCTACCTTTCCCCTCCCAAAGCTACTACTACAGTCAAAACACCCGTGTTTCAAAACCTGATTTTAATCATGAAATCAAAACAGTGCCATATAAGTAAATTTCAAGATAGCACTCTGCAAATAAAGAAATAAATAGCAAGACTTTTATCACCCAATGAAGAGGAAATACTTGAAAAAATGCCACCTATTCTATCTGTTACAGATTATAAACGATTGACAGACGGAAGTTTATCCTTCGCCAGCATTTGTAGTTTAGGATGCTTTGAAAGCTTTTTGGAGGACTTAATGGTTTGGGCGCCATATTATGGGTCTGGTCAAATATTAAAGCCCAGATATCATAAATCCAGCATTTAAGCATGTTCATCGAAGAGGGTATCTTTGTAACTTGTCAAAGCTAAAGTAGGGTCGGAGCTCGAATTGACATATGACTCCATTCACCAAGCTAAATAAAGTCTTCAAGAGGACTAGAGATGGGCTAATCTGTAGTCCAGTTGCGTCTCGAGAATTATCAGCCTTTTGATAATGAGAAATACCATAGAGAGTGGGACGAGACCCTGAAGCTGAGTACTTAACGGCATCACCATAAAACTCTGATTATTCAGAGCCTTTAACCATCCGAGCCTTAGTTAGTGCACTTGCGCCTTTTACCTTGTTCTATCACCAGCCTTGGCAATCACCATTTTAGCGGTGTTATTACCGATATTTTAAGGATCAATTTTAAGTATCAAGAAAATTCGAGGGCACGGGTTTCGACGTTTCTTATGCTGGTGCATGCCTAATTGGTTACTTCTTTTTTACATTCCATTATTTATTCGAGGGTATTCTTTTTTAGGAATTATACAGCTTGGTTAGAAAGAAATTAATTTGCTGGGACATTATTTAGGTGGAGAGGCAGGGGCGTAATTTGCTATGGGGCAGGCGGTGGGTGGGGTGGGGGTGTTGGGGGATTTGGGCAACTGCCCCATCCAGACCCAAGCTCCCCCCCATCCGCCACAAACCTCATCTTGCCCCCCAGCTGAAATTTATTTCTGCAAAAAATCTTGTCAAAATTAAGATAAGCCTGCATAATTCAAGTATCCAGAGAAGCAGGTCAGTTTTTTTTAATATATCTTTGGCTTTATGGTAATATATTACTCATTTTTCAGTTTTCACTTTCATTTTCATTTTATTTGGGAAAATTGGCTCCAAATTTGCCCCCCCCCCAGGATTCTGACGAAATCACGCCACTATGGAAAGGCCTGAAAAACATCGAAAAAATGAAAAAAGGAACACCATCTTCTGTGTTTTGTAGAGCTACAAGAACAGCGATAAGATATTACAGGAAAATTTTCTGGAATAGCCTATTCTGAATAGTTTTTATGCGTCATAATTTTTTAAAGACTACATCTAGAATTAAATACAAAAGCCAGGGAAGTAGAAACTCGGAGAAAGGTGTGGTCTAGCCCTGGGACGGATCTAAAGGGGGGAGCCTGTCCCCGATGCTGGCTCGTAGGGGTGCTGATTCATAAACAACTTTTTGATCTGATCAAATAAAATTTGAACCCTAATTTTTCAGCTCTGCAACGCGCCAACGCTTGCCTCGAAGATGTATTTACCTATGCCTGAGTCAGTTCCTTTTATCTTTGCCCCGAGCGCAGACAGGTCTAAATCCGTCCCTGGTCTAGCCTCTCAAAAGCGCTGTACTTTACATATAATCTCACTGTCTAGGCGATATAATAGAAGTCATTAAAATTTGAAGTCGTTCAAAATTTGACAGTTGAGAAAAAAAAAGAAATGTAGAATAACATTCTTGCAATTCACAGTACATTCAAACATTTCACAGGTCAATTCGCAATATTTTCATGCTTCTAGTAGTTTCCCCTCCTTACAAAGTGAAACCGTTTTTCATCCATGTGCATATATACAGAAACATTTTTGAAAAAGTGGCTAATTTGACGTGGTTTTCCTTTATCACCAGCAGAGACGTCATTCAAGATACAGTCAGTTAGCCAGTTTCGCTAGTTTAACAAAGCACATAGCTGAAATAAAAAATTCTTTGAAATAGCAACAAAAGGTATGTTTCATTATGTCCCCCCCCCCAATTAGCGTGCCTGCTGTTTTCAAGCCTCTTCTCTCCTATGACTTTTGTGTCAGTGCACTATCAAATTCAACGTCTCCCAGAACCTTAAAACAGAGGTTTCAGCTCTCTATCTACAAGCCGAACTTTAATATATTTCTAAGACGGATGGTCATGGATGCATTTTTTTATATTTTATTCTTTTCAAGGAATGATCATGTCAAACGAATGGCTGAGGAATACTGGAAGAGAGCTCATTCGAACAGCGTTTTAAGCTCCAGTACCTTTTCTGAGCAACAGAAAGGAATTTAGTACATCAAGGTGCGTTTTACGATTTTGAGCAAACAACAGGAACAACTCTTGTGAACCCAAGTACAAGCATCCAAGCTAAGTATAACTACAATTCTGATAGAAAAGAGACGAACAAATCAAAAAGTATGCTTCAATCAGAACTGGGCCAAATTCCTAATGAACTAGAATATTCAAACAAGCAAAAGATGAAGTTCCAGAACCTTACTTCTTAATGACATTCAACATTCGGAAAAATATCCAAACTGTTTCTTGAGTACAAGGGGGGGGGGGGATGGACAGTATAGATGACTTTTGGTTCTGCAATCCAATGCAAATCAAAAAATAAGCTAACGTAAATAAAAGATTATTTGAAGATTCAACTACCTACTTCTTTAAGATTATAATGGATTTTAAAGGCAAATTTTCTCAGGCGCGTTACTTTTAATGGGTAATACTAAGCTTGGTGAATCTTATATATTTGGAATCAGCATAATAAGCTGATTGTTTTGATTCAAAATTCTTGACATCAAAATTCCGCTTTTATGTTACTATTGAGCCTGGTCGCTCCTTACTTATAGTTCGTTACCACGAACTGTTCGTTTGGCACATCCAAATAGCACATCCATGGGGAATAAAAACGGACGCAAGATGCTCTGCAGTGAGGTGCGAGACCAAAACAGTCCAAAAGCTTGAAAAAAGCAAAACAAAACAGTTATATTGTGAGAAAAATCCAGGAAACATATATGCAAAACTATTAAACCCACGAGATTAAATAGGGCCTGTGTAGGAGGTAGGACCTGTTTATCATTTCCTAGTTTCATCCAAATTACGCACCCACAATCTTTATGTATATTAATCTATGCTTCTATAATGAAAAACTAGCTGTTCAAAAGTTTTGTTCTAAAAAATGTAACAATTAAATGTTTCTGCAAGATTCTTAGACTTAGGATTGTCAATTTTCTGTAACTGAATAAACAAGGACTGTTCAAGAGCTAATAAATATATGAAATTTTAAAAACTCTGCCGACAATAAAAAGAATTATAAGTAAAACGAAATATTAACAGTCGACCCGTTCTTCAAATACAAATTAGCGGGGAGTTTATTCGTAGGCCTATCAGGTTACAATAACAGTCATATGCCTGCAACAGATGGCTAACAGAGTTTCCAATGTCGTAATTTGATCAAATATCTCGAAAACAGCCCCAGAACGATAACTGGAATTACCACACAATGAAAAATTAAATTCGGGCACCCTTCAGCTGTTAGCTGATTAAAACTGGTGCTTGGCACCGTACGACGGATTTCATCACTCAAAAATATAAGTGGTGACCATGGTGCAAGCCTAATATACTTCTTTCTTTAGCGACACCGTTTCTTATTATACCACCTCATTTTCAAGGACTTCGTGCCGTTCTCCAGAACTAAGGGAGGGCTAGGGATGGTGACCCGGATCTAAGGGTCTGCTTTTCCCCTTTTTTTTACCTGCTTAAAGAATTATTGATTTCACACTAACTTTATGCCTTAAATGTTAATATGCTTAATGGATGATTTGTCAGATTGTAAGATGCACAGAAATTTCTAAATTAAGGGCCCTTTTAATGGATAGAAAGGTATTCACATTAGCCTGTTATTAATTACCGCTCGTGATGACAAAAGGACCAATCGAGTAGAGGGAGGCTGTGAAAAGCCAGTGACGATGTTTTGCACAAGCTAAAGTTGGCACTTTTGCTAGTTTACAGGTACCCAGGGTTGAAGCCGTTTCCAGAGGAAGGGTACGGCTTTGAATCCCCCCCCCCGCACTCCCATAATTTTTTTCCGAATCGCAAGTGTAACAAAAATGCATATAAACAAATTTTTAATGCATTAAAAAAAATTACCCTAAGCACAAGGGCCGTTTAATTAGAATAAGAAACTTTTTTAAGATAATAAGAAAACTTTAGCGTGGAGAACGAGGTATTGATGAGGGGGCATCCCCCTCATACATTGAACAATCTCTGTCCGTTTCAAGTTTTAATGTTGCTCCTTACTTTCAGTTGAAAAAAAATGTTTTTTTATTTGATATCCTATAAGCAGAGTTAAGGCATTTGTTATGATCGATACAGTTTTCCTCTTCGTATCCAATATTGTATTTTCATATCCCCACATGAGATTTACTTATATTTGTAGAATTCTAAAAAACTATTACTTCACTTGAAACTAAACCTAAGTTTTTTTTCTAATTAAATACAATTAAAACTTTAAACCAAAATTTATTGATTTCGTGGCTAGTGAAAGACTATTAAGAGCCTTATAAATTATTCTTTTACTTTCCGTAGGCCGTATAAGAACTTTTCTGCTCCTAATTCTGTTTTGTTGTGCCAGTTTTGTGTTTTCAGTAAAGAGATAGTTTTCCAAAATTCTAAGAACATTGGGAAATGTCACGAGTCAGTTTATTTGAACAAGTATTACAGATACATTTTGTTCGTTTTCAGTTTCAACTTCTCTGTTAACTTCCATCAGAAAAAAAGGTTTTCTTTTAAATTAATACCACGTAAAAACCAGAACCTGCCCTGACACATTCAAATGTGTTTCATAACCATGACATTCAAATTGTTCTATCTTTTACATCTATAAGACTGTAACCGCCTGGGCCACGTTGGCTTTCACATAAAGAAATGGCCTTGAGAGGGCGGGGTTCGAGGACAAGGAATACAAACAAATAATAATGATAAAAATAATACTATACCTACTTAGAATAAGCAAAAAAAAATCATATGTTAACTTCAAATTTAGCCACTTAAGCAAGATACATAACTTTTGGAATTGAAAATGGAAAACAAAACAGACAGGAGGACAAAATATATCTCTTTGAACTACCTAAAATTTTAGGAGGGAAAGTCCATAGTTCGGAAATCTTAGCTCTTTTGAAAATAAAAGCAAAAGCTAAAGCTTAATTGGATCTCTAGCTATGGTTTAAAATCTGTCTATTTGTGTGATTTGAACACTACCAAACATAGTTGAGAGCAAAGGGACAGCTGTTGAGCCCCCCATGCATACACACAATTTTGCTCTATTGTATTTTCTTCATCGTCTCCTAGGAGTATACTTATAATTCTACATAGCCAACATTTATGGTGCGTCAAAGCTTTTCTCTGGGGGTAGCTGATTTATTTGAAAAACATGTATTTAGGCATTTAAAAAAACCTGACTGATTTGGAAAATTAAAGCCTGAATTATCCCCCCTCCCCTTCTTGCATCACTTCAGCCCATAAGTCATGGAATTTTCTGGGCAATTGGCATACTATACCAACGCAGAACAGTATTTCGTATTTAAAAAGACCAACTTCCTTTCACTGATATTGATGTCGGTATTGAAGGGGGGGGGGAGTAGGTTGAATTCCTCAAGGTCAATCTGAATAATTAAGACATAAAAGTTGCGTAACGGGCAAAATAACTGTTATCTGTAAAATTAGAGGAAAGGACGAAAAAAGTCCTATGCAGCCTTCTAAACTCAAATTTCTTGAGGTATATTTTGACTTTCAGACGGATAGTTTTCAATACACCCTTCTCTCTTTTTCGACCTTCTCACTGGAACGTTCTTATGATACATTCACTTTATTTACGTATTGACCGGATGGCATTTGTTTGGATACACTTTCAACCTGTTTACTCGTTCATTGTCCTAAATTTTAAGCAAGTTGGTAGATGTCGTGCTTTAGATTATTATGGGTTATCCTCTGTAAATTCACACTACAGTGTATAAACACAACTACTGGCCCGGGGGTTTTATTATGGGAAATTATTGAAACTGGAATTTAAGTAGCTTCAGCCGTTGTCTTAAACACGCAAAAATGGATGTATAGTGAGAAAGTTTCCAATGTTATAGTAGGCCCTATGTGCCTATTTACAATTTCATAGTATGTGTGCTGTTATTTTGCATGCAGCCAGAACAACAGTTCAAAAATTGTAAGGGAGGGGACAAAGATTGTTATTCAATCACTCTTTAACGAAGACACAAACAAATCCAAATGGGAGGCAATTTTGTTTTTTCTCGATTTTCAATGAAGACACAAAAAAGGTATTTTTCAAAATCTAAAGAGGCAATTGCCCCTCTTTCTCCGTTGGACACCCCTGCAGACAGGAAGAGGTCTAGGTTATTTTAACTTGCAGCGTAAAAAATATTTCCAATAAATAAGGCTTTTCTACTTTTTTTATCGCATTTTCAGAAGTTTTATTTACGTATAGGCGCGCCCAACATAAGCTTATACAGTCGCACTAAGCTCGTGCGAATATCCACTCAGTTACGGCTGCAGTAACTCAAAAGGTGATAACAAAGGGCATATCCAGGGGGGTTAGAGGGTTAGAGCCCACTCCAAAATTTGGTCCGACTAGTAAAAATGTAACAAAAATTCATATAAACAAATTTTTGATGCGTTTTAAATATTTTTTTTGCAAAATCCCCTTTCGAAAAAAAATAACGGTACTTATGTACTATCTGTAACACATACGAAAAGTGAAGTTTGGTTAATGCTAATGAAGTAAAACAAAATAGCATGAAAATACAATAGTTTAGAAACAAATTTTGGCTATATATTTGCACACTAGGGGGGGGGGGGGTAAAGCATAGCATACATTAAATACGTAACCTAACCCAACCTATGTACCTTTTTTCCTCCTAAAACCAAAAAAAAAACAATAGTTTAAATATTATAAAAGCACTGACAAAGCATGGTTTGCAATTCAATTGTCTATTGAAAGAAACCCGTTTGAATAGTTTCTTAAACCTCTTTGCGTAATAATATGGCGCGTGTGTTACAGATAGTGATTAAGTACCAAAATAACCATCCCTGATAAAAAAAATCTGGCTACGACCCTGGTTGTGACGTAACTTTATTTTTTAACGCCAATATGGAGCCTATATTCGTTTTTTTTTTCTCCTTCTTCTTTTTTCCCCAAAAATGCGGTATCCACGCGCAGAAATAGTTAGGGAATGAATCGTGTGATACCAAAATATTGTCTGCCGTATCTTTGGCGCTTAAAATAACTTTCTCCTTTTAAGTAATTGCTTGTTTATATCAGTCCTAAAACAAAATTTATTTTTATTTTTTCAATCCTCTCAAATTGAACTATCGTAACATAGGGCCACGTGAAATACAACACCCGGTTTATTCTCTACACTCCATTTACTGTATATAAATAATAGACAGTAAGATCATTCCCTACCTCAACCATTATACAAAGCCGGACCGAGATGCAAGTGCTCCGGAGAACTTATAAACATATGTGACATCAGATTATTTCACGGGTAGACAAGTCAGATTTCTCTTGAACGCGATACTTAGCATCACCTTTGTAATTGTAACACTAAATTTTAAAGAATCTAATTTTAAATTAATTTATTCCGATACATATATAAAAATCGGTAATTAATAGTGCTAATAATCGGTACTAATTCTATTATTTATATACAGTGACTCCATTATACAACTAGATCAATAGTGGCTTCCCACTACATAAGCTACATAGCGCAAGAATGTAAGACTGTCTTTGATTAGCCAGCTAAAAATAATCCACCAATCTGATACAAGTTTACATTCTTACGGTATATCAAATAATTAATTTAGTCCTGATTGTTCATTTTCTCATGCTCCCTTCTTCTTCTCTTTTTCCTCTTCCTCTCCAACTTCCTCTTCCTTATCTCCTTTTTATGATCAACAATGTTCAGAATTTGCCACTTCAGTTTTTTTTTTAATTTGTTACTTTTTATTTAGTTGTCTCTACTCTTGTGCCTCAACTATTTCCGGATTTGCAAGTCCCTCCTAACTCTAATAAGACTTTACCCCCGCATACACGAATCCCATGTTCGTAACACAGTCGTTTGTTTAATGTCGGGATGTGCTACGTTATTTTGAAAATATACCTTATGGGTTAAAAAAAGAAGAAGAAAAATAAGAAAAAAAACCATCCAGAATCAAAATGGACAGGAAGTTTTGAAGTAGTAGCTTTAAGATCCTGGGATGTTGAAAATATACCAGAACTCCAAAAATAAGTCTTACTCCTCAATGAGCTTTTACTCTTACATACATCACCCTAATGGAGAAAAACCAAGGTGGGCTCCAGGATCTTTTTAGTGTAACCTGAGAGAAAGCGAGTCTTTTGAGGCTGGGGATCAACTCGGCAACAAGCGAGTACCACTGAGCCTAAGTATCGGGAAAGAGTAATTGTATTGAAGCTCAGATACCTCGGAAGTGCCGTCCTGCGAACAGGACTCAGGGAAAAGGAGGCGCTATCTAGGATTAAACAGCACACTAGAGCTTCTCACCGACCAAAGCCGTTCTGGCGATGAAAAAAGGACTCTGAGGAACTTGTTTGCCTCTCATTACAGGCAATCTAACGGTCTTATGTCAATTTTTGAATTCTTGATCAGTATGCCTAAGACTCTAGGCAGGCATGCCTTTCCAAAAACTAACCTGACAAGTATGTGTCCAATAAGAGAGTATTGCATACTCCTGCCATTGATCCATGCCCAAGCCTATTAAACATGCTTTTCTCTGTCTACAATTACCCAGCGTCTTGATGCAACCTATGCAACCTATTGCAAAATACTTGATAACTTCAATTCAAAATCAATGGAAATTTTGCTAAGGTTTTCTTAGAGATTATATAAAGTTCTATCACCATTCAAAGTTATTTGATGACCAGGAAGCTACGCTTCGAAGCTAGGACTTTTTACTTAGACAAATGTAGGTAATTTGCAGAATCAAAACTTCAAAATAGAAAAGTTACGGAAGGAATTTTATTTCCGGAGGACCAGCATAAGTTCCAGTTCTTAGAAGATCAAAATCCGTCTATCCGTGTTGGCAGTGAACGAAGCAGTTTTATGTGAAAGAAAAATTCATGTCGTCTTGCTTTAGTATTTCATACTCGTACTTTTCATGGTATTACTTGATTAAAATGCAAAAGAACATCAAACTAAAAATTCAAGAGAACCGCCCAAAAAATTGGAATTTGGCATTTGAGGTCAAATTTTCCAGATATCTAGAAGAGATACAGAATTTTGTTCGCTGGCTCTCAGAGAGATAATTTAATGTTCTACAAGAGCATGACATAAAATTGTTCTGAAAAGTTTACTTTCCCAGCTAGGATAGTTTTGTTTTGGCACTATCTACAAAATGAGGAAAAAACATTTTTTTTGGAAAACTTCTGTCAATTTTATAAACTCCACTGAAACCTTTCTGTCCCGTTTCACGATTCTTATAACTAAAAAAAAATAATCTGAGTTCGTATCTCTTACCCCTTAGGAGCTACAGGCCGTTGACCACGAGAGAAAAAAAATAGCTGAGAAAGCAGTAGTGTTGTTCCGCAGCACATAAGAAATAGATGTATACTATTCAGTCGTTAATAATAAGGACCCGAGCAAAAACAACCAAGTGTTTTATTTTCTGTTTTGTTCAGGGCCGTATTCAGGTTTTGTTTCGGGGGGGGGGGGGATACAATTCTTTTTAACGCATCAAAAATTCACCTATATTCATTACTGTTACGTTTTTACGAGTCGGAAGAAATTTCAGGGAGGGGTTCAACCCCATAACTCCCTCCCCACCGAAATTTTGTTTCGGACGATAAGCCAAACGGTTTTGGAATTGCCATATTTAGAATACCTATTGGTATGATTGGTATGTGGCGTCTCGGACCCAAAAATTTGGTTTGAGATATAGTTTTCTTCTACAAATGACGGCTACTATAAGAACACTTGCGGGCTGTAGATTCCCAGCCATGAATCAATAATTTGCTTAACTTTCTCACCAAAAAAAAGACAGGTCAAATAGTTAAAAATTATCTCACGCTATGCGTTAGTTTCTAGGAAGTACCAAACATATTATGGTTAAACTCTGACATCCGTATTGCTGTAATTTCGGATGCTATCCGCTTATGATAGTCGTAGTAAAAGCAAGATGGCGAAGATTATTCTCAAATACAATCTTCTAATGTAGCTTAATTCAATCACAAAAGCTTTCTAGTGTTAGTTATTTGCATATTAAACTCTTTTCAACGTCGATATAGACGTAGGTTTAATTTGTTTTCTTTTGAAATTCCATGTTTTATATCTTTGGCAGACTGATTCTAAAACAATTAAAGTGTTTACGTCCCTTTAGCCCGCATCCCATTCAATTTTCTGAAATGGATTGCAAGCGGGTCAAAAATTGAACCGTTAAATTGAAAACACTCCCGAGTTTCTATTGCTATATTTTCCATTATACTTATTCGTAATTATTGAGCTGAAATAAACATGTTGTGTGACCGTATCATCTGAGCGTCAACCTATGCGAGGATGGGGGTAATCGGTAAAAACAATCTTTGATTTTTTTTTTTGTTTTTTTTTACGATTGGGCGTAAGAAAACATTCAATTAGTTTGAAAATCAAGGTTTTTGAAAGTGACCAGATCAAGTGTTTTCTGACGAACCTAATATTTGCACAAAAATTCAAAACTCCAGTGGTGAAGTCAGAATTTTTCCATCTGCTATACGACATATTAAAGCCGTTCTTTTACTCATCTTTGTGCTAAGAACTTGCATCTTTTGACAAAGAACGCTTAAAAGTGAAATCTTAAACCTAAGATCTTACATCTTATAGCGTTCTTTTGCAAACTTCTTTTATCATTCCGCTCTGGTCGGTGGTCTAAGAACAATGATGAGTATATGTATATCATCTAAGTTCTCTCATCATTGCACTATATGGCAGAAAGATGGCGTCCTACACACTTTTTGCTAACATCAGTGAGCTGTAAGATCTTAGAACAAAGATGAATTAGAAGAACGGAAATCTTTACAGAAAGATGTGAGATCTTAGATGTAAGATCTTAGTGCAAAAGAACAGCCCTATTATCAACGCAAACAGGGGATTGACCGGTTTTCCACAGCTGATACCTAGAATGACCATACTAAAATTATAAATCTAGTACCTACGTTCAGTAAAACTTGGCGGCAAAAGACGAAAAGACAGCGGCATTCAGAAAACCTATTGATGAAATTCTAAACGTTCCCATCTTCTATAAATTTCCCCTTCTAGAGATGATTTCCCACTTTCTATAGATGGTTTCCCACCTTCTATAAATGAAATAAATCACTGCTATGCGATTTTATCGAAAACTTGAAAAATGTAGATAGGCCGAATAGATTTTGGCTGCGGAAAGCCGAGGTAAGGCGGCTAAATCTGCAAATTACATCAGCGTGATGCCTTGATATGTATAATTACGCATGTAAATACCATGTTCATCAAAAATTGAGAAATTAGACAGGTGGCATATACCCCTTCCCCCCACAATTTGGCCCGTATTGGTTCGTATTTACAAACTTTTAGAGGGCTTCAACTATGGAAAAGTCTTTCTGAAGGGCCATCATGAGGTGCATATAAATCAGACCCCGGTACCACGCCGGCGCATCGACCGAACGCCGCCAACGAGAGGCTCGGTTGACCGCCACCGAAGTGTCGCAGCGTCACAGGCGAACCGCACTTGAGCCGCCGCCAGCAGAGGCGGCGGCGTTCGGCTGACTTTGAATTAATATTGCGGTAATTCTCTATTGCGTCAGTAGTATAGCTATAACGATAGAGAGTGGGGTGTCTCCCCATATAGCTATAACGATAGAGAGCGGGGTGTCTTCCGTATAGCTATAACAGTTTCAAGCGGACAGTACTCCCGCCATACAAGCAGACAGTCTAATAATCGGAATTCAACCACAGTGAAAAATTCGTGCTGATCTCTGTTCAAAGTGCGTGATGTTTTCACGGTAGTGATTCGTTCACTCTGACATTGAGCGTGGATATAAAAAAAAAGTTAAAAAAAGTTAAAAAAAACTTAAAAAAAACTTAAAAAAGTTAAAAAAGTTAAAAAAAAAAGTTAAAAAAAAGTTGAAAAAAGTTAAAAAAAATTTTAAAACAAATTGAAAAAAAAAATTGTAAGAAAAAAAATTTAAAAAAAAAAAAAAAAATCAGATTCCATGAACAAAATTAGTTTCAATATGTAGAAAAAAAATCAATGTACTTGTTTCACGAAGAGAAAAAATAAACATGCAACAAATTTCAGGAATAAAAAATCAGCACGCAACAAGTAAATTGATTTTTTTTTTCTACCTAGTGAAACTAATTTTGTTCTTGGAAGCTGAATTTTTTTTTCTTTCTAATATATTTATCTGTAAGACTATCGCATGATTCTAAAAGACACAATTTCCTAGATATATATAAAAAAGGTGTTTTATATTCTATATATATTCTAAGTGAAAAAAAAAAATTGTCAGAAAAAAAATTAAAAAAAAAACAAAAAAAAAATTCAGATTCCATGAACAAAATTAGTTTCATTAGGTAGAAAAAAAATCAATATACTTGTTTCACGAAGAGAAAAATAAACATGCAACAAATTTCAGGAATAAAAAATCAGCACGCAACAAGTACATTGTTTTTTTTCTACCTTGTGAATCTAATTTTGTTCATGGAAGCTGAATTTTTTTTTCTTTCTAATATATTTATCTGTAAGACTATCGCATGATTCTAAAAGACACAATTTCCTAGATATATATAAAAAAAAGGTGTTTTATTGAAGTATTGGATAAAGATCTATATATTCTATCGTTTTTATTATTTTGGCATCATCATCATCATCATCATCATCAACTGCTGATCTCTCTATGCTGACATCTTCTTTCCGTCTTTTAGCGGGTGGGGGGAGAAACTCTATACTATCCCCATCGATATATATTTCTTCAATCCTTCGTCTTTTAGTGGGTGGGGGATGAAACTCTATTCTATCTTCGTCCTCTGCCAGGTCTACTCTTTCTAGAGTTTTCAACTTTTTCTCCCCCCGGTCTACAGAATTTCCTACACTTGTTAATGTTATATCCTCCTCATCAGTTAATGACATTTCTCTCCATTGGCTACAATCAAAGATTGACTGTGCCTCCTGAAAGTTAAAAATAAAATATGAGGATCATGTTAGTAAAGTTAAATGAATATAAACCCTTTTTATGCATGTATGATTCGGACAGTTAATTTACTCGAATTTCTAAAGTTTAGAATCTCCTGAAACCTAGATCTCGGAAGCTTATTATGTTATTATTTTTTTTATTATTAAACAATTTCAATCAAATAAAAGAGAATTTTCAAAGAAAAAGAAGATATTTAACTGGAATCTCCTGAAACCTAGATCTCAGAAGTCTTTTATATTATATTTTCTTATTATTAAGCAATTTCAGTCAAATAAATGAGAATATTCAAAGAAAAAGAAGACATTTAACTGGAATCTCCTGATTACCTCAAAATTTTTATCCGATACTTTTGGGGGAAAAGGGCAGAGGGCTAGCTGCCCTTTGATCACTTTGACCTTTAAAAAAAGAACTACAACTTTCAGTTTTCAATCAAATGAGCTCTCTTCGAAGTTTATACCATCCTCTCTTCCATAAGAACCATATATACCTCGAGGGCATAACTTACAACGCCTGCTCCCGGGCTCTGGGGGTTTGTATCGACATCGTAGTTTTGTTATTTCATCTTTGAATTATTTTTAACAAAATGGTCATCTTAAAATTTATCTGATGCAATTGGGGAAAAAGGGCGTGAGGGGGAGGAGGAGGGGCTAGTTGCCCTCCGATCTCTTTTGACTCTAAAAATATGAAGTAGAACTTTTAATTTCCAATCAAATGAGCCCTCCCTGAAGTTTCTACGAGCATCCCTTCTATAAGAATCATATTTACCCCCAGGGCAACACTTGCAACGCCTGCCCCCGGGCCCTTGGGGCTTGCGTCGACCCCAAAGCTTTTGTTGTATGATCTGAACTATTTTTTAACAAAATGGCTACCTCAAAATTTTTATCGAATGTATCTGGTGAAAAAGGGCGTAGGGAAGGCTAGTTGTCCTCCGATCACTTTTGACTCTTAAATAGGGCAATAGAACTCTTGATTTTAAAATTGAATGAGCCCCCTTTGAAGTTTATTCGATGGCCCCTTCCATATAACGTGCCTCTGGGAAAAAAAACAAATAATAATAAAACATTGAAGCCGTATGGTCTTTACTATAGGCAACGCTATAGCGTTGCCTCTTATTACATTTTCCGAAGTTGAATTTATGATTATTTGACCATCCCTTAAGGCCATCGAGTCCCGAAAGTCAACCATTTGAGCCTTGAGAGCTTGTGTATGGAATTTTGAAGTCTCTATCAACTCTACAACATTGTTCCAAACAAAATAGCTCACAAGTGGAAGTTTTCTTTTTCAGAAGACGCAGGGCTCTGCATTATATAATCAAAATACAGATAAAATAAATCTAAACGGTACTTGTATGCAATACAGTAAACAGGCGAAATGTGAAGGTTGGTTAATGCTAATGAAATGTTACAAAATAGAAGTAAAATATAATAGTTTAGAAACAAGTTTGGGCTATGTATTTGCCCATTAGAGGGGGTGGGGGTAAAGCATAGTATATATTAACCACGTAACCTAACCTAGGTACCTTTTTTGCATTTTCAACCCCCCAAAAAACTAAAGAATAAATAGTAATCTCCTGAAACCTAGATCTCGGAAGCTTATTTTGTTATTTTTTTTTATTATTATTAAGCAATTTCAATCAAATAAAAGAGAATTTTCAAAGAAAAAGAAGATATTTAACTGGAATCTCCTGAAACCTAGATCTCGGAAGCTTATTATTTTCTTTTTTCATTATTATTAAGCAATTTCAGTCAAATGAATGAGAATATTCCAAGAAAAAAAAGACAGTTAACTGGAATCTCCTGAAGCCTAGATATTCTTCTCATCAAAACATCCTTTAATAACAGAGAGCGCTACATTCAATTGGAAAGTTACCTCTTTCAGAGTTCTATTTGAATCTGTTATAATTATACTGTTCATATCGTAGCTTTATACTAATTGATTTAATTATAAAAGTCATGATAAGATAAATAGTTAAAAGGTGTGAAACACTACAAACCAATTATGATCATTTTGAAAATTAACATTGATTTTCTATGTTTCAAAGCTAATCAGGTGTATAACGATAATAAAAAAAAACAGTTTCGCATATTGTATCATATACAAAACAGATATCGTTTTGACTTACAACACATAATATCATCACCCGTTGAAAAAAGTGAGAGAGATATGAAAAAAGCTGGGTTAATCTAGATTCACTTAAAGTGGCGCGCCACTCTAAATGAATCTAGATTAACCCAACTTTTGCATATCTCTCTCACTTATTTTCTGTGGGGGGGGGGGGGTCCTTATAAAAATGATTCTAATTCATATCCTTCAATTAGGGAGGTCAAGGCTTGGCTAAAAAAAATTGGAATTGTCAGTGAAATATACACAAATATAGCTCTTAATATGGCTTTTCAGTGTGTTTTTCAACGAAAATTTCCAAAATACGGTGAAAAAAAGTTCCCACGGTTCTAATTAACATCTTGTAGTTAGGGAAGTCAAGGTTTGGCTAAAAAAAATGGAATTGTCAGTGAAAAACTCACAAATATAGCTCTTAATATGGCTTTTCAGTGGGTTTTCCAACGAAAATACGCAAAATACGATGAAAATATGTTCCCATGGTTATAATTCATATCTTTCAATTAGGGAGGTCAAGGCTTGGCTAAAAAAAAGGTAATTTTCAGTGAAAAACTCTCAAATATAGCTCTTAATATGTCTTTTCAGTGTTTTTTCCAACGAAAATATGCAAAATACGATGAAAATAATTTTCTATTATTCTAATTCGTTTCCTTCAGTTAGAGAGGTCAAGGCTTGGCTAAAAAAAATGGAATTGTCAGTGAAAACCTCACAAATATAGCTATTAATATGGCTTGTCAGTGTATTTTCAAACAAAAATATCCAAAATACGATGAATATACGTTCCCATGATTCTAATTGATATCCTTCAAGTAGGGGGGTCAAGGCTTGGCTAAAAAAAAAATGGAATTGTCAGTGAAAAACTCACAAATATAGCTCTTAGCATGGCTTTTCAGTGTTTTTTCCAACTAAAATACGCAAAAAATGCGAAAAAAATTTTTCATGGGTTATATTTGATTAGAATCACTAGCAAGGCCAATGCTTTGCTGAAAAAATGTAATTTTCATTGAGAAACTCGCAGAAATAGATCTTATTATGGCTTTTCATTGTTTTTTACAACAAAAATACGTGGGTGGGGTGGGGGGGGGGGGGTTGTCCTACAAAATATATGTTCCCTTCATCATGTCACTTTCTACAGGTTTTAGCGTTGAACCTATCCCCACCCACGGGTGATGATATTATGTGTTGCAAGTCAAAATGATATCCGTTTCGTATATGATACAATATCCGAAACTGTTTTTTTATCGTTATACACCTGATTAGCTTTAAACCGTAGAAAATCAATGTTAATTGTCAAAATTATCATAATAGGTTGTTAGTCTTTCACACCTTTTAACTATTTATCTTGACATGACTTTTAGAATTAAAACAATTCGTATAAAGCTACGATATGAACAGTATAATTATAACAGTTTCACTTAGGACTCTGAAAGAGGTAACGTTCCAATTGAATGTAGCTCTCTCTGTTATTAAAGGATGTTTTGATGAGAAGAATATCTAGGGATCAGGAGATTCCAGTTAACTGTTTTCTTTTTCTTTGAATATTCTCATTTATTTGACTGAAATTGCTCAATAGTAATGAAAAAAGAGAATAATAAGCTTCCGAGATCTAGGTTTCAGGAGATTCCAGTTAAATGTATTCCTCTTCTTTGAATATTCTCGTCTTTTTGATTGAAACTGTTTAATAATAATAGAATATAATATAAAAAACCTTCGATATCTAGGCTTCAGGAGATTCCAGTTAACTGTCTTCTTTTTTCTTTGAATATTCTCATTTATTTGACTGAAATTGCTTAATAATTTCTGACTTCGAATTCTGTGCACTGTGCCATTTACCATTTGCCATTTTGAAATGACTTTTAAAATATTCTTATAACGACTTATGACAATTTATTGCCTCTTTTAAACATAATAATATTCTGAATAAATTTGTTTGTTATTAGGGGAAATGTATTCATTTTTCTTTGCTATGGACTTTTACCTGATATTTTTTTTATATTAAAACTCCAAAGTTTTGATTATAAAATTTAGATGGTACTTGTAAGCAATCCAGTAGACACGCAAAGAGAAACGCATATATAATGTCAAAGATTCTATTCAAAACCGGGTTTCCGCTAGCTAGTGAGCTGTTGTTCACTTCGTGAAAACTATTTATTCTTTAGTTTTTTTGGGGGGTTGAAAGGGCAAAAAAGGTACCTAGGTTAGGTTACGTGGTTAATATATGTTTTGCTTTACCCCCACCCCCTCTAATGGGCAAATACATAGCCCAAACTTGTTTCTAAACTATTATATTTTCCTTCTATTTTGTAACATTTCATTAGCATTAACCAACCTTCACATTTCGCCTGTTTACTGTATTGCAAACAAGTACCGTTTAGATTTATTTTATCTGTATTTTGATTATATAATGCAGAGCACTGCGTCCTCTGAAAAAGAAAACTTCCACTTGTCAGCTATTTTGTTTGGAACAATGTTGTAGAGCTGATAGAGACTTCAAAATTCCATACACAAGCTCACAAGGCTCAAATGGTTGCCTTTCGGGACTCAATGGCCTTAAGGGCTGGTCAAATAATCATAAATTCAACTTAGGAAAATGTAATAAGAGGCAACGCTATAAAATTGCCTATAGTAAAGATCATACGACTCCAATGTTTTATTATTTTTTTTTCCCAGAGGCACGTTATATGGAAGGGGCCATCGAATAAACTTCAAAGGGGGCTCATTCAATTTTAAAATTAAGAGTTCTATTGCCCTATTTAAGAGTCAAAAGTAATCGGAGGACAACTAGCCTTCCCTACGCCCTTTTTCGCCAGATACGTTCGATAAAAATTTTGAGGTAGCCATTTTGTTGAAAAATAGTTCAAGATCATACAACAAAAGCTTCGGGGTCGACGCAAGCCCCAAGGGCCAGGGGGGCAGGCGTTGCAAGTGTTGCCCTGGGGGTAAATATGATTCTTATAGAAGGAATTTTCGTAGAAACTTCAGGGAGGGCTCATTTGATTGGAAATTAAAAGTTCTACTTCATATTTTTAGAGTCAAGAGAGATCGGAGGGCAATTAGCTCCCCCCTCACGCCCTTTTTCCCCAATTGCATCAGATAAAATTTTTTAGATGAACATTTTGTTAAAAATAATTCAAAGATGAAATAACAAAACTCCAATGTCGATACAAGCCCCCAGGGCCCGGGGGCAGGCGTTGTAAGTTATGATCTGGGGGCATATAAGGTTCTTATGGAAGGGATGATCGTATAAACTTCGAAGAGATCTCATTTGATTGAAAACTGAAAGTTGTAGTTCACTTTTTAAACGTCAAAGTGATACCGTTTAGATTTATTTTATCTGTATTTTGATTATATAATGCAGAGCACTGCGTCCTCTGAAAAAGAAAACTTCCACTTGTGAGCTATTTTGTTTGGAACAATGTTGTAGAGTTGATAGAGACTTCAAAATTCCATACACAAGCTCTCAAGGCTCAAATGGTTGACTTCCGGGACTCGATGGCCTTAAGGGATGGTCAAATAATCATAAATTCAACTTAGGAAAATGTAATAAGAGGCAACGCTATAGCATTGCCTATAGTAAAGATCATACGGCTCCAATGTCTTATTATTATTTGTTTTTTTTCCCAGAGGCACGTTATATGGAAGGGGCCATCGAATAAACTTCAAAGGGGGCTCATTCAATTTTAAAATTGAGAGTTCTATTGCCCTATTTAAGAGTCAAAAGTGATCGGAGGACAACTAGCCTTCCCTACGCCCTTTTTCACCAGATACATTCGATAAAAATTTTGAGGTAGCCATTTTGTTGAAAAATAGTTCAAGATCATACAACAAAAGCTTCGGGGTCGACGCAAGCCCCAAGGGCCCGGGGGGCAGGCGTTGCAAGTGTTGCCCTGGGGGCAAATATGATTCTTGTAGAAGGGATGCTCGTAGAAACTTCAGGGAGGGCTCATTTGATTGGAAATTAAAAGTTCTACTTCATCTTTTTAGAGTCAAAAGAGATCGGAGGGCAATTAGCTCCCCCCTCACGCCCTTTTCCCCCAATTGCATCAGATAAAATTTTTTAGATGAACATTTTGTTAAAAATAATTCAAAGATGAAATAACAAAACTCCGATGTCGATACAAGCCCCCAGGGCCCGGGGGCAGGCGTTGTAAGTTATGATCTGGGGGTATATGTGGTTCTTTTGGAAGGGAGGATGGTATTAACTTCGAAGAGATCTCATTTGATTGAAAACTGAAAGTTGTAGTTCACTTTTTAAAGGTCAAAAGTGATCGAAGGGCAGCAAGCCCTCTGCCCTTTTCCCCCAAAAGTATCGGATAAAAATTTTGAGATAATCAGGAGATTCCAGTTAAATGTCTTCTTTTTCTTTAAATATTCTCATTTATTTGACTGAAATTGCTTAATAATAAAAAAAATATAATATAAAAGACTTCTGAGATCTAGGTTTCAGGAGATTCCAGTTAAATATCTTCTTTTTCTTTGAAAATTCTCTTTTATTTGATTGAAAATGCTTAATAATAATAATAAAAATAAAAAAATAACATAATAAGCTTCCGAGATCTAGGTTTCAGGAGATTCTAAACTTTAGAAATTCGAGTAAATTAGCTGTCCGAATCATACATGCATAAAAAGGGTTTATATTCATTTAACTTTACTAACATGATCCTCATATTTTATTTTTAACTTTCAGGAGGCAAAATCAATCTTTGATTGTAGCCAATGGAGAGAAATGTCATTAACTGAAGAGGAGGATATAACATTAACAAGTGTAGGAAGTTCTGTAGACCGGGGGGAGAAAAAGTTGAAAACTCTAGAAAGAGTAGACCTGGCAGAGGATGAAGATAGAATAGAGTTTCATCCCCCACCCACTAAAAGACGAAGGATTGAAGAAATATATATCGATGGGGATAGTATAGAGTTTCTCCCCCCACCCGCTAAAAGACGGAAAGAAGATGTCAGCATAGAGAGATCAGCAGTTGATGATGATGATGATGATGATGATGCCAAAATAATAAAAACGATAGAATATATAGATCTTTATCCAATACTTCAATAAAACACCTTTTTTTTATATATATCTAGGAAATTGTGTCTTTTAGAATCATGCGATAGTCTTACAGATAAATATATTAGAAAGAAAAAAAAATTCAGATTCCATGAACAAAATTAGTTTCACTAGGTAGAAAAAAAAATCAATTTACTTGTTGCGTGCTGATTTTTTATTCCTGAAATTTGTTGCATGTTTATTTTTTCTCTTCGTGAAACAAGTACATTGATTTTTTTTTTTCTACATATTGAAACTAATTTTGTTCATGGAATCTGAATCTTTTTTTTTCTGTTTTTTTTTTAAATTTCTGACAATTTTTTTTTTTAACTTTTTTTTTACATTTTTTTTAATCTTTTTTTTAACTTTTTTAAACTTTTTTTTAAATTTGTTTTTTAACTCTTGAACTTTTTTTAACTTTTTTTAACTTTTTTTTTATATCCACGCTCAATGTCAGAGTGAACGAATCACTACCGTGAAAACATCACGCACTTTGAACAGAGATCAGCACGAATTTTTCATTGTGGTTGAATCCGGTCATTACACTGTCTGCTTGTATGGCGGGAGTACTGTCCGCTTGAAACTGTTATAGCTATATGGAAGACACCCCGCTCTCTATCGTTATACCTATATAAGGAGACACCCCGCTCTCTATCATTATAGCTATACTACTTGCGTCAACCACAAAGTTGGAGCTTTTCTTTTCTCGCGTGGTTAAGTATTTCAATTTTTCTTATTAGAAATCAAGCAGGGCTTGCACTATCCCTGAATTTTCGGGGATTTCCTGAAAATCTATGTGTCACTCCAAAAAAATTGGTTTGCCGAATCCCCAAAAACCACCCAATCACGGTGCCACCCCTAGTGATTTATCACTAGTGACTACCCCTGACAATTATTACTTTGCATACCATACTTCTTCACTACTCTCTTGTTCGTTAATTTTTGTCTCTTGTGTTACTTTGCATATAAAACAGACAGATACAATTGCAATATACACCTTTATATATTGACAAAAGTATCGTCTTTATGAAATTAAATAAGAAAATTAAGTTGTTTTTTTTAACTGAAAGTAAGGAACGACATTAAAACTTAAAACGAACAGGAATTATTCCGTATATGGAAGGGGCTGTCTACTCCTCAACGCCTCGCTCCTCACGGTAAAGTTTTTTATTGTTTTAAAAAGTAGAGTGGTGAAAAAGAGTCAAAGTTTAGTGCAAAGAGTGAGGCGTTGAGGAGGGCATAGCCCCTTTCATATACGGAATAATTGCTGTTTGTTGTAATTTTCAATGTCGCTCCTTACTTGCAGTTTAAAAAAACCTGGTTTTTTATTTAATTTCTGAATGTTTTTCAACTAATACAGGTTCGATTTCGGCTCGCCGTGCATGAAAATTGAAACACAATTTGCATATTAATTTTGGCAGATTTATTCAGGATATGAAGGGTCACCCCCTCCTCAATACCTTGCTCGTTACGCTAAAGCTGTTAGCACTTTTACAAAAGCTTCCTATTCTAATTAAACAGCCCCTGTGTTTCAATTTTAGTAAACAGTCAAACTTTAGCGTAAAGAATAAGGTATTGAGGAGGGAGCAGCCCTTCATATATGGCATAATTTCTGTTCGTTTTTTAAATGATCCCGGTAAATCTGGCTCACCCTCTATGAAATATACCCCTCCGCCTCACGTAAAACTTCTCCATAGAAATTACATCCAGTGTAAAGTGCACCCCCCCCCCCTGTCAAATTCCCTTCAGACAGTTCCTTCCTCGCTGAGAATCCCCCCTCTCTGTAAAATGGCTTGTTGATGATTCACCCTTAAAAATTGTCCTTATCAATTTTTCATTGGAAAAGAATATAATCTGTAATCGGTTTCTCGATCACTCAATAAATGCCCCCTTCCGTGGAAATTATTTCCCAGAATATAAAACGCGCGGATAAAAGCCCCGGGATCATTCCCCCGGAACATCTCCATATAAAAAAATTTTGGCAAAGAATATGCAAGACAATTAAAAAGAATTTCGTACAGTAATTCTGTCAAAACTCCCAGTGCAACATTTCCCCTAGAATATTCACTCATCAGAAATATCCCTCCCAAAGGAAGATTGTCCCCTTAAAAATCCACCCCAAGTACAACCCCCCCCCCCCGGCCTCGAATAAATGGCTGTATATTTCCCAATAACAAATACTATATGTAAACAATGGGCAAATTTCACAACTTGTAGCCTTTCCTCCGGGGACTGCGGCGGGTCATTTTACACCTAGAAACATAACTATTAGATTTTTCGACTATACTGAACAAAACAGCTATCTCAAAATTTCAATCCGGTGACTTTGGGGGAAAATGAGAGTGAGAGGGGGCCTAGTTGCCCTCAAGTTTTTTTGGTAACTTAAAAAGGGCACTAGAACTTTTAATTTCCGTTCGAATGAGCCCTCTCACGGTATTTTAGGACCACTGGGTAGATACGATCACCGGATCACCCCTGGGAAGAAAAATAAACAAACATATAAGCACGCATGCGTGATCTTTCTTCTGGCAGAAAAAAAACAACAAAATTCAACATTTTTGCATATAGGAGCTTTAAATCTGTACAGAAGGGTTATCTGACACGCTAAATCTGATGGTGTGATTTTCATTAAGATTCTATGAATTTTGGGGGTGTTTTCCCCTCTTTCGAAAATAAGGCAAACGTTCTCAGGCTCGTAACTTTTGATGGGTAACACTAAACTTGATGAAATTTACATATTTGAGATCGGCATAAAAATCAAATTCTTTTGATGTATCTATTGGCATCAAAATTGGTATCCGTTTTTTAGAGTTTCGGTTATTATTGAGCCGGGTCGCTCCCTACTTACAGTTCGTTACCACGAACTGTTTTATGAGATTAAGCCATTTTGAATGCATTTTCCCAATTGCTATAAGATTTTTCCATCATTCGTAGTCAAGTTTTATTTTTAAGTTGTTACACTATTGATAGCCAACATACTATTGCGACAGCTGAACCGTAAGTTTGTAGAATTTTATTTTCTTTTGCTATTTTTAGATACATTTTCTGAATGTTTAATACATAATTATGGAAAGCCTGATAGATTAAAGAAAATACAATCTTCTCTCTAAAATTGTTTTTTACCCCCCTCCCCTCCCCCCCCCATCCCAAAAAACCTTCTATTAAGACAAAACTTAGCTATAGACTATGTACAAGGTTGAGGAATTGAAGATTGAGACGGAAGTGACCCCAAAAATACGATTTATAAAAAAATTGTATGTAATTGCCTATAGGGGGGAGGATATGGGGCTATTATCTTAAATGATAATATCTCAATTTTTTTAATTTAAAGCAGGGATGCCAAAAAGCCATTTATTTTTTTCATCTAAAGCGGAGACGGAAGAAAATGATATCAAATTCCCTGGAAAACCATAGAAATATTTTTATACATCCAGGGCCCCCATTGGGATCTGTTCATTGTCTTGGGTAGTATTCGACTTCTTGTATGCTACTTCTCTAATTTGACTTTTGTGTGTGCTTCCTTCTAACCGAATTCCTCGGATCTTATTGAATGACGCGACGATTCCATTATCTGTTATTTCATTAATTATGCAAGGGTTCTGAAACACCTCTGGCATTTCGTTTCTACAAGATTTCTACCTCTCTTGGGGAATAACGAAGAAGACCAGCGTCCAGCCAGCGACTTGCGAGGTTTTTAATTCATGAATAGGCCCAAATATGTTGTAAATTCAAGCTGGGATTTGAGAAAGACTGATGAAAACATTAATGTTTGCAATCAACATTGATCGCGCCAGCGCCGCGTCGCCGACATCTTACTGGTGGCGGTGCGAAAAAATCATAGGCGGCGCACCGCCGCTGCTATTTTTGGCCCCGCCACCACCGGTATTCCCTTATCGGCGCGGCGCCGAGGTCTAGTACAAATACTAATTTTTTAAGTATTTAAAACTAATTTTCTTTCGTTTTAAAGTATATGTCTATAATTTTGAAAACAAAATATTATAAGAAGGAAGCTTGTATAGGCTACAGCAGGCAAGAGCGTATCCAGGATTTTTTTCGGGGGGAGGGGGGTGGGTAGATACAAATAAACTTCAAAAAACGCTTCAAGAGTTTGTGTTATATTCATTTTTGTTACGTTTTTACGAGTCGGACAAACATTTGGGAGGGGGTAAAACCCCTTAACTTGCTCCCCTGGATACGGCCTTGACATCAGGAGACTTTGGACCTCCCCTCTCCAGATTTGATGTTTTTACGGTAATGTCTATAATAAAAAAATCGCCTTTTTTGCTGCTTAAGCGGAGCTTCCCCCTCCCCCTCCTAAAAATTGCTGCTGACTTACTGAATGAGTAGTTTTTCTTGGTGGCACATGTACTCGAAATTATATTCAGTTGTCTATAAGACCTTCGCCATGATATCGCGATCAAGAGGGGGTTTTGAATCCCCCCTCCCCGAAATGTTTGTTTGACTGGTAAAAACTTAACAAAAATGGATATAAAAATTTTATATGCGTTTTTTGAGTTTTTTTGTGTAGCCCCCCCCCCCCTCGAAAAAAATCTTTGAGTAAAACCCCCTCCGAAAAAAAATCCTGGGTATGGCCCTGCCTGAGACCAACAAAGCTGTGCACGCTCATCCTCCACTTCATTCTGTTTTAAGCTTCATTGAGATTGGGAATGATATGTGCTAGAATCAAATGCACTGACCTCTTTATTCTGACTCATCTATTTATTCTAGAATGATTTCTGAGAATATAACTAGAGATTTTGCAAACGATATAGGAATTTTCTTTTCCGTTTCACGATTCTAGCATTGGAAAATTATTTTGACTTTTCATATCTTCCTACCGCTGAGACACAATATGCTAAAAAAAAAAAAAAATGTTGCTTTGCAGCACAAAAAATTTAATTATTTGATTTAGTTACCTTTGGAATCTGAAATGTTCAGCCGAACCTACAAGAACATAATTATTACAGTGGGCTTTGCTCTTCCTCCCTGACATCGACCGTCAAATTGAAAAAAGGTTTTAAAAAAAGATTTTCCTATTATCGGTCTTGATCTCAGACAAGATTTAGCCAAGGCGTTCTTTATTAGTCAAAGTCATGAGAAATATTAATGCCCTATTAAAAGGGACTGCACATTTATAACAAAGTTACAGTTTTTCACAACCTTCGTGGATTAATTTGCAAACCAAATTAACAACCAAACCCATGGCCACCTGTCGTCAAAAGTGATAAACGGTATCAAATAAAGAAAAGGTCCGACCCGAAATCAAAACATCATCATTCGATTTGGGCCATTTACATTTCAAATTGAAACAATCAATTTCAGTCTTTTCGGAAGAAGGTTTTGCATAACTTAGGGCGTTTTCAACTGTTTGTGCAGAGACCTATCTCTTGGGGTTCAATTCTTGTGCTCCAAGAAGCTTTAAAGAGACTATTAAGGATACTAATGAAATTGGGGTTTGTTGTTGTTGGACGAATATATATATATATATATATATATATATATATATATATATATATATATATATATATATATATATATATATATATATATATATATATATATATATATATATATATATATATATATATATATATATATATATATATATAATATATATATATATATATATATATATATATATATATATATATATATATATATATATATATATATATATATATATATATATATATATATATATATATATATATATATATATATATATATATATATATATATATATATCAAGGCCGTATCTGGGGGGGGGGGGGTTACCCGGTTTGAACCCCCCCCCCGAAATTTTTGGCCGAGTGGAAAATAAGTAGAAAATTAGTAAAACCTAGGTAAAAATCAGTAAAATTAGTCGAAAACTGAGTCAAAAATTAGTAACCCCCCCCCCGAAAAAATTCAAAAATTAGTAACCCCCCCCCCCCGAAAAAAAAATCCTGGATCCGCCCTTGATATATATATCCGATTCTAAGACCGTACGAAGTGTTGCAGCAAATATGACCTAAGGGTTAAAGTTGCGGAGCAACAAATGAGACTTTACTTCACGGGGAAAACTTGAAAGTCTTCTTTCACCTTTGTTGTATGCCCATGAATTAGACAGCTCAAATAACTAGATTTGTCTGAGGCAATGCTCCAGTGTTGCCTTTGTATAGAACCATCCATATCTCATACTTTTTTTTTTCCCCGGCCACTTCATATTAAAGGGATGCTTATAGAAAATTGGGAGAGGTTCATTGGACTAGAAATTAAAATTTCTAGTGTCCCTTCGAAGAGTCATATTAATTGGAAGTAAACCAGCCACCTTGATGGTGTTTTTTGCAACTGACTCTCCTACCCAAAAAGACACCCAATCAAGGCCGTACCCGGTATTTTTTTCGGAGGGGGCTTTACCAAAAAAAAATTTCGGGGGGGGGGAGCTACACAAAAAAACTAAAAAAACGCATACAAAATTTGTTTATATCCATTTTTTGTTGTGTTTTTACGAGTCAGAAAAACGTTTCGGGGGGGGGGGTGTTTCCCTCCCTCTGGGTACGGCCTTGCATCCAATCAGAACTTCTAGAAAGCCAGTGTCTGGATGATTCCCCCCAAGAAATACCCCCACAGAAAATTCCTCCAAAAAAAAATCCCTCCCCCACGGGCAGTACCCCCCCCCCCCAGACAATTAACCCCAGGGATATTTCCCCACATGTAAAATTGAGCAGTCAAAGGGAAAGTAAGACAAATAAGAGAATGTAGAAAAGAATAGATTTTGGAATATTCCTTTTATATTCTAAAATACAGGTAGAATGTATGGTGTAAAATATCCTATAAGATTTATTTTTATATTTTTATACTTCTTCGTGCTTTTGGGATTGAGTCATTATAGCAAGCTAAGATAAAGGCTAAGAAAATTATTCTTTTGCTTGTTTAAATGAGAAGTTTTGTTAATTTCAAATTTGCTTGGTTCTGACTTAAAGTTTCATTCATGTTATTTGAATTAAATAAAAAAAAACAAAAAAACTTAAAGGTACTTCGGACGGGAAAACTTTCTGATGCATGCCAAATGGACGCAATCTCAATAGCAAGGGGTGAACAGATATATTGTGCTGTAGATATGCGTGCAACACCAAGTCCACAGGAAGTGATTACTTGTACTTCTTAATCCCTGGCTGTATTACTGGGTACTTCCGTTATAGGGTATTCCTTCAGTAGATGTTACTAATTTTACAATTACAAATTACTTTCTTTAACCATTATCTTACCCTGATATTATAACTCAACCCCCAACACCTCAATAGTACCAAAAAATAATTGAAAGAAATACAAATATAAAAATAAATACTATGGGATATTCTGCACCATATATTCTAGCTACATTTTGGAACACAGGAATACAGGTAAAATATTCTGAAATTCCTTCTGTTCTTTATTTTTATTTGTCAGACTTTCCCTTTGACTGCTCAATTTTAAAAGTGGGGACATATTTTTTTTTTTTTGGGGGGGGGGGGTTATTGCTAGCGGGAGGTAATTGTTCTGTAGGGAGACAGAAATTTTCCATGGAAGGGATTTTTGCAGAAATTTTCCAGGGTGAATCAGCCTACAACCCAGAAAGTCATATCTCTCAAAATAGTCGAATTATGCCTCTGGGAATACCTGACCATCACGGCTGCTGGGGCAAGGGCCGTAAAAAATGCAAACTGCCAAATGTTTACAGATAGGTTGTAATGGTAAAAGACGGGCATGTTTGATCATGGGTGTTCAACTGACTCGACCCTTGCTAGGATCGTTCCGGCGGACAAGAGGACCAGGCATTTCAAAGGAGGGAGGGACTTGTTAGGAGACTCAGAAACAGGCCAAAGATTTTTTTTTCCTTGATCATCTTGAAACTTACAGCCGTAATTTCCTGTGCCAAGAAGCTCCTAATGTAAAAAAAAAGTCTATTGTAAAAAAGATTTGGAAGCATGGTCCCCTCAAGAATAAAACTAAAAAAGGGCCAAACACTATTTGTTTTTACAAACTCTAAACTTGTTCCCTTGGTAAACTTATTTTCCTGGTATCCCAAAAACACTTTTATTCGATTGGCTTGAAACTTTCAAAAATCGTTGCTTGGGCTAAAGGAATCAGATATTTTGTTGAAATGGAAAAGAGCGGTAGCGGACCCAGAAATGGACCGAAAAACCTGTTGGTCAGTTTAAAACTTACAGCCATAAGGCCCTGGACCGATGGTATACTAATGTAAAAAAACGGTGTTTGAGCACGGTCCCCTCAAAATAGGGCCCAAGAGGGCGTAAAACGGTTTTTTTTTTCTGATCAGCTCAAAACTTATACCCTTGAGTCCTTCAGCCAAGAAGATACACATTTACATTATAAAGTAGAAAATAAAATATTGGTCCCGAGATTAAGGAGCAAAAACCTTTTTTTCTGAACGGCTCAAAACTTGCACCCGCAAGGTCCTGGACTAAGAACCTTCTTGCTTGGACCATTTCTGGAGTTTTTTATTCTACCTAAAAGTATGAAACATCTAATATAAAAAACAAACTAATACAAAAAAAAAATTCCTGAAGCGTTAATTTCCAAGAAAGCCCTAACTCTTTTTCAAGTCCGCGACTGCTTGGACATTAAAAGTCTTATAGCAGCAAAGATGTAATTCATTTCCAGTTTATTATTTATAAATAATAGAACTATAAAATACAACATTAAATAAATTCAATTTCAATACAAATTTATGTATTTACATTTATAATATAACAATCATGACAAATACTAAAGCGCGTCACATCATAATATAAAACTGAAATACTTTAGCGACTATAAAACTTATAGCATAATGCATATATACAATGCATTCTCTGCAAAATGTTCTGCAGTAACACCTTCAAAACATATCCTTATGCCTGAAATAAAACCTAATATCTTACATTTCGTAAATTTATGAGGTGCCGAAAACAGTATTTCATCTTAGCGAAAACTGTTTTTTAGAACTTTCGAGAAAAGTAAGAGATAGGCCTACACATTTTTGTTTTGTGCACGATAATATGGGGAGTTAAGTTTCTTCTTATACGTAAAATGTTTAATTTGTTTCCATTCACAATACCTGGGGAGTTTGTCCAAAATGATGAGACATTGTAATATTATGATTAGGTCTTATGCAGTATCCCCTATGCTTGCCAGGTATCAAAATAGGAATTTTACCAGTTAACGAATATCACAAGACTTTCGAAGAATGAATATCGAAATAAATTTTATTTCGATGAATATCGAAATAAAAAAAAACTACCAAGAGGTAGTTTTTTTCTTTAAATTTTGGGATTTTGGGATTTTTCATTTGTAATTTTTGGGATTTTTTTGTGTACAGGATATTTATGAAAATGTAGTTACTTAACCGTTTAGTACAAACGGTATACACCGCTTACCGTTAATGCACACGCAGAACATAATAAATCGTCTGACACGTGAACACTGGTCGTCAGACTATTTCTACCAGCCAGGCTCAAAATGATATTTCCGATATAATACGAAATGTCTAAACAACAAGCACTAAAAGCATTTATAAAGGCACAAAGATTATTGTAACATAAGCATGGGAAATACAAAAACAAAAGTAAATCAGGTACTACTTAAAATAGCGACATAAGAATTTTATTCAATGACCCGGAAATCTGGACGGGAAGGGCCGAAATACATATTACTATCTGAACAAAGGCTATCTAACCAGGTCTTTTGATTTAGATTATTAACATGGGATTAGCAATGAAATTGTAGGTGAGGAAATTCCGATTGACCAAAAAAAAAATTCACTGCCCGTTAAATATCTAATACATTATTAGCTAAATCTAATCTTTGGCTTAGTTCCAACCTCCCGCCCCCTAAATGCAATTGACGGAAGAAACCCAGCATCAATAATTCAAATCAAATGGTGTTGAGTTACACGGTACAGAGTTTTCAGAGGACCGAACATAATATTAAACTATTAAAGTTTTTAGATTAATTCAGTTTAAAATGTTAGTGACGAATTACTCTTCGTCGAGAGGTTTCTTTTGGCCTCTGAGACAAGAAAAAAAAATTAAAAGCTTAAATTATCGACGATTACTCCAAGCAAGAATAAGATAAATACAAATAAATTTTGCACAAATCAATATTGCAAAATTCAAAACATCGAAGTTTCATAAGAACTAGAAAAGATGCTGGAATACGACTTGGACCAACTGATCCAGTGTGATTGATTTCGAGTGATAAAGTAAATATAAAAACTGCCACCTACGTCTTTTCGATTCCAAACCGATATGAATGTAAGAGACTCAAGGCAAAACTTGTAAAATCTCTTTAACGAATTTAGTAAAAGAGCATTTTACAAAACAGCATTGTAGGCCTTCTAAGCCTAAAAGGCATGCTCATTTCTTGTCTCTTTTTTTCCAATCTGAAAACGATGTGAAATTAATCGACCTTATCCCTTGATAGAAAATCTCACTTAGAAATGATCTTCAACAACTAGCAAAAAGAAAGGAAGTAATAAAATTTTAACCCCGCTGGTCGTATTTCCGCATCTTTAACAAGGAATCCTTATAAACGTCTTCCGAGGAATTGGACGTTGTATCAATTTTGCTTAAAAGCGTTAGATTAGAGAGCAAGCTTCTCCTAAGGAAAAATTCCTTAAAATACAGCTCATTGATGGATTCGATGCACTTTTCATAAGCAATAAATGACGTTTTTCGAGATGAACTTCTATGATTAAGAACCGGCACATATGCGTAGGGAGCTGCACCTCGGATTAAAACCCTTGAAATTTCATGATTTAAAGCATAAGCATGATTCATTTGATTTTTATCATTATGCATGTTCCATATAATCCATCATTTTTTTAATTTTTACCCCCTCCCCTTGTCCCCCTAAAGATAGGAAGCCTCCGAGTGTATTTCTGCAGATGTGTTTGAATAGGATGATAGACTGGTTAATCATGCTAGGAAGATTAAAAAAGAGCTCACAAAGATTTTTTTTTTTCAGCGGGCTAAATTAAGATGCTCCTTCTATTTGAAGTTGAGCATACCGGAAATACTTTAATTAAACGTTGGTGCAAAGCCGTATCCAGGATTTTGCTCGGGGGAGGGGGGGTATTTTTTGGAGGAGGAGGAGGTATTCTTTTTTTTGGGGGGGGGGGCAAAAAATCTTTAAAAACCCATAATAAAAATTGTATATGCATTTTTGTAAAGTTAGGAGTTCAAACCCCTAACCCACCCCCTGGATACGGCCTTAAGTGGCTGGTAATTTGCCAAAACCTGCCGAGGGGCGAACTCTTGGATTCAAGCGTATCTCAATAATAAACTACCTTAGATACTCCTAAACAAAGAAAATATAACAAAAATCACCTTGATCATATAAGACGATAAACCTAAATCATTATTGTCCTTTATCGCCAATTTTAAACACAAAGAAATCAACTCCCTCCTTAAAATACGAATTATAAAACTCATAATCTAACAGTAATATAGAACAAACTTGAAACTCAACGCTTGTCCCCAAAATTGCCACACAAACATTATAGATATTTTAATATTGTTTAATAAGTTCTAGAAAAAGTACGATTCTCAGTCAAACATCAGGTTCTGTCAGCACCAAGGCCCGGCAACTTGCTCTAGAATGGCTACAGCATCTTCCCTATGCATCAGTCTTAGGACGTTGATCAGCCCCACAATGGCATTAACATCTTTGTTTTTTGCCTCCCACAAATCGAGAATATGCTCCGTTGGACTCGGCTTTGTCGCAAAGAAGTTAATGTATCTGTTGGAAAAACTTAATTACACGCCATGTCATTTTTTTCTGAATTTTTTCAAATTTATTATATGGTTTTTGTAGACTATTCGCCGCACTACAAGATTTACTTTAGTCGGCTATGATACATGTCTGTGGGTTTTATGTGTCATTGACTTCAATTTTTGATGTCGCAATTTAAATGTCAGAGAAAATTGGTGGGCGGGAATTTGAGAGAAAACAGTTTTGAAAGACACATTTTTTTTACTACAAATCTATTTGGTATACATCTTTCTCTATATCCGTAAATATTGCGAAGATCACACTGCATTTGCATCATATGAGTGAAGAATTAAAAAAAAAGCCAATAGAGAGTTGAATTTTCTCAGGAATCTACAAAACCAAGCATCTGAATATTCTAATAGTACACTGGATAATCGTCATCAGCAGACGCAATCTTATGTCACCAAAAATTCTAAATTCTAGTACTTATCTGTTAGCCACTACACACTCGAGAATTTTGATCAATAAAATAGATAATAACCGGTTTATTGCTGTTTGTATTCGGAGACAGGTAGCTTTGGCTCAGTGGAAAACTATATGGCAGCTATATTTTAATAAATATTTAGTTGGTATTTTGGTTAGGTTACATTTTGCATGCAGCCCCGCTATGCTTAACCCCCAACCCTCCCCACCTAATTTGAAAACATAGATCCAAAATTATATGCATCCTATCTATTTCCCAAGCGTCTCAGTTGTTTCAACCCCGTACCTGTAGATGGAGATTCTCCAGTGTGTACTAGCTAACAGATAAGTACCGAAATTCTAGAATACGAGACATACAATTGTGAGGCCAGTAATCGTTATTTCAGAACCAAGGACAGAATCTAGGTTGCACCTTGGATTGGTGATGGTGAAGGTCGGACCCGCAATTAATTATTATTACTACTACTACTAATACTAGTAACAGCTAATCAAAGCTCAAAGTCGCCCGAGGCCAACACAGCTACGCACGCTCCTCCTCAATCCCAATTTATTTAAAGCATCCCTCCTTAGGCCCTTCCACGAAGTTCCCATTTCCTTTAAATCTTTCTTTGTGACGTCCTCCCACCCCAGACGAGGACGACTTTATTTCCGTTTAGCCCTAGACGGTTTGCCGAAAAGAAAAATTTTCGGCAATATGTCATGCTTCATTACCACAACGTGTCCTAGCCCCCTCAATCTTTCTTTAATTAAAGCCATAGAGCGCAGTATTGAACCGTATTTTTCGTATAGCATATTGTTTGAAATACGGTCAGTCATCCGGGTATCCAGAACAATCCTTAAGCATTTTCTCTGGAATACATCTAAGCAAATCTTCATCCGCTTTTCTGAGCGTCCATGCTTCAGAGCCATATTTGAACATTATCATTAACGTAGCCTATAATACTGTAATCTTGGCTTCTAGAGAAATCTTCCAATCCTTCTAAACTTTTTAACTATGAAAAAACATCCCCGACTTCGACTATTCTTCGTTTAAGATCTTCAGAGCCACGGTAATCTTGATTAATAGAACTACCAAGGTAAGTGGAGCTGCCAACCTGATGAATCTTTTTATTGCCCAACATCACCTTTTCATTTTCACTTATTCCTAGCCTTAGTGACTTGGTCTTCGTAACATTAATTTTCAAACCAGTACTAGCACCTTGAGGTTGAAAAACCTCTAAAAGTTCATTCACTTTGCTCGCACTTTCCTCTAGGATGCTTACACCATTAGCATAATCTAAGTCCCGGAGACTTTTCCCTCCCCATTTGACTCCCTGGTCTCCCATTGGCTTTCCTGTGCTCCTTAAGGCAAAGTCCATCAAAATAATCCATATAAAGGGGGGGTAGAACACAGCCCTGCTTAACTCCTGATTTAATACAAAACCAGCTGCTAACCTCATTTCCTACCTTAACCGCAGCAGTGTTATTCTCGTACATAGCACTAATCACTTTAATATATTTGTCTGGTATACCATACAAGGATAAAACATTCACTAAAGCTCTTCTATCAACAGAATCGAACGCTTGCTCATAATGTATAAAACTGAGGACCAAAGGTTCCTCAGCTTTATCTTTTCAGTAATTAATTATTAGATTTAATAAATTTTAATTTTATGTACTTTTATGATTGTGTCCGCTGACGACGATTGTTGAGTGTGTACTCAAAATATACGGAAATCGATTGTCCTTTTTTTTCTTCCACTGTCTAGAAAAATCGATTCCATTTCATGGTTTGTTTGTTTTTCTTTGTTTATATTTTGTACAGGCCTACAAACAAAAGTTTTCAAACTTCATCTGCCGTAGTGGGCATAATTTTTTTTTTTTAGTTGTTTTTTTCAACGATTTTGAATACAGCATTTTGTTTTGATACATGAAATAACTTCAACAACAAATAATTTACGTGTTTTGCGTTCTAATGTGTCATTCATAAAAATGAAGAAAACCGTCATTTAATGTTGAGAATAAGTAAGATTTTCATTCCTATTGAAGTATTTCTGTTCAGTCAGTTTGAAATTGTTCTTTCCTTAAACTTGGATTTTCTCCTTATTTATGTTATCGTTAAAAACATCTGAAATCCCACCTCTTTACAGTCAGAAATACAATATGGCTTGTCTTAAAAGAAAGAAAATACAATTTTCTCCTTGACTTTCCCACGTTGAACAAACTAACAGAAAACTTTATTTCCAATGCAAGACACGCTTTGCCACAGGCAACTTCCCATTGAAGTGTTCTTGATCGTGACCAGGAAAAAAATTTCCAACTGGAAAAGGAATAAAAAACTAGGATTGACTTAATTTGAAATAATTAATCTAAAAAGCGTATCACTTTTCCACCATAAGTTTATTGATAGATGCATATTTAAAATGTAATGCTTACTCCTATGATCTCATCAAGGAGTTAGGCATTAGGTAGCTTATTATACACAAGAGGCAAGATCAAGGCACGGATGAAGAATTGAAAGATGTTGAGTGAAAGTTTTAAGGCATAGGATGTACACCCTGAAGCGTGACAGGGGGCATAAAGCCATATATACCGTCAAGGCTGTATCCAGGGAGGTTAGGGGCTTTGACCCCCTCCCCTCCCTCGACATGTTTATCCGACTCATAAAAAACGTAACAAAAATGAATATAAACAAATTTTTGATGTGTTCTTTGAAGTGCTTTCTTGTAACTTCCCCCCGAAAAAATTCTTTTGTAACCCCCCCCCCGAAAAAATCCTGGATACGGCCCTGTTTAATGTAAAACAATCAACGCGCAACCTCTTTGGTTGCATTCGTGCTGAAATATAATTTTGCACGAGCAATTGGCTCTCGGAATTAGACGGAAGGAACCGATACTCTGGCAGACAAAAAATCATGCTAACATAATTGGAGAGAAATTAGATATAATCACTCAAAATACAAGAAAATCTGATGACTAGACAATGATTTCCTAATATAAATTAAGAGAGCAAAATATCATGGGTTGCAGTAGAAGAATCGTGAGAAAGATATTTACTTGTAAACAAATTTAGCGATCAAAATAAAGTAAAAACACAAAGCAGTGGTAGAGCAGGGGAGGGGGGGGGATAAAACATAGACGATATATTTTTTAGAGCAGTATATTGACTGCCCCAAAAAATATTTTGCTAAAACTTATTCGAACTTAACTCTAAATTTTCTCAACTATTCAAGCAAATCAAAATACGAACGGTACATCGTAGTTCATTGCGCTCTTAAAACATAACCTTGTTTTAGAAAATTCCCTAAGTTGTTCAAAAATTCGTTCTAACATTCTTGTTTCCTTTGCTCATTTTAGTTGATCACTATCATAATGTTTTTAGGATTGCAAACTGAAGGATTATTTCCAGTGGCGTCAATTCACAATAATTTAGGGAGAGAGGCGGGTAAATTTGGCTTTTGTTTAATTATGTCAGTGAAAATGCCAAAAAAGCATTTTCAGTGAAAATACCCCCAGAAAATGTATTTCCAAAATATGGAGGGGGATTGTCATGAAAATACCAAAAGGGCATTTTCAGTGAAAATACCCCCCGAAAAGGTTTTTTTTTCTCCCTCCCCCAATTGACACCCTTGATTGTTCCGAGTGACCTAGCTCTTGGTTACCAACTGTTACAAAATAAGTAAATTTAAACGGCAAATTTCTTAGGCTTGGGGATTGACTTGTAATCATATATTTATAATTTTAAATAATTTTAATAATACGTCTATGTTTGTAATACCTTTGTATTTTAAACCAGCGCTTTATTTATTTATCAGAGGTTTATTGTGACCCCCTGAGGAAGTACTAAGAGCTTATTAATTGTTTCGATGATCGGATAAGTGGTCAAAACACGATTGTTTCCAAAACATGGCAATGCACTCAATAGGAATATAATACTAAAGTAAAAATTACCTCTGAAACTTGAGTTCTTCTGCCAGTAGCCGCCAATCACTGCCTCTCGCGTTTGGCGGGTCAAGGGATAAACTCAACTGCCTTTTTACACTTATTGGTAACCTAAAAAAAGAAAAAAGGTTTGCCAGTACAATTTTGAAGCTTTCAAAGTATTGGCTTTTCTTGCTACTTATTCCTTGGTTTTTCATCTGTATTGACAGTCAGTGGCGTAATTTCGTCAAAATCCAGGGGGGTGGGGGCAAACTTGGAGCCAAATTTCCCAAATCAAGCCGAAATGACAGTGAAAATAGGAAAACAAGCCATAAAGGCAAAGATATACTAAAGAAACCTGATTTGTTTCTATGGAGGCTTGAATTATCCAGGCTTATCTTAGTTTTGACAAAATATTTGAATAAGCTAAACTTCATCTTGGGTGGGCAAACTGGGGTATCGGAGGGGCAAGATGGGGTCTGGGGACAGTTCACCCCTGCTTCATAGAAAATTACCCCCGTTTTGACAATGGCAACTTGATATTCAATCAACAGAAGCACCATCAGCTCTGGACCGTTTTCTGCTACATGACAGACTATATTTAATCTTTGCGACATAACATCTCCGTGTTTCTTACTTAATTGAATTTTAAAATTTAATTAAATAAAAAAGGAGACCTTCTGTCCCCTAAGCTTCTCGCTGTTTACGTTACAGTTTTAACAAATTGTAGAGTAGTGTCTAGACCCTAAGTAATACATAAGCTAAGCTTAAGCGCAGAGAATGGGGCCAAAGGGAGTAACGGTCCCCTTCTCTTATAGAATAGTGTCTGTTCGTTTTAAGTTTTATTTTCCCTCCTATTTCACCAGAATTTTATTTTTTTCATTTAATTCCAGTCCGTTTTCAATATAATATTCAGGATTACTAGAAATGTGAAATTAGAAATATGAAACTCACAATCCCCTCCCCTCTACGCTAAAGACTCACATTTTCATAAGAATTTACTTGCCGGGGTTACATCTTGCAAGGGCGGATCCAGGACTCTTTTTAGGGGGGGGGGCGCAAAAGAGGTTGATCCGATAAACTTGCGTTAGGAGCAAGTTAAATAAACTCAAACTTGCTTTAATTAAGTAAATTACACTAATTTCGTTTACGTTAGGGGGCGCGCGCCCCCTCGCTCCCTGGATCAGCCACTGAAATCTTGTATGCAATTATTTCAAAATTTTTCAAGAGAACGGAGGCTCATTGGACAAATTTTACCCCCGGCCCGTTTTACATTGACAATACACGTATTTAGGGACATGTATACCACTATAAGACAGGCATGGCCTCTGATGCTGAAAGGCCGTTCAAAAGAAGTATATTGATAGTTCTAAGCACTATAGCTGTTTCAGAATTTACACACAGCAGTGTTTTGGCCATCTACGGGTCACAAATATTGTCTTCTGGCTTAAATTGGAAGAAATCGGCATTTCGCTGGAGTACGATTTCTTTTGTTACTCAAAGTGACGCTAGAACATCAAAAGTATGTTTGAACGATCCCTCTTCCCGTATTTTACTATTACTGAATCCATACAATAGAGATTGAGATTTCCATTTTTTTTTATTGGGGGAGGGGTGTTTGTCCCTTTTTTCTGGATTAATACAAATTTTATTATGTCAAGTACTTTCAATTGATAACGGTAAACTCAATTAATTTTACAAGTCTGAGAATACCATTGAAGACATGTTTTTTATGTATATATTGCTGTTAAAATCCCTTTTCAAGAGTTTCAAAATCCTTTGAAACATTGGGCAAAATACTCTTAACCCCATTTCCAATTGCACATGTGTTATAGCAATCATTATTAAAGTTTAGAGAGATAAGTCAAACTTTGGCATAGAAAACGGAGGTTGAGGGGGGGGGGGCTTATGTATTCAAGTAAGAAAATACTGTTAAAAGTAATAATATCGGGTTATTCTTCAGCAATATACTAAATACTGTTTTTTCATCTCATTCAATTCTGACCCCCCCCCCCCAGAAAAGTATCCAGCTACTACTATCTAGCAACCACTGTATATATAATTAGCCTAACCTAACCCATTATATATACAGTGCTAGCAACGCACAAACGCGCCATGATGCACAAGTTCCTAGCCTCTGTCTAATTTATACTGAATCTCTATTACTCCGAAAGACATTAGCTGTATTATGAGGAGCTCAACACACAACAAATGGAAAACCATAAAGATAAAAATCAAAATGCCTTATGAAACAAAATTGCAAAAGCATCACTCTGTTAATATAATGACAATTTAATTCAAATCCGACATTTGAAGACTCATAGTCCATTTTTTATTTACATACACCTAAAATTCCTAAGGTCATGACCTTTTCAAATCTTTTGATTCATTTATTTGAAATTAATAGCTTAACAAAGTGTTAAGATAAATTTAGTGATGATCGATAATATATTCTACTAATGGCTTATGCCACACAGCTAATCATAACTCAAATGGTTACAGCAAGCTCAAAACCACTACGGACAAATCTAAACATTATGGAAATATAAGTAGTGTAAGTTAAATTAAATCTAATGCTATAACAAAATAGCTTGCTTTTTATAATCGGAGATACAGCTTGCCAATCTTCCATTTTTCTGGAACATATAAAAATATTAATATTAATTCATTTATTACTGACTATGAACAAAGAGAAGTGGAGTACATCAAGAACAAAAAGCAAACTTGCACGCTTAACAATTATTTACATAAAGCGACGTAAATTATGGTGCACAGTAAGGCCTGCAGATTCCGTCAGCTTTCCCTTAGCACAGTCACTTTTTCCCGTAAATCAGGGAGGCCGAACCACGATGTTAGATGCCGGTTCCCGAACCACGGATTGTGCGGCTTGTCCATCCGAAATGATCAAATCCCTTACCCTATATTATCAGAAGGAAATTCTTTAGTTTTGTATAACTCTTCCAACACTACTTTCTCCACAATGGTGGCTAATTCACCACAAGCAGCATCTTTAAGACAGCTCTTCTTCCTTCAACCCCGCCCATAGGTGGCGATTACAACAGGGGATAAACACATGTAGTTGCAGATAACGAATTTTGTTTACAGAAGTCTTGCATTTTTTGTAAATTTATCAACGAAGGTTGATAAAACTTAATTCTTTAATTTGTCACAGAAAAAGGAAAGTTGAAAGAGAAAATCTGTTGAGAGGGATAAGAAAATTTAAAAAGGATAAGTCAAGAGAGAAAAAGAGAAAGAGAAAGCTATTGAGTTTTCCTCTTTTTTCCATCAGCCTTTGTTATTTTTCGTCATTAACTTTTTGTCTTTTATTTACATTTTCCTTTATTCGTCTATTTATATTTTGTTTATCAGGGTTTGTTGGTTTGGCAAGGAATACACATGTAAAACAAAACCATCACTTCAGAGATGTATCAGGGATTACGCGAGATTTGCAAAGTGGCTAGGAAAGCCATTACAGTAGGGGAGGGGGAATCCTATTACTTACCTGTAACTTGTCGGTCTTATATGAAGGACTAACAACTTTAATGAAGAAATTTGTAGCGCCATGATTTTTCTGTTTTTTCTTTCTGACAAATATATAAATTTCTTTTGACACTGAAATACTCGTACCAGCGTAATTATTCTGATATTGCCATGAACTTCTGAATCTTTTTGACTGTCTCGTGTTCATCAATATATTTTTCAATTAATTAAGCGGCAAATGAAATCAGAAATATGTATATACTTCGATGTATATAGCAATCAAAGTAGAGGAACGGTAAGAGGGCTGCCAGATCCTTCGCTATGCCACAGTATTCATTACAGTTTGATTTTACGTACCTGAAGACAAGGGCATATCCAGGATTTTTGTTCGGGAGGATGTATTTTTTGAAGGGGTTTTTACAAAAGAAACTTAAGAAAACTCGTCGAATATTTGTTTTTATGCATTTTTGTCACGTTTTTGCCAGTCTGAAAAAACTTTCGTGAGGAGGGGGTGTCAAACCTGGTATCCCTCTGAATACAGCCCTGCCAGCGGTTCAGGGATCAAATCCTCTTCAGATTCCATGTTTCTGTATTGCTGATCAAATGTCACCTAACGGTTAACAGCAAATGACTTCCCCAACGTTACTTATTACACCAGATTTAAATCGCTTATTCAAAACCTTCGGATGATTAACGTTTTTTCAGGAAACATAATTATGAGGAGGAGGATAAGCTGGTGTGGCAATAATGAGCAGCGACACCTGGAGAATATGTTTATTAATTAAGGCTAGCGTAACTAATTGCCTCTTGCATATAAGCCGTAGAACAAACATAACTATCAAAATAAAAAAAAGGCTATACAAAAGGGCATGCGACATTAGACCTTCAATTAGAACACAGATTAGTAGGACAAGTACTGAGACAAGTAAAAGGCAAGCACTGCTTTAAAATTACTCCTATGCTGAATTACTAAACTGATAAGTTTGAATTATAGCAAATAAAAGTTGAGTTTTAACTTTATGAAAGGGGCACCAGAGAAAAGAGTAACGAAGCAGCTGATCCTTGGAAGAAATCCTTAAATGTACTAAACGATATACTATTTTGCAATATTCAGGAAATAAATATGAAAGGTTTCATGACCCCCCCCCCCCCTAGGCTTAACGATTCAGAATCCTGTTATCTCATATTTGGTGCTGATCCATATTTTCTAACAAAACTGATTGATTGATAATTACAAGAAACATTTTTTTTGTTTATTTTAATGAGAGATTCTTTTCTTTCTTTGTTATCTCTTTTACATTTTCTTTTGTCAAATCTTGGGAGTTTCTTTCTAATATAACTCATATGCTCATATTATTTGAGCAATAAAGAATAATTTCAAACCCTTTAAATTTACGTTATGCCCAGTTTAAGGTTGTAATGCTCACCTGTACTCTTCCGTCTTCATTCTACATATCTTCTGGGAATGTGTACCCTCGATAAATTTAAGCCTATGGGCAAACTTGACCAAAGTGTAAGTTAAAAAAAAAAAATCAATTTGACCACAAAAAATAACAAACTTAACACATTTCAAGTAAATTAACAATTTATCAAATTAAAATTTGCTTATCTGATGAATTTAGCAAATGTGCAAGAATATATTTCCGGAGTGAGAAGCGAAGGTTCAGAAAAATAGCCAAAAAAGGCAAGCTTTATGACTCAGAGAAACCCCCCCCCCCTTCCTCCCTGCCTAAATGAACATAATCTATCAAACTGAAAAGTGGGAAAGATAAATAGTACGTTTCCATTTTCGAATGCCGAATTATGAACAAGCAAATATAGAACCAAAGCATTTATAAGTTAGTAGTGGATTGACCAACTGGTACCACTTCTGTCAAATATTTTTCCTCTAATGATTGGCAGCTCTTATGTTTGGACCGCCTCTAGATTCTCACACTTAGAGAGTGCGTAAACCTAGCGGATTTTACTTAGTCACAATTGAGCTTCTCCGGGGTTTTACTTCGTTTATTTCAGTTAATAAAAAATCATGGAGCCCCTTCAATATTTAGTTGATTAATGAGCAAAGCACTTCGAACACAGCGATAAATATTGACAAAAATCATTACCTGAATGGTTGATTGTAATTTTCTTGAATAACAGTGGAAATTTGATTTCTAGATGAGTTCACTACCGAGTTCAGCCACCGCTGCGGGACTGGACTTTGCGTCGCGATCTTTCTAAGATCTGACCTCGAGATTCGTATTAGGGTCTGGCATTGCAATGACTGTTTGGCAAAAATTGAACAAGAAAGCTCTGATGTTTGGGAAGATCGTTTTATGATGGTGAACGTTGAATAAACTGTTTGCTGAGAGCACCAGATTAATTCAAATGGAATTTCCTGCAACAATAATTTTTTTTTTCGTATTAATGTTAATACAGGGTGTTATTTTAAACACCAAAGTTTGTCCCATCCTCTAAAAAGATAGTATAGTATATTTGAAAAAAAAAAAAAATACCGTCAAGGCCGTGGCCACAAAAAAAACATACAAATACAATAAACAACATATAAATACAATTAGAGGATTCAATTTAAACTGCACATTATACATAAGATTATACGGTACTTAAGCATTATATGGTCACTTCTATATACTGCTAAAGAAGTCAAGTTTGGTTAACGCTAATGAAATAAAATAAAATAGGATGAATATATAATAGTTTATAAACAAATTTGGGCTACATATTTACACATTAGGGGGGAGGGGTTTGGGGATAAAGCATTGCATATATTAAATGCGTAACTAACCTAATCTATGTACCATCCCCCCCTAAACCCTAAAAACAACAATTTAAATATCGTAAACACAATGGAATCAACGTTTTGCATTGCATTTCTCTATAGCGGTATCTTGCATTTAAACCGTATGGCGGGTTTTTTCGTGACTGGTTTCCTTGCACAATATATAAAAGTGACCATCTAATGCTTAAGTACCGATTATGCATAAATATTTAAACACAAGAAAACTCAATTTAAACAATCCAATTTACTTAAAAGTCTGAATGTTCAAAACTTCTAATTGATAAATTTATTTGTAAAAGAAGAAGAAAAATTAATCAGACAAATCACGATTATTTTTCGTCTGCATTAAAAGTATAAAATACTAAATAAGAGGATACTAAACAAAATTTAGAAGTAAGCGCCTGCCCCCCCCCTAAAAGCCCATGCACAACTTCAAAATTCATGCAATTGCCTTTTCTCCAAACCTATAGATAAACTTAAAGGGAGAGTATTTTCTGAAATGTCTGCTTGTCACATTCAGTTAATTTCACGTTTGTGTTTCATTCAGTTAACATAACATGTTCATTCTTTCAACTGTTTCATTTAGGTCAAGTTTCATTCAAGTCATGAAAATTTACAAGGGGGGGGGGGCTTCAAAACTAAAAGGGGACAAATTTGTCGCTTCTCAACTTCTTCAACAAAAATACCTAAAAAATGTATTTTTCAATAAAAAAAAACAATAAATCCACCCTTCCCGAAAATATTTTTTTCCAAAATCGAGAGGGGGGAAAAATTAGGAGGCATATGTCCACCATTTGATAAACCTCCCCCGCAGTTGGCCCTGCTGGTTGCACTAGACTTGGGATATGCTGTACAAACCTAAAAAGTGCATGTATATACATATTATATTTTCCTTTTGTAGTGCCGGTGTGGATTAAGATTACCAAGCACCAGACCCAATAATTTAGTGCTTTTGAGGCAATTTTCTTTATAGAAAATAAGCACCTTACTTCCCTTTATAGTTACGACATTCACATATTTTACGAAAGTAATATTAGAATACTCCAATTAAAGTGTAAAGCCAAAAGCTGAACTAAGTTGGACAATGATCATTAAAAAGCCAAGCAAAAAAAAGGTGGACACGAGATATTTACCTGACTGAAAGAGGATGATTTTGTGGACCAGCCTTCACTAAGGTCTGAAATTTCCAGCCGGAGGGACTGTCCGTCGTCTTTAAAGCCAGTTGTCTTCTTTAGGTCCAATGGACGGCCCCCATGTCGTGCTTCTTTCTGACATACTTTCTAATGAGAAAAGAAAAATTGTTATTTGAATCTACTGCAAGAATAGCTTTTAGGAGTTTTGATTTTAGAATACTTTATATGCTCTAATCGGGTGTTGTATTATTTTTTAAAGTTTTCCAAATTATATGTTGTCGTTGTTAGGCTCAATAACAATTTTAGTTTTTTGGCTTTCTATAGAACCAGTGCCGTCACTTGGGAGGATCGGTGGGGGGGGGATTGGTTCCCCTTAACTTTTTGTCCCTCCGTTTAGATTTCGAAAAGTACCCTTTTTGAATTTTCACTGAAAAATGCCCTTTTCGGTATCATCATTGAAAAAATTGAACTAAAACAACACATTTTCCCCCTAGAATTTGAAAATATATTTGCCCCTCCCCCTTCAATTTTTATGAATTGACGCCAATGCACAAAATTATCCTTTAGACGGTACAATTTGGTGCGATATTGTTAGATCGCTATTGAGAGATGGATTGAGAACTTAGGCCACCAGCAAACATTATAGAGCTGTCACGACATGCAGATCTTAGAACATCATGACAATATTTTCCAGAAGAGCTTTCTAGAGGAGTGTTACCTATATCCAACGGTGAGCGGGATCATTAGACTTAAATCAGTTAAATAAGTAACATCTCAATACTATATTGTTATGGGCACATAATGTCTGTACCATTCAACAAAAGTTAATCTCAAGATTACATTTCAAACTAAGGCCGTACCAAGGACTTTTGTTGGGCCGGGGGATAGGACTAAACTTTAAAAAATGCCTCAAAAATTTGTTTGCATGCACCTTTGTTACGTTTTTACGAGTCAGGCAATAATGCCATGCCCAGGGGGTTGATACTTTCGGGCCCCTCCTCCCTTCTCTGGACACGGCCTTATTTCAAACAAACTCGCAATAGCTTTATTATAGAAGTAGGGCACAGCGTCATTAAGCCTAACGGCGTCAACATACTTGTTCCAAAACCAAAGACTCAGATATTGAGAATAAGCTAAAACACTTGAGTTCTTAGGCACGCTGGCAGCTGTAACAAGCTATGCTACCATTGTAGGCAACCAACAGCCTGACTAAGTTTGTCTTTGTAACGGCTTGAAGAAAGCCGAGAAATCTTGATCTAGAAGCTACGTTGATAATTCAAACTTAAAATGAAAGATACAGTAGCCTAAACCAGTTGGAAGACTATTCAATACGGTGCTAAATTATTTAAAACGATCATTAATACTGTTGTAATGGACGGTGATATAGATTGTAATCGGATGTATTTAAAATCTAGCACTTTGCGTGTCTATCATATACTTTCTTCAGCACAAGTTGCACAAGTAATAGGGTTTAATAAATAAGCGTCTAGTTCAATGAAGCTCCTATAATATAGTAATTATATTAACACAATGATTTGTGTCTAACTCTAATGGGAAAAGTAGACAGCATCAATTTGCATACTAATTAAAACATGTCATCATTTTTCTTTAAGAGTACGTGAGGATCCGTGCTAAGGTATGTTGAGTAACATTGGCGAATGTGACGGATTTGTAACTTGTGTTTTATTCCAAAATCTTCAGAAAAAAGCAGGCTTGTTCATATGAATTTACATCAAGGTAGGGGGAAGGGGTGGAAATCACGCAAAAAAGGGTTTCAAATCGACTTATCATCTACTTATATGACTGATCTAGAGCAGGGTCTAGTAAAAATTTTATAAATAAAAGTTTTCTTTATTTTCAAAACTTATTTCATTATCCAGATAACGTGTTATGAGACAAAACATACACATCAATGTCCTTTCCTTATTACAAACATTTTGACAAAACAACACCCTACAAAACAAACAGACCGAGATGAAGTAGGCCTACTCTTACAACATCTGGAAGAAGCCATTCGCCATCTCCGAACAAACAATCTCTAACCCCCAACAGGCCGACTCAGACAATATTCCAGAATATCCTTACCAGAGTTATACAAAGTGCGAAAGCAAACCTGCCATCATCCGAGAGACCCTTCCCTTTTATACACGCCTTTAACCTTGAACACAAAGGGAAGCTACTGAATAGCAGCTGCATAGCTGCATCCAGTAAGTAATATACATAGACGGTCTAGCCAACTAAAGAAAAAGGATCCCGGAATAACCCTAAGTCGAGAATGGTGCAATGTGTATATAATGGTAAAACACCTTAACTTGTACGAGTTTGAGGGGGAGTAGGGGCCCGCAAGTTCTTAGTTAGCCCTTACATTTTACAGTTTAAATCTTTGCAGCTTTCTAATTTCCACAAGCTTTAACATTCCAGCTCGTACCTCTATAGTATTATGTTTTGTGGGTTAAACGTGTTGTGTAAGGTTAGAATGCCTCAAATTACATAATGTAACCTGAGTAATTGAAAAACAATTTTGTAGCTTGTAATTTATATTTTATGTTCTGGATGCTTTTGGTAAAACTAGAATTTCTCAGATTTGAAAATGTAGCTTGTAATTACTAAACAAATGTCTTAGAATATGATTCAATTTTTTTTTCGTGGCAATTTTGGTTCGGTACCAAGTGGGGCCCCAAAGTCATGATCGGCATTGATTAAATTTAATCTTAGTATTAACATAAAATTACAGACTATTTTGGATCATTCTGAAAAAAACGATCCTGGATTAATCCTGAGTTAAAACGGACGGATCGTGTCTGCAATACGTGACGCTGGGGATAGAGAGGCCGAAAGACTTTCTAATGGCCAACCCAAATTTGGCTCAGATACCATGTGAATTCACGGGGCGCAAAGGATGCACAATGGAATGACCTCTGATCTATTTTGCTTTTTAGAAAGCGCACTAGATTTCTGAATTTATGATCGATCGGGCCTTCCCCTGATATTCATGTAGCGCGTCTGTAACTTGCAGAGCAGGCTTGGAACGTAATGGAGTTGGGTACAGGGTTCTGGAATCATGGTGTTTTGGGAGGAGGATATGACTTAAAATGGACGACCCATTGATGCATAACAACATGGATGGGTACAAGCCCAATCTTTAATGGAAGATAAAAAGGATATTCCAAGGGGGAAGGGTCTGATGCCCTTAAAAATTCGTCAGTGTTTTGCTTTACCACAAATAAATTCAAGCTTCAATTGTTCAAGCTTGTATTTGCACTTAATGTATTCTGATCCTTGACAGCTAATAGATAAAAATATTTATCTTCTCCAGATTAGTTGAGAGTCATTAAAGCGCTCAAAACCGAGCAAACGAGAACTTAATTTTACAAGTCATTGAGCAAAGGTTCATGAATTTGATTTTTTTTTTCCCCATCAGAAGTCACATTGAATATAAGAAAAACGATGACATATAATTAAAGTCATCATTTTTTCATGGGTATTCTCAAGCAAATGTACACAAATGAATCTTAATGTGAATGACGAATCCAGCTGCATATTCAACGACATTAAGGCAAAAAACACAGGGCTATCTTACTGTCTTTGTGTCTTTAACTGTACACAAAAAAAGGCTACATGGTTTCATGGAAGACAGAACATGTACAAGTTTAGGACATTAAGCTGCTGGAAGGACGATTTCAAAGTGTGTGAAAAAGATTTATAATTGACATTAATGACAGCTAGTATGAGCTATGTAATCGAGAAAATCGCTTTGTACCAATCCTTACAACTTAAACTCAATTTTTTTTTTTTGTAAGATAGGTTCTTAATAATCCTACAGGGCTAATCTGTTCGAACCTCATAGCACAGTTGAGGGGAAAAAATAGCTCCTAGTTTTATAAAACGGTAATATACCTAAGATATACCTGCTTCAAATAGAGATGGGACGATTAGGGATTATAATATTGGTCCTTGCTCTTATCCAATGTACGCTGCTTGTATTAATGAGATCTTCTTTCTTTCTTTCTTTTCTTTTTGTTTACCCATTAATTCCAGAAGTGGATTTTAAGGAGAAATTTTTGGGAGCAAGAATGGGGGTTGTTGAGAGTATGGTTTATTGTATTATTAGAATAAGTTTTACAAACGATGAACTTAAATATCGGACCTAAACAAGGACAACCATGAGAGTTGGACCTTCACATGGTTAGAAATACTTACGAGCATTTCGTAGTAACTTGTATTCTTTCTGGGGCAGAAGAGATGTTAATATTTTTTTTTCACACAAAATTGCCATCAATCCTGAAAAATATTGTACTTTTGTCATACGTTATAAGGTTTTCTAGTTTTGAAGTCCAAACCATATTCTGAGACCAGCGAATTATTTAGTAGTGTAATAATAGGGGTGACCTCGAGTTGAGTTGAAGTCTTCAGTTGAATTCAAGTTGAGCCAAGCAAGGTTTAAGCTAGAGTACTATGCCTGGAGTCAATATTTTTCAACCCTTTTAACCATCTATAACTATTAAAATATATTACTTGTCTCAAAAAGTCCTTACACACCATAAACTATATCCATTTCATTGTTTTTCATCTGAATCTACGTGATAAATATTACATTAGCTTATACCTCTCTTTCTCAAAGAGCCTGTAAGCATTTTGTAGGTCTAGGGAGCCCCATTCGAGAAAACTAGCTATACATGGTCTAATATCGATGATAGACTAGGAATCGAGTCATATTTTGACCCAAGCACAGCGTGAACTTGTGAGTAATTTCTACTAATCGAACATTCAAAGTGTATCCATCGATAATTAACGTGCGATATATATTATTTTTCGCTTCGAATTTTCGTGTTCAGCGTGGCAAATCCTCTTGCTCCCTTATGTTTCGATTACAAACTGGTGATGGTCTTCTTATTTCGCAAGACGGCTGCCGACAGCTGCCGTGAAAAAGCTCGGCTTTGACTCGTAGCAGAAACAAGAGCGTGAATTTCAGAAAGGTGTAAGTATTTTGTATTTTCAGTACGATTATTATGTCTTGATTTGGGATCTTGAATCCCGGAAAAAAACAAGCATAAAAAACGAGCTGTTTTTTATGCAAATATATGGAGAAGTAGTTTGGCTTTTCTTTATAAAGGGACTTTTGGGATACCCTCTATAAATAGCAACTAGTTCAGATAAACACTTCCCTTAGAGAGTGATTCCTGTGTGATATCCTGCTGTACTTACACACACACGAAAATACAGATTCTAAATCCAATTTGCTTTATGAACCTGTTTTCGTCCTATTCTGGAAACAAACTTGGCTTCTAATATGATTGGTTGACAGTTCAAATTTGTTGCCAGTTCATTTTCAAATGGCAAAATTTCTTTGAAACTAAATTAATATTAGTTGTTGTTTCTTTGGAACTTAAAGTCCAATACTGTATGGTAAACCTCAAACGAAAATCGGTCAAATCTTTCGAATTTTTAAGAGAATGTCAAGGCGAGTATATATGGTAAACTGTATGGTAAACCTCAAACGAAAATCGGTCAAATCTTTCGAATTTTTAAGAGAATGTCAAGGCGATTATATATATAAAAAAAATCACAAATTAAAACTGACAGTTTCCTAGCCCAATCAAATAGTATTTTTTAAATCTGTGCTAAATTCGTATGATTAACTCGATAATATCTTACAAGAAAAGTTCGTAAGAACCAGAATGTCAAGCAATGACTAACGCTCGTCTTTTTCTGAATGGATCCTTATAATAACTAAATAAAAACAAACAAGTTTTTTTTTAACTGAAAGCAAGGGGCGACATTAAAAATTAAAACGAACAGAAATTATTCCGTATATGAAAGGGGCTGCCCCCTCCTCAACGCCTTGCTCTTTACGCTAAAGTTTGACTCTTTCTCACAACTCTAATTTTTAAAACGATAAAAACTTTATCATAAAGAGCAAGGCGGTGAGGAGGGGACAACCCCTTTCATACACGGAATAATTTCTGTTCGTTTTAAGTTTTAATGTCGCTTCTTACTTTCAGTTTAAAAAACTTCTGAACGCTTTTGAATTAATGTAGCTTAGATTTTAACTCACCGTGCATGAATAATTAAAATGAAATTTGCATATTAATTTTACTTTTTTGGCTAAATGGCTTTCTCGAAATTTGGTCTGACGTAACTTACGAAATAACTTACGTAACGAACTTCTATATTCGTATATTTTTATTACGTAAATGAGGGGCTCTCCCCCTATTCAAGACCTCGATCTTTACGCTAAAGTTCAAATTTTGTTCCATTCTTTAAGAATAACTGCTGAATCACAAAGGCCGCTTATTTAGAATAAATTGCTCTTTCGGAAGTACTAAACAAACTTTAGCTTTAAGAGCGAGGTATTGACTAGGGGGAGAACCAAGCAGGTATCCAGGATTTTTGTTCGGGGGGGGGGGGCTACCCGAATTTTTACCGATTTTTTTTATAGTATCTTTTTTCTGGTAAGGTTTTGTCTTTACAGGTATTTTTTAGACTAATTTTCGACTCGGTCAAAAATTTCGGGGGGCGGGGGTCAAACCAGGTAATCCCCCCCCCCTGGATACAGCCTTGGGGAGAACCCCTCATACAAGGAATAATTTCTGTTCGTTTTAAGTTTTAATGTTGCTCCTTACTTTCAGTTGAAAAAACTTGTTTTTTTATTTAATTCCTGATCGTTTTTTAAATAATGCTGGGAAATCCGACGCCCCCCTCATAGAAATGTCCCTTCCCCCATGACAAAATACTACATGGAAAGATCTTCCGACGTAGCTCACTTCTCTGACACCCCACCACACCAGAAAAAATTCCTCTATAAAATATCAGCATGTTTCCAAATAACAAATGCTATATGTAAACAATGGGCAAATCTGATAACTTGCAGCCCTTCCCCCGGGGACTGGGGGGATAAAGTAATTCTCAAAGACATATTTATTAGGTTTTCGACTGTGCTGAACAAAATGGCTATCTCAAAATCTTGATCAGGTGACTTTGGGAAGAAATGAGGGTGGGAGGGGGCCTAGTTGCCCTCCAATTTTTTGGTCACTTAAAAAAGGGCACTAGAACTTTCGGTTTCCGTTCGAATGAGCCCTCTCGCGATATTTTATGACCACTGGATCGATACGATCACCCCTGGAAAAAAAACAAACAAATAAACACGCATCCGTAATCTTTCTTCTGGCAAAAAAAAATACACAGTCCCACGTTTTTTCAGGTATGTGCTTAAAACCTCTACATAAGGGTTCTCTAATACGCTGAATATGATGGTTTGACTTTCATTAAGATTCTATTACTTTTAGGGGGAGTTTTCCCCCTTTTTCGAAAATAAGGCAATTTTTTTCAGGCTAGTAACTTTTGATGGGTAAGGTTAAACTTGATGAAACTTAAATATTTGAAATCAGCATAAAAATATGATTCTTTTGATGTACCTACTGGTATCAAACTTCCGTTTTTTAGAGTTTTGGTTCCTATTGAGCCGGGTCGCTCCTTACTTACAGTTCGCTACCAGGAACTGTTTGAAAAAAAAAGATCCAATAAAATAAAACCCAATTCCTCTAGACCCCTAGGATGGGCCTTCTCAACTCTGCATAGAAACTGGGATTCATGTTGAAGTACCCTTTTTAATTCAACTATATCAAATAACTATAATAAATTCGTCAATAAATTTAAAATTTGATTACGGAAGTTTGGAATAAATAAAAATTACGTTTTTTTTTCAAATGAAAGTGAAGTGACATTAAACCCTAATATGAACTGATATTGCCCTATGTATGAGGGAGGTGCTTTTCCCCTCCCCCAAGGCTATTTAAGATTAAGTTCAACTTATATTTTATGGAGAGTACGATAAATATCTAGTATATGTTGAGATTTCAATAGCATATCCAGAGTATCCCAGACACAAGGGGCTATACCGGCCACCTTAGATACCCCCTTCTCCGTTCGTTACATAGAAATTCGAATTTTGTATAACAAAGCTACGAAAACGATCATCGCCCTTGAAATGCTTAAGCTCCTGAAATGCTAAGTGTCTTAGGTAGCTAGACATGGTTTTATACCTTCAGATTTATGTAATATGTCGTAAAAAAAAAAAAAAAAAAAAAAAAGGTCGATATTTGCACTTTTTGTTGCATTAGACACCCCCTTCTCCCCCAAAAAAGACCTACTGGTTCCCTTCTCCTAATAGCTGGTATGCACTGTGATTATTAGGCCTATTGTATAAACGGCTTAAAATCATCTTTCATTTAGTATGGACTGTATAAAACAAATCGTGGTAACAAAGTGTAAGTAAAGACCAAGCCGTATCAATAGTAGTCAAACTCTAAGAAATGAATTTAACCATAATTTACCAAAAAGTAAAAATACATGGGGGTTTGGTTTTCATGCTGATTCCAAACATCGTAAAATCTAAAATCATGAATCAAAAGTTATATTTCATAATTTCACAAAAAGGAAAAAACAGCCCTAAAAGGATGCCTTGAGGAAAATTCTATTATCAATTCCATTTTTTTAGTCCTTCAGCGGAGGTTTCTGGCTCCCTCCCTACTATACAAGTAAAAAATTTCACATTTTCTGTTTAAGGATAGTCACGATTACGTTCTGAATTGTTCTTTTTTTCTCCAGGGGCTACCCCATCGATTAGTGCAATTTTCGATATAACCAATCCTTATAAACAATCCAAAAGCTAATTCAATTGTCTCCCAGCTTATGAGGCCGCATTGTTGTACGACGCAAAGTGACGCATTCTTCCTATGGATATGAAATCCATACAAAATAAACAGTTACTGGTTGCACACCAACTATTACCTAGGAGATCTTTCTTTGGGTTTAGGGAGCGGGAAGTGGAAGTGCTAAAACTTCGTGTTTTCAAGCCAGAGCTTCCCACTATTCCGCGAAAGGTCGACCTCCGATTCGATATGGAATTGGGAGTTAGCCCCATATCTTTCCTTTATTCTTAGAAATGCATTTAGAATAAGGCTGCAGTATGGGGGAGACAACTCATCTTATTGAGGAATATCTTTAGCGTAGCATAAAGGCTACATCCAAACCCCTGCACAAAAGGGAGAGGGTGGGTGGATATCCCCTAAGAACGAAATTTTAAAGAGTTATTTTTTAATGAGATTAGTTGCGACATTAAAATTTTAAACGAACATAAATTGAGATTTTGTGCTCATTATAGTAACTAGTTATCCTATTTGTAAGGGGGACTACCAAAATCAAATGAAGCTTCAGCTTTATTAAGGGTATGGTTAATATATATTAAAGATAATGTTTATTATGATCTTAAAAAATAAAAAAGCTGATGACATTAAAAAAAGTAACTAAATTTAAAAGAATAATACGAAAAAAAAACAAGCGGTTTTGACTGACAGGAACGAGCACCATTACAATTTAAAACAGGTATGAAGAACATGAGAAAGACTATCCCCTTCCCCCTTCGTTCTCCACTCTACGGTACAATTTGAGTAACAATTTCCAGCAATTATTTTACAGTGGCGGAAAAATAGCCGATTGTTAACTGCATTTTTTTTTTTTTTTACCAATTTGGAAATAAATATGCCTTTTAATTCCAAAAGTATTGCGATACGAAAACTAAACTTGATATCACATCCCTCTTGTTTTCGAGCACTTATTCGGGAGCATTGAGGCAAACGTCCAACTTTAGCACGAAAAGCGGAGGGGTGAGGGCTATATATATATATATATATATATATATATATATATATATATATATATATATATATATATATATATATATATATATATATAAATAAATAAAAGTTCAAATAGGGATAAAATCCTTTTAATAGACAGTGATGATGATAACAGTGATAGAAATTCACAAAAATACCAGATATTTCGGTCACATATACAGTGACCGTCATCAGTAGTAGGAGTAGGAGTTTTACTACTGATGACGGTCACTGTATATGTGACCGAAATATCTGGTATTTTTGTGAATTTCTATCACTGTTATCATCATCACTGTCTATTAAAAGAATTGTATCCCTATTTGAACTTTTATTTATCGTCATGGAAAGGCAGTGTGGTCTTCGAAATTATATATATATATATATATATATATATATATATATATATATATATATATATATATATATATATATATATATATATAGGCTACATAGGATATTAGTTCGCTTTAAATTCTGGTGGCACTTTTTACTATCGCTTGAAACAGCTTGTTTTTTCAATATATATTTAGCGACGAAACCGCGTAGGACTAAGGCCTTTGAAATTGAGATGCTTTTAGATAGTTTTAAACCAGTAGACTAGAACACTAAAGTTCCACCCGAATGATCCCTCTACAGATATTTCAAAAGTCTCTGATTCGATATGACAGTTCCTGGTGAAAAAAACGCAGTCATAATAATAATTCCCGAGAAAAAGAAATTTTTTTTGCAACTTTGGGTATAGAGGCATGAAATTTCCGGTGTGGGGTTCTCTAACATGTTGTATTTTATGGTGAAATTTTCATCAATGTGGATTTTTTTTTTTCTTGTTTAATTATGCACATTTTCTAACGCTATGACTTCGATGATAACTTTAAACTTAATGAAATTTATACATTTGTAATCACCATGAAAATTAGATTCTTTGAAGTATGTATTATTATCAAACTACCAGGGGTTTCACTTTCTCTTGAGACTGATCGCTCCTTACTTCAATATTTATTACCAAGAATGTTGGTATTCTTGAGCGAACAATATAGTTAGCCTATAGAAGAGCATAGCCTAGCTAGAATGAGAAAAATTTCAATAACACAACAACTTATATTTTTTTTCTTGAGGTATTCTTCTTAATAATGGAACCAGAGCGCCAAATTTACATTCGAATGATCCCTCTCTGCTTATTCTAAAATCACGGATTCGATATGATCATTCCTGTTGAAAAAATCGAGATTGTTTTTTTTTTTTTTTTTTTTTTTTTTTGCAGTTCGGGATGTAGAGGATGAAACTGCCGGCACGGTGTTCTCCGACATGCTGTATTTTAGGGCTCAACATTAATCAACAAAGGGCGTCTTCCTTCTTCTAAAATTATAAAAAGATTCTGACGCTATCAAATTTCATGGGCAACTTTAAAATTGTCGAAATTTTCATGTGTGTCATCACCATGAAACATAGGTTCTTTGAAGCATTTACGAAACTACCTTGGGTTTCGGTTTCCCTAGAAATAGATCGCTCCTTACTTACATGTTTATTACCATAGCCAGCTATATTATTGAGCGATTAACGGACAATATAGTTAACCTGTAGACGAACATACTTTTTGGACGAAAAAATTCAATGAACACAACTTATTTTGTTTTTTTGTTCTCGAAAAATCTAATAACCTCTGTAAAAGCTACGTTCCAACAAACTAAATGCAGCTTTTTTAAACAAAAACACATGGTTATGCACCATGTAAGAGCATGGCCATGTCGAGCAGAGAATGCCTTTTTTTCTGTTTTCACCACCCACCCATAGAAACGATATTAAACAACACTTGAAGCCCAAGAATGCCACAAAAAAACACAGGCCTGGTCGAAGCAATAATCTTTCAATTCAAACTATCTTCAAACATAAAACAGCATAATTAATAGCAGACCCAACTTTGAAATTCAATTTTTGTTAAACCTTATTTTCATACTGAACTGCGTATGCTTTATACATAAAGATTCATTAAAGTACGCATGAAATAGTTTGATATCCTCAGGGGTGAATCAAGAGCAAAATCTTGGGAGAGGCCCAATGTGACAAGGGCTCCAATGAGTAAAATCTTGGGGAGGGCTCAATGTGACAAAGGTGCCAATAATTGACCAAATTGACAAATTTATTCTAAAATAAGAGTAAAAAAAAGAAGCAAGGAATGAGGGAACCCCACCCCCTGTATCCGCCACTGGATATCCTTATCTTACAACCACGTAAGTCTAACACTTCAGAAACATCAGGTGTAACAGCGTTTTGTAATCATATTTCAGAAAAGTTTGTGAAAAAGTAGTTTTCTAGTGCGCTTCTTCAGTGGTATATTCAGGTAAGGTTGTTAAGAAGACAGGGTGCTCGACAGACACCGTGGTGAGCGAGGCAAGGACATGCAGGTGGATAGGGGATTATAAAAACAAGAGGTAGGCATTGGGATTCTATGTCGTGTATACCTAATACCCCATGGCAAAGGAGCGGCTTTAGTAGTTATACTTTGGCAAAAAAGCAAATAATTTTTTTTTCCTCTGTTTTTTTTTTAGGGTAGGTCCAAATTCAGTTGATATACCTCCCGTATCCATGCTGATATACTTAAATGCTTACCTGTAAGACAGAGACAACATCTTCTAAGACGTAAACTTTTATTTGGTACTCCATAGGATGAATCTGGGAGAGAAAAGTCGCCAGTCGAAGTTGTTTGATCGCTCGACAACTAGGAAGACTTTCTCCAATAAGGGCAAAATAGTTTAAACTGTCAGACACAATATGACATTCTTGGGAATCCAAGTGAACATAAACGGGAGTATTAACTGTCTCTTCGCCCAGGCTTACGACTTTCTGGAAAGATAGAGGAGGGATAATGAGATGCGACAGGTTGGAGTTAAATCATAAATCATTGACTTCACTGACGTTCTTATTTTATGAACACTTTCAGATAAGTTAGAAATAACGGCACGAGAAATTTAAGTTTGAAATGTAATTTATAGGGCAATTCCCTCAAAAAAGAGCAGCGATAAGGGGTTTAACTAGGCCCTCCCTTGTTTTATTGCAATCTAAAATGTCTTGCAGGAAACTATCAATGATTGTAAGAACATTGTTCCAGAGAATTGCGAGACAATAGGAACATGCTAAAAGCAGTTTCTTTGTGTTCTTCACATTTTTGCAACGTTATTCGTTTGGTGTAAAGATAAGGGGAAGCTAATGATAAAACCTTAATAAAAAAAAAAAAAAAATCGGAAATCAGTTATCTATGACAGATAAGAAAGAATGATCTAACTAACATCAACTTTTTGGGTTTGAAGAGAACAAGATGCAAATTAGTTTTGAAGTATGATATAATATCAATAGTTCAATATACTAAAACTTAGAAGCTTGCAACACATGCATGTACATAATGTTAAACCCACTGATAAGAACCCGTCAACAAACGAAAATGATATATTCGTAATCTAACCCTTGTGCAAACTAAAATATATATGTATATATATATATATATATATATATATATATATATATATATATATATATATATATATATATATATATATATATATATATATATATATATATATATATGCAATGGTTAGCAGATCTTTTAATCTAAAAACAAAAGGACAGATTGCCAGAGCAGGAGTGAAACCAATTTGATTATATTCATTTTGTTACATATTTACGAGTTGGATAAAATTTACGGAGGGAGGGGTTCAAACCCCCTAAACCCCTCCTGAATACGGCCTTGACTAAAACATAAACTAAAGTATTGACAACTTACTGCGATCAGTGTCTCGATCATCCCGACCATATTAATGCCGGATATTAGTGACGATATTATTGACCACTTTAAACTAAGTCTTCATTCGCAACTTTTGGTGGAAGCCTAAACTGAGCCAAGACTTGATAATACCAATAGATTATTGTAAACTGATGGTGCTTACCTTAATAATTACCAATAGGTTATTGTAAACTGGTGGTACTTACCTTAATAATTACCAATAGATTATTGTAAACTGATGGTGCTTACCTTAATAATTACCAGCAGATTATTGTAAACTGATGGTGCTTACCTTAATAATTACCAATAGATTATTGTAAACTGATGGTGCTCACCTTAATAATTATCAATAGATTATTGTAAACTGATGGTGCTTACCTTAATAATTACCAATAGGTCATTGTAAACTGGTGGTACTTACCTTAATAATTACCAATAGGTTATTGTAAACTGATGGTACTTACCTCAATAATTACCAATAGATTATTGTAAACTGATGGTGCTCACCTTAATAATTATCAATAGATTATTGTAAACTGATGATGCTTACCTCCCAAACAGGACTTTCATTCGGTCCTCTAGGACTGCTTAGCAATGTAAGGGACCAGCTACCGCTATTATCTATAATTGCACTATGTTGAAACGTTATTACAACAGGCTTCTTCAGTTTCATGCCACCTGGGCCGCATGAAATTAGCGGACTTAGTAACGTTTGTTTCCCTGGAAGAAAATCGTCAATTTACAGAAAAATTAAAAAAAGTATAATTCAAGGAGGGGGAGAGGGTGTCATGGATCAATAGTCAGGTATGTTACTGCTCATTTTGGTAATTGTTTAGAATCCGGGCAACACGCGAGAAGTGAAATTTGGTTAATGCTAATGAAATAAAACAAAGTATGATAAAATATAATAATTCAGAAACAAATTTGGGCTATATATTTTTACATTAGGGGGTGGGGGTAAAGCATAGCATATATTAAATACATAGCCTAACCTAGGTATCTTTATTTGCCTCTTTAACCCCCAAAAACTAAAGTTTAAATCTTTGTCAAGGAGAAAGTAATACCTCACTAAGCAATGAAACCTGTTTTTCATATAGCATCTTTGAGATTTCGATGCGGTCTTTCTCGTGTGTTGTCCGGATTCTAAACAAGTACCCTCATTTTTTTTAGATGTAGCAGTTTGCATTGAAATCATTTGAAATTTATCTAGTTAGATCTATATTTAAAATTTAATGACATCTATATGAAGATAAGACAACAAACCATCCTTCTTTATTGTTTAAGATTCACCTGTCGAATCACTTTTCCTCAAAGCTGCATTCAAATTCCTTTATGTGTAATTAATTAAAAAAACATAGTAGCCTAAAATAGAAATATATTTTGGTGAAGAGGAGGGACTCTGTTAGTTGCTTTGTTTAACACTCTGTCAAGAGAAATACCTTCTTCCCAAAAAACGCTACTTATATAAAAGCAAAAAACGTGCCATGTTGTAGAGAAAAACTTCCTTTTACATTTCAGAGGAATGAGTCCTTCCCGTGGACTTAACTTCAACACATTTTAATTCGGAAGGTTACAAATTATGGAAAGGATGCTTTAAAAGTTAGCATTAGAAGTCAGAGGAAACAATATAATTATTCACAGATTCTGCTGAAGGCTCCCGACGTTAGCGAGTGACCCTAGGAACAATTGAGGTCCTTCTAGGGGAAAACCAAATCTTCACTGTGGCTAATAGATCTTATCAAGAATATGAATAAGTTATTCTATATTTTAGAAAACTCGAGATTACACAGCGACAGTGACCAAATTTTGCACCAAGAAGACGGACAAGGAACAAAAAAAGAAAAAAAGTTTGAGTAAATATAGAACGTCAATGGCTCCTCTGACAAAGCCCGTTTTTTAACGTTGTATTGATGTTTTAGGATTAAAGAATTCCATTGGCTCTTTGCTTTGTATAGTCACAAGAATATTTTCTAAAACTAACAATTAAGACTAATTAAATGACAAACCCTTTACACTCACTCAGTGCTAAATAATGTGTTTAACAGTCAATTTAACTAAGGCGATTCTAAAATACACTCGAGACTGTTCCCCATAACATAGCCATAAGCAATTAACTATAGCTTCTGGAACATTTTTTACCAGGTAATTCACAGGAAACGAGAAATCAAAACCAGGTATGGATCTCCTTGTTGAATTTCCTTTATTTCTTACTGATAAAGGTCTCGATTGAAAAGGGCTACTGAGAACGGAATATGCTAAGAAAACAATTCTTACTTCATAATACGTATACAGAATAATTGTAGCTAACACATTTTGAATGCAGCTCCACTGTACTTTGCCCACAGACCCTCCTAATGTGCAAATATACATCCCAGATTACATATTTCCCATGCATTCTGCCAATGAATCTTTCTTGTTTCAACCCGTGTACCGGTAAATTGAATCAACTGTGACGAAACAAGAACCAGAAAAACGAGTGACGGATGGCGGAATACATGATTATAATGTGGGTTGTGTATTTGTACATAAGGGGAGAAGGGGGTAAAGTAAAGTGCAGCTGCAGTCAAAACGTCTTAACTATAATGATTCTGCATATTCTAAAGTGAGAATTGTTTTCTGAACATGTTTCCTTCTCAATAGCCCCTAATCTAGACCTTTACCTTCTTACTGTTCGGGGACTTGGTCAAATTGTCCTCTGAATGGTTCAGATATGCAACGACTTAAAACAAGGACTAATAAGAACAACGGATATCAAAAGAAGGTACAGCAGTTTGAGGTTCAAAGAATATACTCACTATCTAATCTTGGTCTATCTCGATCATCTGCTAACAAAGCTAAGTACATGTCCTCCGTTCTGTTGTTTGATAAAGCACCTTCTGGTATAGTTAGGGCTATCCCATAATCAGGTAACTCAATACGAGCACCTGCAGAGGTCACACTGCCCCATGCACAAACACTTTGAACATCTTTGATGCCCGAAATTCCGGTGTCTGTGTCGTAAGGACTTGTAGAACCAGCTAGGGGATAAAAAGTAAGAATAATTTATGTCAAAAACCTAAATCTAAATCTGTATTTACGCTAAAAACGTACAAACAATTATTTGAAACGTAAGGTATTGCCCCATAAATCATAGCTTGTAAGAAGTATGAGTTAACACAAGAGAGAACAAAAATCGAGGCATCAAGAAAACAAAAACAAGAGAGCTGTTAAGGAAAAACAAACAAGGATAAATAACAATAAGAATAAAGTAAAAGTATGGCCCCTAACTGTAAACCTAACTTACTAAAAATAAACTTTAGCCATTACAGCTTTTGAGCCATTTTTTTTGGAGATAGTATTCAAAATTTCCGGTAGAAAACTGAGCCTGGGATTTAGCTCAACAATACTCATTTTCATTCATGGAACACACAAAATTACATTCTCTCTCGTTGTTTGGCTTTATATGGCATTACAATTAATGCTACAATTGGTGAATTCAATTGTAGCGGGGAATTGAATAATGATAACTTTGTTGTACCTATTCACAATTGGATATTACTGTGGCCGCTTTGTTAATGCTACAATTGAATAGCGGCATAGTCAGGGGAAGGGGCAGGGTTGTAGCTTCAGTATTTTTTTTTGGGGGGGGGGGGAGAAGAGGGATCCATATTCAGATAGTCAAGGGGCATGGGCTAAATAATATTCTTCTCGAAATTATTGGGGGCAGCTGACCCACTTTGCCCCCCCCCAAGAAAAAATGACGGCCCTGGGAAGGGACATACTTGTCTGCGGGTACAGCTTCTGTTGAGGTGGCATTTAGATAATAGATATTCTTAATATTTCATGTACATTAGGCCCAATTATGTTGTTACGGCGCGGGGAGGGGGAAGGCGAAACAAAAAATGCATTATTTTTTTAATACTACAATTTTTTTAATTAATGCTACAATTTGTAAACTTAATCGCAGCTGAGAATTGCATAATGATAGCTTTGTTATACCTATCTAGCCTACAACTGGATATTACTCTGGTCCCTTTTTTGACACCAAAAAAAAGTAAAACTACTGAGATAAATCTTGCATTCTTGAACATTTAATAGGAAGCTCTGGTCTTTTACGTTTTATAATATAACTATCATAAAAATCTAAAGAAGATAGCACTCACAGAATAGCTCTGTACAAAACATTTTCCAGAGACTGCAGCAGGAAATTATATCGCTACTGCGATAAACTTACAAAAAAGATCAGTCCCAAGATTTTCACTGTTCCCTACAGAAGTTACAAAGATAAACTGTTTTCTATTTCCAGCAATAAAGCGAATCTGCCGAAAAAAAAACTAATTTTAACCTATGGCGAAAAGTTGCTTCTAGTTTTTCTCATTTTAAGTATTCCGTAAGTTGCAATATATTGCTCAAAGTTTTACAACTATTATTAGGCTACTATTAAAAACTTTAATCTTTAGATTTTTTTGTGAGGAAAAACTCCCGTTTTTATGCCTAAGAGAATAAAACTTTTTCGTATTATTAATTTCTGCAATAACACAAATCATAACTCGTCTACTATATACAATATTTGATTAATTTGGTTAGAAGAATAATTATCATGGAAAATCATCCGTGTATTTTATGATATGAAACTTTTCTACTAAACAAAAGAAGAGGAAATTACACCGGCTCCATACCATTGCATACTGGATTCGAGAAAGAAGAACTAGGCTAGTAACAGATATACCTAAACTAACACAACTAAGCATTATTATGCACATATCTATCAGAGTGATGAGGCTCCTTACAGAAGGTTCTTTATCTTGAGACTCCTTTCTGCCCTACCCTAACAGCGTTGGTTCATAGAAATGTGAGCGGGTTAAATATATCTTTCATACTCTGGGGGGGGGGGCAATTTATTTTTATTTTTTCAGTGGAAATACCAAAAAAGGGTATTTTTCAATGAAAAAAAAACAAATAAGGATATTTTTTCAAAATCTACGAGTGTGAGGGGGCAAATAATTCTAGGGGACAAATTCCACCTGCCCTCTCCCCCACAAAAATCCAATATCTTTGGTTCTAGATATTAACCGAGTGCGAAAGTATGGTCCAATTTGCAGAATTCGGGAGAAACTGCATCGGGTGGGTTACCAAGTTTGAAGCCCCTCCCCGCTAAAAAAATTTGTAAAAGCGTAACAAAAATGAATATAAAAAATTCTTGACGCGTTTTCTAAAGTTTTTTAGTAAGTTTTTAAAAGATTTAAATAACAATCCAATAGTAGACTTGATTTTAAGAACGAGATTTTGGATTTTTAATTGTTGTCTAATTTTCTAAGTTATTAGCGAGTAACATTTTTAAAAATGATCTTTTACTTTTTTTTAAGAGACAGCCCGTTTTTTTGTTTCTAGACTGTAAAAAAAGACACAGAAATAAGGCCAGTAAAACTGAAAGAGTGCCAATCCTTAGACCATGGGTGAAGGCAATGGTAGCTATCATATAGGGAATCAAAACAGAAACTTTTGCTTCTCACGGAGCCTCGGAGACAAAGGTCTTTGTTAGAATAAGCCATGTAAACCTCCACGATTTATAAATTTATTACTATTTTCCCTGCAGAAGAAGGCGAGAATTATAACAGAGCGTTTTTCATAACTTGGCAATAGCAAACCTGATAGAAAATTAGCCTTATTTCCAGGCGAGGGAATTACTAAGGAGAGAAATAGACTCTCATACCTTCTTTCGCCAGAATAAGGCACAATAAAAGGATAAGGAAAGTGCAAATTTATAAACTTAATCTGATTTTTCCTAGCGCCCATAGTTTTCCCGTAGTACCCCTTTGATGTTTTTCTGTGGTGTTTCAGATTTCGAATAGGGATTCGTTGATATTACTTTAAAAATAGAAAAAAAACAGTACGTTTAGCCGATGCAAGATAAAATTACCGAGCCTGTGCGTCTTAAAGTCATTTTTTTGTTCATTTCCATATGACTAGTTTCACCAAATAATCAGAATTACAGCTTGTGGTTATAACATGGTGCTATAATCAGAGTTTATATTAGCTTATTCTAACAAAAATAATTGGGAAACTTCTTCTGTTCATTCAGATTGTATTTATGTTTTAGACGAGAAAACTGGTACAAGGGAAACTCGCTTCTGAGATAAACTCCTCCTCAAGGAAAAGTTGCTCCCAGAAGAAATACTTTTAGCTAATTTCAGCAAACGTCATCAAAATTGGCTGGTATCCCCAGTTCGCACGTGTTGGACCCGTACAACACGTAAGAATTGAAAACCTTGGGTTGCATCTTTCAATTCAGCACAAACAATTTTAATTTACACTGCCTCTAAATACATAATTATATACCAACTATAATTAACTATGAAATAAAACAATATGGTTTAAATCAAGGTTGGATGAACACTACTCGAAGAAGAAAAATAGGCAGTCAAAGCTTAAGGTATATTTTGGGCAAGAGATATACAATTCGATTCCATTCTTCAATTCTATGAAAAAGAGTCTTCGGCTGTTTGAACATGGCCCATCAGTGGAAGACGGCATTCATTAAAAACACATCAAACTTATAACCTGCAAGCGGCTGGAAACCCCAAGTCAAGCAAGGATTATACTATAAAAACAACTTTAGCTTTTCGGGATTTCTTTGGAGGTAGTCAGGGTATTTGAGGAAGGTTGGCACTGCTATGACTTGCAAGTAGTCGGCTTGAGGAAATGCATGTCGGTAAAAAAAACAGGTTTTTGTTGTTTTTTTACAAGAAAAAGGTGAAAATTGTGACACAAAATTAAAATTTGGATGATTTAATCTTTGCTTTAACTCTGCCCCTGGGAAAAGCATAGGCGGATAAATTCAGAAAGATAATAACAGGATCATAGCCACTGCCAAAAAAAAGACAGTTTTCTGGTTGGTAAAGTCTTCATTTGAAATGTAACTTACTGGAGATATTGTTTGTACTGCTGAGACTTCCATCTGACAAGGACGACTTTGGCTTATTGCCTGAATTTGTAGAACTTGTCAAAAATGAACTCTGACCAGCTTGGTGACTAGAGCAGGAATGTGGAGTAGGCATTTGTGGGAGTTCATAAAGATGTTCAGATATAGAGGTGGGCGCACATTTAGCAGATGACAATCTGAATAAGAAAGGTTAAACAAAATAAAAAGCTTATTAAACAGAGTCTAGATACACAATACATGACCGTAAAATAAACTAAGTTCAAAATATTGAATGTCCAAGACATTATTAGCGTGCTGAAATTTCAAAAACAACTATATGGCAATGAACATGGGTTCCCCATAAGCTGATCTTTAGGGAGGTGGCTTACCCGGTCTAATTGGGACTTCCAATGCTGTATAATAGAAATCTCAAAACAAAAATATTAAAATATAAGGCAGCATCATTCAGCCAAGGGAGGGGGATGGCATCGCTCCCCCAACCCCCTTATGGGCGCCCATGGCAATGAACATTATATTAATGCCATCGCCATATTAATTAAAATCTTGCTTAATTTTTTAAACAAATCTAGGTCATATCTGAGTGAGTTTATGGCTTTCCATCTGATGTATAAGCGCCACTGATTTTTTGAAAAATTTTACGACAAACGAAAAAAAAGTAGCCAAACTAGGAGGCGTTTTTGTGCTTCACACGACAGAGAAGTAAAGTGCTATTCTTGACTTCTGTAGCTACTCAATATTTTAAAAACATGTTTTATTTTTATGTGTGTTTTTGGGGGAGGGGGAGGAGGCACAGGAGGAAATTGCACCTTATACTTTTTGCCCCATAGTGGCGTTTCATTGAAAAATATACTTTCTTTTGGTTTTATTCATTTTTAAAAATCGAAAACAAAATCCTCCCCTCTAGATTTTGAAAAATGCATTTTATATACCCCCCCACCCCCAACATTTCCGTTAACTGACATCCCTGCTTGCGTTAGACTATTTTGTAGCAAACGTACAAGAAGCCGTATCGGAAGCACCAGTTCCATTTTACTCTTTTAGAGGGGGGATAGTATTATTGGAACTTGTCTGTTAAGCGGAACGCACTCAACAAGTGAAGTTATATTAATCCTAATGAAATATACCGCAATATGATGATAATATAATACTTTAGAAAAAAATTTATGGAGACTACGACAAAGAATTGTGGAAAGCAGGCCTTGCAGAACGCATTATACTAAATATCTAACCCAACATAACCTAAAATAACCCCTAACCACCCTATATATTAAATATTTAATAAAAATATACATACAACGTAGTTTTTTTCACTCAAAATAAGCAAATCATAACCAATCAAGGAAGGGAAACTGGTTTCTGTTACATCTTTCACAGCATAATTATTGAGTGCGTTCCGTTTAACAGACAAGTACTGAATTATATTTTGTTTTTACCCTATTTTCAGGAGATGGGCTCCTTTCGGCTGGTGCCCTATCCATTTTGAGTCCTTGGGGAACATGGTCCCACTGAGTCTTCCCCAGACGACGTCTTAGTATATTTTTCACTAGATTTATTTAGATAGACAAGTGTTTCCAAATTTGTAGTTGTCCCAATCGGTTTTTAGTCCTCGAACCAAATTTTGATTTGTGTTTTCCCAAGATTATATAATAAATTAGTAGAAATCGTAATTCTTTCATTTTTTTTTTTTTTGCCTGAATTGGCATCAATCATAAAGAAGGAAGAACGTTTGTAACAATAAGAAACCTATTCCATATTCATAACCAGCAATAAACAATAAAAATCATACAAGAAAAAAAATAAGTATAAAAAATTGTTGGACAAGATCCAGCCATGCATCGCATAACTGAATCACAGAAGTACAAGAGTAAGTGTTCTTTTTAAATCTCTTTTGACATTAATTACTCACAAATCATATTGAAGAAGAGCAGAGAGCAAGGGGGTGAACATTGTCTGTCAAAGGTGTATTCAACTTTATACCTTCTAACCGCCAGTCCTATTCCTCGCGCGTCCGACTGGTACATGGGCCTCCAAGCCTAAATCTAGATTTACCCCTGGCTTGGTTCAAACTCCAGAGAACTTGGATGTAAATGAAAGAATTTAGTGCGTAGCTCCTTGGTAAAGGCAGCAAATGTATATAATCCAACAGTAATTAGGTGGCTAGTCAAACATGGTTGTCATCTATTGTCAAGATTTCAATGTGACAATTTTCAAAAGACTTACAAATCAGTTATTATTTATTTATTTTTCTTATTCATTATGTGTAGAAAATTAAAGCTGACACAAGCATAAAAGATGTTAGAAATTTATTGGAGGTATGCAGGGCTGAAGGCTAAATTTTGTCACTACAACACGGTGCTAAGACGAGGATATTACTTTTTTTCTTTATTTGCCAATTACAATCGTAACATATGATGATACTTAGGGAATGGCACTATTTTATACGAAATCAAACAGCCTCTATGGTTTTAGGCGAAGAACCGGCATTATATTCTCTTCATAATAGGCAACAGCCAAATTTTACTTTCTGGCTGAAATGACTGCAACAGCTTTGGCGCTTAGGAAGCGTCTGCATATTCATATGGGCTCTATTGTACACTAAGTTTTGTACCTCATTCTTATTATATTAGAATTATATTAGAATTATTTTAGAATTATTATATTATTATTAGAATTAATTTTACACCACATTCTTAGAGAACTGACAGCGAAAATCGAATTTCTCATGAATTGTTGCGCGTGAATGCCCTTTAGAAAAAAAAGAAATGATTTCGATTAAATATGACAAATATTTGGTAGTTTTTTTCAAGTCTTGACATCCCCCCGCGCCCACTACTAGTGATGAAACTTTGCAGACAAGCCTCTCACAGGAAAATTTGTTTCCTGTTGTCCTCTAACCGGACCGTAAAGGACCCTTGTTCTCTAACAAAGCCTTTTCCTTAGCCAATCTGTTGCGACGACTTCCATCAAGTTGCAGTTTTTGTATATTAATGTTTATGTCTGTTACATAATTACGAACGCTTGTAAATAAAAGTATTACTTTTGCGAATGTGGTTCCTTTCTAATTTGTCCCAAAAGATAAATGATATTGAAATTAAAAATAATTTGCAGTCCTAATGATAGACTTCTTAAAAGGTTCTGTTGTAACGTTTCCTGATTGTAAAAACATAACTCTCCAAATTTGCTTTTCAAACTTTTGTTTTCATCTGGTAAAGTTTTTTAGTATTTTTAAAAAAGCTTTTTATTGTTCTAATTAAACAAACATTGTATTTCAGGAGTCGTTCTTAAAGAATTGCGACAAATTTCAAACTTTAGCGTACACAGCGAGGTGTTGGGGAGGGGATAGGCTAATCCCCTTAATGTACATAATAATTTCTGTTTGTTCTAAGTTTTAATGTTGCTCCTTACTTTCAATTGAAAAAAATATATATAATGTCTGATAATTTTTTAAATAATACAGGAAATCTGGCCCCACCTCCACGGAGAAATCCCCCTGCCCACAGAAATATCCTCTAGACAATCAAATCCCGGTGAAAATTTACCCCAGACAATTACCCTTAACAACTAAACGCGTAAAATTGAGACGGAAGAAAGAAAGCAAGACATATAAGAAGAATTTTGTATAGGAATTCTGGCAAATTTCTTCAGTGTATAATTTCCCTTGACAAGTTCACCACCTGAAAACTTCCCTCCCCATCGAAAATTCCACCGTGGATAAACCCCCAGCAGAAAAGTCGTCCCCTACTCGAAAATGTATACATACTTCCAATAACAAATACCATGCGCAAACAACGGGCAAATTTTTATAACTTAAAGACCTTTCCCCTGGGACTGTGGAGGGGGGAGGGTAATTTCATACACAAAAGCATAGTTATTGGGCCTTTAAATGATAATGAACGAAATGGCTATCTCAAAATTTTGATCAGACGATTTTGGGGAAAAGATGAGGGGGGAAGGGGGCCTAGTTGCCTTCCAGTCTTTCCGGTCACTTACAAAGGGTACTAGAACTTTTTATTTCCGTTAAAATGAGCCGTCTCACGATATTCTAGGTTGCAGTGGCGGTATCCACTGGGTTGCAGTGGCGGATCCAGAGGAGGGGCGAGGCGGCGCGCGCCCTCCTAACGTAGTCTAAAATAGTGCAATTTACTTAATTAACGCAAGTTTGCGTTAATTTAACTTGCTCCTAACACAAGTTTATCGGAACTAACTATTTTGCCCCCCCCCCTAAAAAATCCTGGATCCGCCCTTGCTGGGTCGACACGATCACCCCTGAAAAAAAAAAAAAAAAAAAAAAAAAAAAATAAACACGCATCCGTGATCTTTTTGCCTCTGGCAAAAAATACAAAATTCCGTATTTTTGTAGATATGAGCTTGAAACCTCTACAATAGGGTTTTCTGATACGCTGAATCTGACGGTGTAATTTTCGTTAATATTCTATGACTTTTAAGGGGTTTCCCCCTTTTTCGAAAATCAGGCACAATTTCTCAGGCTCGTAGCCTTTAATAAGCAAAACTAAGCTTATTGAAACTGATATATTTAAAATCAGCAGAATAAGCCGATTCTTTTGATATATCAACCTTCCGTTTTTTCAGAGTTTCGGTTACTATTGAGCTGGGTCGCTCCTTTCTTACAGTTCGTTACCACGAACTGTTTGATTATACAAATTAGAGTTTTGGCAAGATTCAGTAAGTCAATAGCTAATCAGAAAACTATGACGTGGTGCTGTAAATGCTATCCTGAGACCAGATCAGTCAATTGATTATGGATTCTCACAAGATAGTATGCATTTCTTTACAAAATGTAAGCGACACTATCTCATTATATAAATTGAATGGAGTAAATTATTTTCATGAAGGGCGATGATTTTTATACCTAATTTGTTAATTATAGCCCACCCTGTTTGTCCTATGACTTGGAGAGCGAATTAAGGTTTCAGGAACAGTTTTTCCGTTTTTTGAGAGAGGATAAGTGGACTTCAAATATTAAGGGAAGGAGACAAGTTACTTTTTTCCGGTCCTCTCAAATCAGTAAATGCTACTTTTTTTACGCCTGGCTTTTTGGCTAATTAAAAGATAACCACAAAACTTGGGTCACGATCAATCCCTCGATAACGTACATATAAAACTACAAACAAAAAAATGAAAGGAAAATGATGTGAATTAAAGATCAGGTAACATTCAATAGCGAAAATATGTGTTTTTTAATATATAAAAGACCTTGATAAGAAAAGACCTTGATAAGCTTCTTACCTTGATAAGAAATAGCCCTGAAAAATAATAATAAAAACAAAACAAGAAACTTACAGTGCACTAGAAGGCTCAGAATAGTTGTAGTCGCAGCATGGAATCCCAGACCCTTTTCCCAGAAGATTTACAGTTTGCATCAAATCAGGCTGCATTTCATGACCTTTTCCATTTGCAAAGTAACAAGTACCGTGATAACCTATAAATTTCGAAAAAAATACATATTATCTTCCAATTCAACGTAGGAAACTAAATTTTCCAGAAAGGGGTAAAGTAAGTCAGGGACGTACGCAGGGGCGGGGGCTCCGGCCCCCCCCCCCCGAAATCTCACGATTTTTTTCATTTTCCCATAATTTTCTGATTTTTCTCACAGAATAATGGGTTTGAAGGATTTGGTCCCCCCCCCCCGAAACAAATTCCTGCGTACGTGCCTGAAGTAAGTCACTTTCCCTAGTTTCCATATTCAATGCGTTAACGCAAGAAAATGATTCATTGAAAAACCACTATCAGAATATAGTAAAGCAGAATTTGCGTCCCAGGTGAAACAATAAAAAAAAAAAAAAAAAAAAAAAAAAAAAACATGAAGAAATAGGATATAGTGACCCAAAAAGAAGCAACACTAAAATAAGCAATTGACAATACAAGAAGCGTAAAACTAGAGCTTAGGGTGCATAAAAAGGAAATCAAATTTAACAAGTGAAAATACCCAAAAAACTAAATCGGGACGGAGGAACAATATGTAATTTAGGAAAAATTTACTTGCCCTATTGATTTTGTTAAGATGTTGCTTTATAAAAGGGGTTAAATTTCTTCCCTATCTCTGGGTACTCGGTAAAGGCACGGATCGATGAGTAAGCTGAAACAGCTGTGGAGACTTAGCAGAGTAAGCAGAATCTGGCGGGTTGTGAAATTTTGGGAGGATTTACTGGGTACGGGTGATTGTAATGGTGGACTGGACAAAGCGAGGAGCAAATACTGTCCCATCAGCGTTGACTTGGCAGAGAGAAATGTCTCCCATGTTTTTTCCCCAAGGGTCCTCATATAGAAAAGATCCTCGTAGAAAGCTTTGTAAGGAATCATTCGACCATAAATTCTGAGCTCCAATGCACAGTACCATATGGCATTGGACCAAAATTGTTACAGCCATTTTAGTCAAAATAGTCAAAAGGCCCGAAAATTTTGCCAACACTAGGGGCAACATAATGGGTACAGTCCTAGGGGCAAGGGCCCCAAATTATGCAAACAAAGTCTACATAAAGGCAATTTAATAAAAAGGGGGACACGTTTCATTGTGTTGAGATTAAATATAGCTGCAAATAGCAAGGGAAAAGTACATCTTTTGACTCACAATAAATCAGAGGTGCTTCAGGAAATAGTTCCGCATGATAAAATTTTCATTATTGGAAGTGTCAAAAGTCAACATATGACTGTACAGAGTAAAAAAAAAGGTTCATTTTTCACAGGTTATGAATGATTTCCCCCAAAAATTATTTAAGGACTTACTGATTGAGCGAGCGCGCTTTAACAAATAGCGTATGTGGTTTATCCTTGACCCCCTCCCTTTGGTATAAAATGCGTAATCCATGTCTCCAGCCCCTTTTGGTAAACAGTACGTACGCTCTGCCTCCAACGCCTCCTTTGGTCGACAGTGTGTATAGTCCATCTTTCAACATTTCCTTATTAACGATTATAGTTAGTCACAAAAAATGTTTAAAATCGCAGCATGACCATCCTAACTAAAAGTTCACTTAGTAAACATTTAACAAATGTGTTTTGTTTCCATTAAAATTGGTTTACAAGGATTGTTGAGGATGCTGATTAGAAATTTCAAGCTAATATTGAAATTTACACGTCCAAAAGAAAACACTTTAAGCGTAGAAAATACTTAAGTGGAAATTTCACAAATACTGAAAGTGTCGCACCTTGTCGAATTTTGAGTCATGCAAAGATTTTCATCTGTATGAATGGATGGTCGAAATTGGGACCCTTGGCCCATGAAACATACTACCCCATCCCAAAATCTCATATATAGACATATTGAGCCACTTTTGACTCGTGATCAATCACGAAGTATTATTTAGGGAATGGACTTCAAAGATTATATTTTAGTCATTTAAGCATCATTAAGGTCTGAATGTACTAAACTGAAAACATATCAAGCACACACAAATTTTCACCAAAATTGGTATTAAAGAATTTCTGAGGCAGTTGATTGTAAATCTGAGCCCATTAAGCAAATGTTTCAAAAATGTGTTTAATATGCACCGATGTTTGTATTCATTCTGCGACTATTCCAACCACAGCTTACTAACCCGTTTCTACAGCTCATTCACGAAGCTTGTATTATTAGTAGGATTATTAACCAGCAGGGCCGTACCTAGAAATTTTTTCGGGGGGGGGGGGTGTTTTATTCAAGGATTTTTGCGGGGTGGAAGGGGGGTTAAAAAAAAATCAAAAAACGCATACAAATTTTTTTTTTATCCATTTTTGTTATGTTTTTACGATTAAGACAAACATTTTGGGCGGGGGGGGGGGGTCAAACCACCTACCCCTGGGTATGGCCTTGTTAACCAGAATTACTACTGCCAATATGTACAAAACGGTATATTAATAAAAGAAAACCCAGATATACATAAAAAATTGTCCCTGAAAAGTCATGGACAAATTTAGAGGCAAGGATAGCAGAAATTAGCTGTAAGATATCAAAGCAAAAACGATAAGAAATTCCTAATGATAAGATATAAAACTCAAAACAAACGGAAATGGCAGTGAGCTTTCCAGATACAATCAGGATTGACATATGGCAAACAAGAAAAAAATAGCAAAACCAAATAGCCGAGAAAACCCTTTTGAAGTAACTCTTAACAGAGCAGAAGAAAGACTGGATCAAACAAACCAAGCAAGAATAAATGAAAGACAATTCACCAATTAGATTGGACAAGAATTCTCCGCTTAGTGATTGACTTGGCTTTTCTTACTGACCTAATTTTAATTATAAGTGTGGTCAGATGATCTTAATTTAGGCTGAAGAAAAAATGTTATTTGAATCCTTTAATTTTAATCTATTTTAGTTTAGTTTTGTGTTTATTGATTTTTTTAATTTCAATTGCATTCCTAAAAGAATGTGGGAAGCCATTTGCTTCAGATATTAAAGTTTCCTCATCAAAAAGAACTAAACGATCTAGATTTTCAATGATGTGGAGGGCTGAAGCAGAATAAATATTCTCATTTTTATTTTAAATTTTACATCCCAAAGAAATCTTGTGTTCATACCGTCATTCCCCCGGGAGGCGATATTTACCCCCCCCCCCCGAAAAATACCCCCATGGAGAATTTGCCCCTGCCCTACGGAACCCCCCGCCCATTTCCCCTCTGGATAAGTCCGGATCTTCATTAGAAGGGAAATTGAAATTTCTACTATCCCTGGGCCTTTAAAAGAAACCAGTCACGAAAAAACCGTTTTTGACGGGTTAACCGCTATAGAGTAGGTAATGATAGCGTGGTTTTCATTGCGTATGCGATATTTAAACTGTGTTTTTTTAGGGTTTAGGGGGGGGGAAGGTACCTAGGTTAGATTAGGTTAAGTATTTAATATATGCTGATTTACCCCCACCCCCCTAATGTGCAAATATATAGCCCAAATTTGTTTCTAAACTATTATATATTCATCGTATTTTATTTCATTAGCATTAACCAAACTTGACTTTTAGAAAGGCCCATATAATGCAAGAGTACCGCATTGCTTATAGTAAAGACTGAAGACCCATAAGGGTTTAAAGTATTAATATTTGTTCGTTTATTTTTTCCCAGAGGCACTTCATGTAGAATGGGTGGGCGAATAAATTTTGGAGGGGGTCAGTCAATTGGAAATAGAAAGTTCCAGTGCCCCTTTCTAAAATTTAGCCTACTTTTCAACCAATTGCAACCAAATGTGTTGTTACTGACTAGTGTCTTTAAGAAATTATTATTGTAGTTTAACGACCCTTGTGTTTAAGCAGTTGCTTTGAAATAATCTTCAGATAAATACAGAATTAGTTCTAAGAGAGAGATACGGAAGGTTGGAGGTAGAAATTGATGTATAATCCTCACGGCCGTATCCAGGACTTTAATTGTTTTTTTTCGGGGGGGGGGAAGCTTCGGAACAGGCACAGTCATCTGAAGCATAATCTGAGTCTGAAGGAGAGGAGCTAGATTTACCAGCAGATTATGTTGAAGACGGTCTTAATGACTGAAAGTGACTGAATGTTTTGCTATTATGATCCAGGGATTAGGTAGTCGAAGTCGTCAAACGTTATAAACCACTTTTTTACTTGTATTTGGTGCTTTTATAAATAAATGAAAAATAACATGTATATGATATGAGAAATGCGGCTGATTTTGACTGATTGGCTATTTCAATATGCAAGTCTGTTAGGGTAACATTTCTTAGGTTAAATTGTAGAAAAAAATTGTAATATGATTTTACTCCCAAACAATGCTTTTTTTTATAGATGTCCAAAATCAAGCACTCTTCTTCGGAACAGGCACAATCATCTGAATCAGAATCTGAGCCTGAAGGGGAAGAGCTAGATTTGCCAGCAGATTACGTTGAAGATGGTCTTAATGACTGAAAGTGACTGAATGTTTTGCTATTATGATCCAGTGATTTGGTGACCAAAGTCATCAAACGTTACAAACCACTTTTTTACTTGTATTCGGTGCTTTTATAAATAAATGAAAAATAACATATAGGCTATATTATACGAGAAATGTGGCTGATTTTACTTACCGGATTTTTATTTTGCGGTAATTTTACAACACCATTTCCAGAACTGCTTTATTCGAGAAAGTTCCATATAAGGGGCACCATTTAAGAAAAAAAAGTAGATGAAAGATCGTGTACGCAAGGGTAATGCTTGTCCAAAAAATCGCTGAGAGCTTTCGTCAAAAAATCGTAAATTCATGAAAAACCATAATTTCTGGAGCCTAAAAAATCAATATTTGGGTGTCAGCGTGCCCTTGGAGGATCCCCCCAAGGTCCTGAATTGTGTAGGCCACAAGAATGGTTTTGTAATTTCTTAGTATAAAAAAAGAAAGTTTAGACAATGGGGTCTTTGAACAAGAATAGAAGGATTCAAGGCAGTAAATAATTTGCCCATTAGATTACCACGAAGTGTCTTCCAAGCCAATATGTAGGTTATTGCTTTGATACACAACCTTGCTGTTGGAAGCCCCTTCTTAAGCAGCGAGGGGGGTGGCTTCAGTCCCAGTAGCTTAAATAGTAGGCCCCCCTATTATATGCTGTACCCAAAAATAGATTCCTTAGTATGAGTCTGGTTGGAAATGCTCTTGTAAGATGGAATACACCGGAAGTTGCAACACATTTAGACAATGCTTTTTCCTTATGTATTTCTTTGTTGCCTAGCAATGGACGTATCCAGGATTGCATTTCGAGAGAGGGCTAGCTTATTTAAGGGGAAGCGCTACTGTAGAGAAGACGGTGGCTTTTATTTTATCAAAAAGGAATTGATTTTTTACATTTTTTGGAGGGGGAAGGGGGTCTGTTAATCCATAGAAAAACACTTTCGTTGAATCCTACAAAGGGGGATTCTACAATCTTCTAACTAAAATCGACAATGTTTCTATCGAGGAAGAGACTTGAAGATTGTTCGGAATAATTCAAATTTTGTCAAAATGGTAAACCAAACTTTTGAAATACAATCATCCAAGTAATGTACAATGGCAAATTGAAAAACTACAAATTTTGGTTGTCAACTTTCAGCAACTCAATATAATAAAAAAAAAAGTTTAACTTAAGATTCCAAAAATTTTGTCAAATATGATACTCGCTGACTATAGTATAGGTTAAATGGGTTTATAAGAGACAAGTTCGTGCCACTATTAATAGATATTCAAAATCCAAGCATCATTTCACTTCAAATAAGATGCTACGTATCTAAATTTGTGCTAAAAATTGATAAGAAGAGAGGCCAGGGGCCCATTTCGGTTCTCAGATCAAAGCAATTGAAAATCCATGTTTAATTCGGGTTATTGTCACATTTTTATGTTACTGTTGCATTGTCGAAAGCTGGATTATCAACTGCAAATCTAGAATTGTCATTAAAAATTAAATTATTACTAGCCATCCATCAATTGTAATAAAAGGTCCGGATTATAATTGAAAAACCCATAAAATGACATCTTATTCCACCCAATCAACTACACTATTTGTAAATAACAGTCAAAAGGTTGGAACATAAGCTTTTCTAAATATCATTAGCTCTGACAGCCTTTTTTTGTGAGCGCGCCTTATCTTTCTTCCCTTTTTATTTTATTTTGTCAGATTGTCCAGCTTGGTATTTTTTGGCCGTGAGAAAGCACACGCCAGACGGATGGACACCTGTTGGGTTAGTGGACAAGTAAAATTACTGAGTACGAAATGAATTAAATTGTGTTTCCCATTGTTTTCGAATAACGCAATTAAGACCATATTTCCATGTTTGGACGGCACCAACTGTGTCGGTGTTAAATAGGATCTGGTGTAATATTTCCGATCAGATAAGAACCCTCTGGTTCTTATAAACATTTGTAGAATAGTTGCACTGTATGAGGTATAAACATAAAAAACAGTATTTGCATATTTAATAGGCTATTCTCTTGACAAAGTTATTGTGAAAAATTGGGATATATTTAATATCAGCAGATGTAATATTTTTTACGACTTATTAGGTTCTATTCTTCTTTCTTTTAAGATAACTTGAATTTGAACAAGAAAAATCAGTATCAAAACATCAATACTCTTGCATTATGCGGACCTTTCTAAAAAGTCAAGTTTGGTTAATGCCAATGAAATAAAATAAAATAGGGTGAATATTTAATAGCTTAGAAACAAATTTGGGCTAAATATTCGCACATTAGGGGGGGGATGTGGGGTAAAGCATAGTATATATTAAATACGTAACCTAACCTAGGTACCTTCCCTCCCCCCCCTAAACCCCAAAAAAACACAGTTTAGTAGCGTATACGCAATGACAACCACGCTATCATTGTCTAGTCTATAGCGGTAAACAAGTCAAAAACGAGTTTTATCATTGCCTACTCTATAGTAGTTAATCCGAGAGGTCCGCATAATGCAAGAGTACCAAAACATCTTCTAACAGAAGATGTTCTTGGAAACATCGGATCTAACAGATTGGTGGGAGAGAGGGGGCAGGGATCTATCCAGTATTTCGGTTAAAGGGGTGGGATGTAGGAATCAGTCTATTTTTGAGGGGGGTATATAGCGAAGGCCTTTTTTGGCCATTTCATAAGCTAAAAGTCAGAATTCCAAAACAATTTCGATATTTCAAGACATCAAATTCAGGACCCCTTTTAGAATTTTACCTTGGAGGTGGGGGAGTGTAAACTTTTCACTAAAATAATCACATTCCTGGTTAGGAAAAGTCTCATTTTTTCAGCGCAGGGTCTTACCTTTTTTTGACTCATGAACCCTTACCCAGCTCCGAAATAACTTACCCTGATTGAAGTCTTAAAGTCAAACTCTTGAGGTGATAACCTGATTTTCTTTTTTTCAGATAGGCATGAACACGCAGATGTCATTTCTTTTTTATTCTAAAGCCATCACAAAACACTAAGTTATTGTAACCAGGCACGTACGCAGGAATTTGTTTTTGGGGGGGGGCAAATCCTTCAAACCCATTATTCTGTGAGAAAAATCAGAAAATTATGGGAAAATGAAAAAAATCGTGAGATTTCGGGGGGGGGGGGCGGGCCCGGAGGCACCCCCTGCGTAGGTTCCTGATTGTAACACATAACTGGTAATCGTAGTTAAAGTTACTATCTACATTTTTTAAGTACCTACCAAATGACATAAAATCCCACCAACTTTTGATTCCAGAAGTCATAAGACAAAATATGGGAGGGCCTTATATCTTAGTTTTTTGTGATTTTTATATTGAGTCCCAATATACAAATCTTGTTAGGAGGTTAATATTTGAAATTTTGAAGACGCCCCAAACCCCTCCCCCTCCTTCAAACGGATGGGAGTGTCCCTTGTATATCATGTTTTGTCAACATATTTGCTACTAAGAATCATTTATTGTCAAAAGTATTTGCCAGGACATTTGTAGAAAGAAATTCGGGAAGAATCTACATTATTCTTCAGCATGAATAGAAATATAGAAATATCCATAGGGTCACCATTTGAAAAATTGACGTTGTTTCACAGCAATCCCACGAAGCGGGTGTCAGTTCCCTTTAAAGTTTATACCGTTAAAATGTCCCCAAAGTCTAACGGTTAAACCCATCTAAAAAAAAAAAGAAAAAATCGCGTTCACCCATTGATTTCTAGATATTTAGCAACTTCAAAATAAAGGAATAGATCAAATAAATATATGTAAATATAAGCTATGCAATAGGGCACACAAGGCCGTATCCAAGACTTTTGTTCGGGGGGGGGGGGCTTAAAACTTAAGAAAACCCATCAAAAATGAGTTTTTATGCATTTTTATTACGTCTATGCGAGTTGGGAACGCATTTCGGCGGAGGGGGGTTAGACCCTTTAACCTCCCTCCCCCTGGATAAGGTCTTGAAGGCACATACATGTGAATTTATTTTGAAGGGAGGGGCATATTCGCCAAAAAAGTAAAAATAGTGGTAAGTTCAATGAATCTCATGAGAAATTATGGGTGGAATCACGAAATTTATCCAAGTGAAGAGGCTCACTTTTATATATGTACATGATACTAACATATATTTAGTTATGACAAACTATAAATATTCATAAGGAAAATGTTACCTGAATTCTTTGATGGATAACCACTATTCCTGTGGGCTTTGTTTTGAATTAGTCTCAAAGTTAGAACAACTAGAATAATCAGGGCAACAACCACAATAGCAACCGCAACGCCAACATAGAGGGCAATATCTGAGTCGTCACCAATGGAAGAAACTAAAAAAAAAAACAACAAATTAGATAAAATGGTTGCGCAAATTTTAAATTTCAAATTCTGCTTATTTTGCGATTTACACTATCAAATAACCCGAATATACATCAATCCTGATGGGCCAATGACCCTTTGTCGATGGATCATATGCAGCCCACAACTGCCCTTTTTCGATCCTGCTCTTTATAATGGGAATTACCAGAAAAAGAAATGATGTTCCAAAGTTTTACCTCAGACTTCGGTCTGATTAAAGACCTTGTTACAACCATTTTGAATTAATAAGACAATACTTGCAGGGATAAAATGAGGGCTAATTAAAAGCAGCATAACATATCTTAAATGTCAGCAATCTGCACCAGAAGAAACACGACCGGTAGAGACACATAAAGAATGTGTAAAATTTGTTATGAAAGGGATAATAACTCGGAAATAGGTTCAGATTTGAGCTTTGAGTCAAGAGCAGCTCAAGTCCCATCCTTCAAATGCCCTTTACGTAATTTCCTTGCTGGCTACCAGCGTCGAGAGAGCAGACACCATCTTCCTCCAGGAAACCCGGTCTTGAGCAGCCGCAAGTGCATCTTCAGGTCTTATTCCTGCCTTGCTTAGGAACTGATGTAAACTATCGGACTATCTCATTCTTAGACGACGACGTGGTCGTTTCAATCCTGCGGTCACGGTGTCGAAATCATAGGCGGGGTGAGAGGGGTTTCTTCTGGATTTCGGAGAAGATGACCATACCATCTCCACTTACGCTGTGCTACTTGTAGGGAAAATGGAATCTGGACCGTACGGGTTCGGAGGTTGGTGTTGCTGATAAAATCCTGCCAGCAGAGTTCCTCTATCTTATGGAGTCTTTTGGTTTGAGTCACATCCAGCTTCCTCAAAGTCACGGTGGTTGTAGGCTAAGTTTCTGCACCCTATAGTAGGAGACAGCCTATAGATTCATTGAATAACCTTGAGTCAAGTCATATTTTTACAAGAACTTTGGAACACTAATAAAAATCAAAACTAACTAGACATCATTTTTAATTCCCCCGACATAAATGAATTGGTTACTGAAAGAATTAATTTGCGACCTGAAGGAGAGCTACAATTCCTAGCCAAAGAAGGCGCATTATGCTTGAACACAATTTATTTCAGAGTTACCTGATTACCAGTTTAAATCTTTATAAAATCATCGTTCATTGAACGACATTTTTCGAGCCCATGATAGACTTGCTGACTATTTTTTATCCGTGAGGCTATTTACAAGGGTTGATTCCTTTTTTAGAGGCATGATTGGCTTTTGAATCAAGCTAATTGCTAGTAATTGCTGCTATCAGCAATCGCTTATACCAACACTTAACTAAAACAAGAGACGATCGACTATACTGTGCTTTTAAATTTTTTTCGAATAAATTAGCAGTAACTACATTTCATTAAATATTCAATTATATTAAGTATTACATCAAATCAATTAATTATTACAACTGATTAAGTTTAATATTAGTTTCATCTTTATTTCTGACTAAAAAGGAAAAACAAATCTTTGACGTCCTTAGAACCTATTACAGCTCCGTAAGGAATGCAACTAATCTATAAGTAGATCTGACTGAATACTCTAGCCTGCCAAAAAATATGTTAAGCTTTAGAAGTATTAAGCTGGCCTTGCATCTAATTAGTAGTAGCTTTAAATCAGGGCTTATCGTACCGATCTCCAAAATACGATAAGTAAGAAATATAAAAATTAACAAGAAATACGCCCAATTCTCGTTTCGCATCTTAATAAATTTAGGCAGAGTGATAAATATTCACCCTGGCTATCTTTTAAAGATTTACACGAACGGGCAAAAATTAATTCGTCAGAAACATGGATAAACAGTCGTTGAAACCAGCCACTGGTGAAGCCATCAATATTTTCTTCTGGTCTTGATTTATCTGCTGATATACTGTGGGATTTTTTCAGCTGCAATATTGACCCTACTATTTATGCAGCCTCATAGTAAAAGGGTTAATGTAACACTAGAAAAGGCTTCAGTTTTAACAATAACAAATAGTCCTTGCTGATACTGGCGTCCTAGACAGCTAATGAACAACAATCAGAATAAAATAGAAATTGTATTATAATCAAGGAATCGAATTCCATGTAAGCATCAACTTTAAGTAGAAGGGCTATTCGGTATTCAAATAGATAAGTTTTTTCTTAACTTACCCTACGCCCTACGTTCAAAGATTTTACTCAAATTGATTACAATAAATTGAAGTAACTTATTGAATAAGCGTAACTAATGTGCGCTATTGAGCACGGTTTCAATATAAGAATGAATTTCCTTTTTTTACAAAAAAAAATTGTACAAAACCCACAGAACCTTTGAAACTAACCGAAAATATTGTTAGCTTATACTAATAAATAAATGTTGGGAGAGGGAAGGTACAAAAAGAGTTGTTTTGGAGGGGGGTACAAAAAAAACTTTAAAAAACACATCAAAAAATTGTTTAAATTCATTTTTGTTAAGATTTTACGAGTCAGACAAACATCTCGATGGGGGTTCAAACCCTCCAACCCCCGAGGATACGGCCTTGGTTCCAATTTTTTTTTAAATGACGAATTGCAGCTTCTTGAACACTGAAGAACAATAAGCAAATACGCTTTTGAACGCAATTCAGTGGCTGCAATTGACTCTTGAATGCTAAAAGTTACACACATCAATCGCGACAAGCTTATTGAACGCAGGATCAAACAAAGTACGGGTAGGCCTACTCGCTACTTGGCTCAAGATCGATATTGTTGCTATCTTCAAGAGCTACGTTCGAATTTTCTACATTTCCCGAGATACTCTTTGAAGCGCTGAAAAAACGGAATGAATTTCTATCATAGGAGCAGGCAACCGCATCTACTTAGTTTTGCTTCGTTTGCTGTTCTCGGCTTTACCGAAAGATGTTCATACTTTCCATAGCAAATTAGTATCACGCTGCTTTACTGGTTTTACAAAACTATAAACGAGCATAAGGGATTCAATTTTAGTCGTAACTTTAGGCCGTATTCAGGAGGGAGGCGGTAGGCAGTTTGAACCCGCCCCCCCAAATGTTTTCCGACTCGTAAAAACGTAACAAAATGAGCATAGACAAATTTTGTATGTGTTTTTTAGGTTTTTTGGGGTGACCCCCCCCCAAAAAAAGAAATCTTTTGTAAATCCCATCCGAAAAAAAATCCTGGATATGGCCTTGACTCTGGGAGTCAATTTCATTGCGATTAATTTTCTTTTCTTGGACTACTTTAGTAATGAATATCACTGCAGTTAGATTACTAGTTATAAATACTGAAAAGTTCAACAAATGTATTTACTTAGCACAAAAGTGGACACTTTTTAGTCTCAATATCCTAAAAATCACATGAAAAACCAAAGAACAACACTTTTGTTTTTCTAGTGTATCTAGTGAAAAACATTTTGTTTATAAACCTATTTAGGGAGGTCCTATTTCAACATTATAAAGGTTGAGAAACGATGCTATAGTACAATGGTTCTCAAACTGTGGTACGCGTACCCCTGGGGGGTACGCAAAATTTTGCAGGGGGTACGCGTCCGACCAAAAAAAAATAAAACAACCCTTTAACCCTAGGACTGGCAATTTTATTTTGATTTTAGCTATAGTTTACTTAGTACCGATAACTGAGAAGGGGTACCTAAAAAAAAATTTTGGGCAAAAAGGGGTACAGTGTCTAAATAAGCTTGAGAACCACTGCTCTAGTAGCTTCCCACTTCGTGAATTCTCACGCGTCCAAAACGTAACAAAGAGGCAGCGAGACTTCATTTTGCTACTATGTCCAGAAACAAAAATAAAAGGAGTTTAATTACGAATACTCTAATTCGAATAAACAAAATTTAACGGTTCTAACTGATGTTGTCCAGCAAAGTGTATTTTACTTTTAATTTTTAAACATAGCCAAGTATATAATATAATCATTTTTTGTCAAAAACTTGATTTCAATTTAAAAATGATGTTTTGTTAATTACAAAATGGAGTAGACATAGCATTTCTTTCAAAAAGAGGCCTCAAACAGCTCAAAACGGAAAAAGGGATACATCAGTGATGCTACCCATGCAAAAAAGTGATTTTCCTTGTTGTTCAAGCCGGGGGACTATAATGTGAGTCAGCCATGACGATTCCAATGTTGTACTTTTGTTTCGATCTGACGACATTTTTAGGGGTTTCAGACTATTCTCCGAAATTCCCTGAAATCTGTTTCCAAAATAGCCTTTTGCTATCAAGCCTTATTTAGTTATTAACAACCATTCCTGAATCACCTAGAAATAGCAATCTTTTGTCACTTGCCATTTTTTTTTACGTGTTTTAAATTTTTGGTTACTATGGGGCGTTGAGGCGTATGGCTAATAAGGGGCGTGGTTGCTGCTACCGCTGCAACCACGATCAGCAATGTTGGTAATACTTACCATTTACTAGCTAATCTGAAAACTATGGCGTTATGCTAACATAAGAACTTCAGAATGGATAACAGTTTTCCCAGAGAACAGATACTTTTACAGTGAGATCAGTCAGTTGGTTTCCAAATGATCACAAGAGAGTTTGCGTTTTTGTCAAAAGGCAAACGACAAGCCCCATTATATCGACTGCATGTAGTCAGTAGGTCAGTAGAAGGTGACAATTTTTTATACGTAGTTTGGTATGCATGACCTGTTGTGTCTCGCAGGTTGAGTTGAAACTTCCAAGATAAAATTTTCTTTTATTTTGGGTAGAGGGGATTTAGAATTATGGGGGATGGGGCAGAATATTTATCTCTGGTCTCCAGAAAGTAGCATACATCACGGTAATTATTTTTATTTATGCTAGTCGTCCAATAGGCTGTTTGGCTTGTTATTTACAAAACACCCAAATTAGAATGTCACCTATTCTGCTTGCGCAGCTAAGTAGAACTTCAGTATAAAAAAGTGAAAGAGCCCTCAAATAAGGAAGTGTTTGTATCAAGTTGATAACAGTGATTATAATCTCAATAAGCCAGCGCTCCATGATGTCCACTTTCCATGCCAAAATAAAGAAATAGATACATTTAACTTAGTGGGAGTTCCTAATAACATAAAATGGCGGAGGTAACACCTGACACAAAGCAAATTGTAATTATTATTAGAAGCACTTAAGTTTTCGAAAATATTAAGAACATACGCTAACATAAACGTCCTTGGCTGGGAATCTTCTGAATCCCCAATATAAAGTTTACACATTTGCAAGGCAATCACAGTAAAAAGGGGAAGGCGTCATAACATCTAACCGTCAGGACATCGTCAAAATCCGTCATAATATCGACAAAAAAATCCGTCAGGATATCGACACGACAGGACATCGACAAATTTTAAAACTTTAGTTTTGGGGGGTTTAGGGGGGAAAAGGTACCTAGGTTAGGTTAGGTTACGTATTTAATATATGCTATGCTTTACCCCCACCCCCCTGATGTGCAAATATATAGCCGAAATTTGTTTCTAAACTATAATATACTTGTTACTATTATATAAACTTATAAATTTTTTGTCGATGTCCTGACGGTTAGATGTTATGACGTTTAGTGCTTGTGACGGTTAGATGTTATGTCGTTTAGTGCTTATGACGGTTAGATGAAAGGGTAGCACCCCGTAAAAAGAAATTTTGTTTTTCTACAAAACCAGACTTACAACAAGCCAATCTGCCAACTTTAATATCTATAGTTTTAAAAGACCTAGAATAACAATTTTCACCCTATTAATCCTCGCGAAAACCTTAAGAGGAATTACATGTCTCAACGAATCCTTCCTTGTTCTGGTTGAGAAGCCCCGAACTAAATAAAAAATAGGTCAATGACATAACTCCTTATTCGGGCAGCATTTTTTTCTTTCTATGTCCAATTTGCTTGTTATAGTAATATTAAAAACCCTATGTAGACCCATTTTATCTTTTTTTTTGTTACGAAAAGTTCTCAGAAATGGGCCTTTTGTGGCAATTTTTAAGTATTTAGCCTAGCGGAAAACCAAAGAATATTTAGATTTTGATGGAGGCTATTGGATTTATTTTTGCCTAACAGCTGATTAACGCCCTCATTTTCAAAAGATTCTTAGGTTGCGTTATAATCGACATCTAGAGGTGAATATTTCACCAAGAGGATCAACCCCAAAGGAAGTTTCACTACATTCATTGGAAGTAGGTACTTCTTAGGCGAAATGCAGTATATCCGAAGGAATATAAGACATTCTATCCAGCATGTAACAGTCAGGAAAGCCAGCAGCCATGGGCACCCACAAGGGGGGGGGGCGCCGCCCGCCCCCCCTCCCTGGCTGAATGATGCTGCCTTATTTTTGTATTTTTGTTCTGGGATTTCTATTATATAGCATTAAAAGTGCCAATTAGACGAGGTTTGCCCCCCCCTGGAATTCAGCTTATGGGCGGCCATGAGCAGCATAAACTATTCAGGCATTAAAACTTATTTTCTACTTTCTGTTTATTCAATGACTATTTTATATTCTTTTGCTAGAGCATATTTTGTGTTGATGTAGCGACAGAAAAAGGATTAGAAAGTACCGCATCAAGATGAGTCAGCATATCAATAAACAAGAAAATGTTGACCCTCTCCGGAAGAAGCTGTGAATAGGCCCTTTGCCACGCTTCAGAAGCTCCCCCATCTTTAGTACTTATACAAATCACAAGGACTTTTTAACTGTCTGTAGGTCTTTTATCCAATGCTAGGGGAGTCGAATCCATGACAAATTGATGGATATTAGTGACTTGGGTAAAGGAAGACAGCGAATATGAATGACCTTGTCTATATTTTGGCAGCTCAAGCAAAGCCTCACTTTGTTAGAAGATCAGGATGATAGAGGCTGACGAAAAAGAATCATATATATTGCTGTATCCCACGTTGCATTTAAAAAAGAAAAGAAAAACGAAGCAGCACGGAAAAACAATTAAGGGAAAGAGATTGCAAAGGTTAGATAAAAAAAGAGCTTTTAGAATAAAGTGAACAAACTGAGTTGGGCCATAGAAAGAGGTTTAAAAAAATGATTCTCAAGTCAAAAATTTTTAAAATCAATTTGTTAAATTTTAAAACAAACTGAATTGGTGCGAGCTTTATCCAGGAGCTATAGACGTTGGCCGTCAAATGCTAACCTGCATACAAGAGAACGTGGATACTTTGCAATGTTTTTTTAAAATTTGCCCAAATCAGGGTCCAGCAGGGATGAGAATAAAGGGATTCTTAATAACTAATTTTCCCAGAACTTACACCATTTTAGTTTTTTTTTTTGCAAAATTTCCAACAGCTTAATATAATTCTCCTTTTTGGCTTTTTTTCTACTTTGCTTCCCTTGTCACCTCCGAAATAAATTCCATCCTGAAATATATTCTTGCATAAGCGCATGCTGCAAAAACACACTTTCTATGTCTCATACATCACCTTATGACTCCTAGAGATAATGGCTGCATGCATTTCCGGTACCCGATACCCGAATGCATGTCCGGTACTCCTCCCTCCTGTTGTATCCATGTCAACTTTTGTCTTCCATTTTGTAGGTTTACCACGCAGATAAGTATGGTACAAATCTAACAAATTAAGATCCCTTACAGAAGATAGGATATAAAATCCAATCGAATTGCAAAACCCAGTTTAGAAACCACAATTCGACTAGATAGTTCCCTTACATGCTAAAAGCAAATTCATGTATTCTTATACACTACAAGCTATGGATCCACTTATAGAGATCTCTAAGGCGGAAATAACATGATTCGAAACAAATCGAGGAATAGAGATATTTGTTCCATTCCAACTTCCTTGGTAAGATATTCTTTAGGTTAGCCTAATAGTGACTTGTTTTAAGCCCTTGAACATTTAAATGCTAATGCAGAAACCATACATCTGAAAAACTTGTTTGATTTGTATTTATTATTTCAGCTTCGTATTACATATACTTTTGAGAGGAAAGCATTTAAATTTTGGACTTCTAGATTCATGGGATTACTTAATAACCAAGGCCGTACCCAGGATTTTTTTTCGAAACGGAATTCTACTCAAAGACTTTTTTTTTGGGGGGGTGTGTATACAAAAAAAAACAAAAAACGCATATAAAATTTGTTTATATCCATTTTTTTTACGTTTTTACGATTCAAAAAAACATTTCGGGAGGGGTTCAAACCCCCTAAACCTCCCCCCCTCGGGGTACGGCCCTGTCAATAACCTGCGGTAATTGTAAAAGCCTTGTGTGACTTATTTTTTTTAAACTGAAATTGATAGCCCAGCCCAGCACGTTCAATCAATAGGTATAATCCCTTTTCATGTAACTTATTTCGTTCTCGGAACTTTTTTCCCCTTAAAGTGCCCCCTCTCTTGCAGAAATAGTCTATCCTCAGTGAGTGGAGATCTGCGCGGTTAAATTAAAGATAAAAAAGAAAAATTACTTTCCAACAATTTTGTGGTAAAAACGGTGCAGTAATTTCATTGCTGTACGTTTATGGCGTATGTTCGTAAGTTAATCACATTGTTCCTTAGACGTATAGCCTACCAGAATTGGAAGCAATAAACTCGCCTTTTAAAAACGTGACTGATTCCTCTTTGATATGTTTTTGCAACAAACATTTACCATTAAGATTGACCAAAATAATAGTTACAATTCCTGAATCAACTTCAAAGGGCGATTCTTCCTCACTCCACAGTTTCTTTTCAAAATGCGTTTCTAAATTTTCGATTACTGTGGGCTAGAGTTCGTTTTTCACTAGGTCGCGTCTGAAGCTTTTTCGAAGCTGGAATCTGGTAAAGACCGAAGCACAAGGAATCAGGCAGCGGAGTCACTATAATATGTCGTCATACTCCAGAAAAGCAAATTTTCAAAATATACTCGTCTTACTTTATCTCTTGTCAAAACATACGTATGGTGTATCATCTTCTATATCAAGATGCAGTTTTTGCCCAAAATTGCGCCGATATAAAAAATAACTTTCAAATGAGTCCTTCAACATTTTTCTATGGTGTTTCAGTGGCCTACTAGCGATATAATAAAAAAAGAAGAAAAGAAGGAGACACATCACTGCCAGGGGCGTCGTTTGGGGGTGGCAATTGCCCCCCCCCAATAATGTGGAGAAAAAATATTAAACATCCCCTGCCCTTTGACTTTCCAGATATGGACCCCTCTCGCCCCCCCCCCCCCAATAAAATTGCTGGAGATTCGCCCCTGATCACTGCTTCTCATGCGAATTCAAAGCGCGTTTTTAAATTTTCAGTTACTATGAGCTAGGGTTCGTTCTTTACTAGGCTGTGCTGATTAGAAATTTTGTGAGGTAAACATTCAAAGGTAAAGAAATATATATGATATGACCTAATGATATTATAAATCGCACATGAAAAGGCGAAACGGCATAAGAAACACATACCAATTTCCTACCGACAAAACTAACGAAAAAGGCCACAACCGAAAAATTGGTTGCATTGGCGCCAAAGTGTAGAAAATGATTTTTCAAAATGACAACTAAATGCCATCAAGGATGATGATGATCGTGAGGTAACGTAGCTTAAATACGTTGTTTTTCAGATATAATGCCCCGAAGAAAACACCACTTGTGAAATCCATGGACAAACATAATGACCTATCAAGATTATGAAAACAACCAGGTAATTATCATGCAATTATCAACTTTTTTCGCAGGTAAAACAACTTGCTCAAATCGTCAGATAATTCTTCAACGCCCATTAGTGACAAGTCCAATGACTGTCTAGCGTTAGTAACAAGGACTTGCATATTTTAGTCAAAGGTGTACAAAACTTTATTCAGACAATTTTTGTTCAATGATTTTCAGTCTCAATAACCCAGCAGATCCTATGAAAAATCTGAGGGTAAATATCATCCACTTGGAAGCAAAAATGAATGGATTTAACAATATATTAATGTTGGCTATTTAATATTAAACTCCGGTATGGATACTTTTCTCGCAAGTAGGCCTATACAACCAAAAGGGAGGCCCTTGTCCCCTAGAAAACCAAAACTTTTTACGATTTCCTCCGCGTTTATGATGTTTTCCGCATAAATACCCCTACCACGGATAGAATCAATGATGCAATTAAACACATATCGTGGTTAATGCTAGCGATTAAACTAAAACGGATATCTTCTACTCCCCCCCCGCCCCAGTCAAATCCTGGCTAAAGCTCTTTAGTATCCACACCAAAGATGCTATGATGCGAGTTCCTCATTTTTGATTACAAAAATTTATACATATATGGTCGTTTTGTCTTCCTACCTTCGTCACCAGTATCGTAATCACCGTCCGGAAATAGGGCTTCTTGTCCAACTGAAAAAAAAAAGAACACTTTAAGGGTTTCATCTACTTCTTCAAGAAAGGTTTCTCAGAAGACATAGCCTAATGGGGGGATTAATATGCATGAAAAAGTCAATCTTTAAAGGGCTTTTTTGATAACTTAATAGGCGAAGCTCGACAAGAGAAGAAAAAATGAAAAAAATTGAAACTTGAGAAAAAACCAGCTCCCTTTTACTGCCAAGTATCAAGAAACTAAAACGCTATGAAAGCAATAACTATATAAAAAAAAAACAGTAGCTATAAAATAATACGGCTTCCACTAAAAAGGCGTGATAAGAACAGTGAGTCATACGTAGGGCATTACAAAGATTCAGGCAGGGAGGATTGCATAAATCAATTAAGGGAAAGTTGATTACATGAACAAAACTGAGGGTTCCAGATTAGTTTTAAAAGTCCTGAAATTTAGAGAAAGGCTTTAGAGTCCCCAAGCTGCGATGCCAATAAATCCTAAATTGAATCCCCGGCCAATCTTGGGCCAAGGGTGTTAAAAGCAGTGTCCATTTTTTCCTGTGTAATACCACTACTACTACTAACAACAACTCACCGCAGCACCAAGCCGCCTGAGGCCAGCACAGCTACGCACGCTCCTACTCCATCCCAATCTTTCATTTTTCAATCTTTTAATTCAATCCCAATCTTTTAATCTTTCATCTCAATCAATTAAAGATCCTTTAAGCTTAAACTAGGCGTATTTTATCAATATAGACATAGTTTACTTAGCTTAAACTAGCTTTACGTAGCTTAAACTAGGCATATTTTATCAATATAGGCGTAATTTATGTAACTTAAACTAGCTTTACTTAGCTTAAACTAGGCGTATTTTATCAATATAGGCGTAGTTTACGTCATCCCCCGGCCACTGTTAAAGCCCCCATTTAGAGGTACACATGCACTATGTTTTAACCTTGAGATCTAACTCAGAAAGACTAAATATATTTAGCAGTTAATCTGTTCAATTGCTTATTAAAAGAGTTTCACGCTCATCCATTCTAATTTGAATTCCTTGATCCAGAGTTATATAGATAAAGTGTCTTCTTGTGTAATATTTAACTGATAAATATAAATAGAAAACATTTATCTAAAAAGTTGAATCTTGGAAATTTATGGAAATGGCATATGCAAATTTATTTACAAATTGCGAAAAATATAAAAAAAACGCAAAAAAGTTCTGGGTGGTCTTGGCATAAAAGGTAGCTAGTGTGTGATGCCGTTTCGTAATCATAAGTTCTCTTGGACCTCAGGTTTAGAATAGATCAAAACAAGGGGAACCATTCAGTATATAATTTTGTTGGTTGACGTCTAATTTTTAAGGGAGAGTTTATATGGGTATCCCTAGACCCACATTTTTTTATTAGCCAACATCAATTAAAACTCCGCCGTTTACCTGGGTGGTTCCATTGAGCCACTCAACAGTTTGAACACTGGCGATGCATCACTGTCAAAAAAATGGTTAACAGCAATTCGGAATAATATACAACCATGCTGATTTTTTATTAATGATTCTTTCAGCCCGCATAGACCGAAAAGAAATGACCTCGTAAAAACAAACTGAATTAAAGATCTGGATGCAACTTCCTGCTGCTTGAAGTATTGCAATTCTTAAACCTTTGTTGTTTTGGGCCATATGTTTTATGGGTTATTTTGCCCTCTCTTTTTAGATTCTAATATTTGAATATTATGCTTCTTAATGATTTAGAAAAAAGAGAAACAACAAACGGTAGCATATTGTCCACAAAACCAAAGGGCGCACCTTAGATTTTTTCTACATATGAAATATTGTGCGCGACACATTTCACAATTTTCAAGATATTTTTGCTTCATAACAGGTTAGGACTGCCAGGCCCGTAGGCAGGAAGTGATTCGTACCTTCTCTAATGTCATTATTGTTAGAATATGTGCAGTAGCTGCTTATTTGTTCAATATGAATCATCCATGTTTTGAAGCCCCCCCCCCTGGAACATTTCTGTACATGTGCTTTATATAACCAGGTAAATGTCTGAAACTCCCAACTAATCCCTAATCAGAAAACAGTCGTTTGACTTCTCCTAATGGGTACCTGAAGCGACCAAGTTCCTATTAAACAATCAGATTCAGTAGACTTTGGATCCTCACAAGTGAGTATACGTTTTTGTATGTTACGCCTGTCATCCGAGTGGCTCTGCGACTACTTCTCCTATAAAATGCTTTATTTTGTTGTTAAAAATCATCTAAAAAAAGCTATCAAAGCGAAAAGCTTCAAATGTTTGTTTTTACTCTGCTGCTGATGATAGTGAAAACCGTCAGATATATCGATTGTCTGTGGGTACAGTAGAAACGGTATAGGTTTTTCAAATGCGGCCATGCAAAATGTAATCATGCAAAATATAATCTTACAAAATGTAAACAGCGAGCGCCAAGACACTAATATTTGCCCTCATTATGTTGAGCCTTCATATGGCTTAGTTTTACTGGTTTTTATTCAAATTTCTCATCATCTTATAACAAAAAAGACAAGAAACTGCCTGAAATGTACAATACCCCTGAAAAATCCAGCCAAAACATTATTTTACCAGGATAGATTTGAAATAAAAATGTTCTTACGAAACCTAGCAATTGAGCACAATATTACAAAAAGATACAATATAAATAGTTAGCATTGGCAAATCATGATCAAAATTATTTCTGGGGAGGGAGAGGTATAATTACGGTAAGAAAGCATGTCTAATTCTTAGTTAGATAGCAACATTGCACAAGATTTAGGCACCAGAACACCAGACTAGACCAGTCCTCCTTGTTTTAAGCTCTGTGGTGCGCACGGGGGCCATATCCAGGATTTTTTTTTTGGGGGGGGGGGGTTAAAAATTTTTTTTTTTGGGTTGAAGAGGCACTAGAAAAAATTTAAAAACGCATCAAAATTTTTTTTTATTCATTTTTGTTGCGTTTTTACAAGCTGAACAAACATTTCCGGGAGGGGGGGTCAAACACCACCCCCTCCCTGGATACAGCCTTCAGTGCACCCAGGACTGCTGTTCCATGCATTAAAAAGGAACCATCAATAAATTATAGTTAACCCTAATTCTGGTAGCAAAAAGTAGTAGAAAAAGTACTGCCGTTTTCTAACAACAGCTTTTTGCACTTTGCTCCATCAAGCTTATATATTTCTCAAAAATTACGGCCGAAAAATTTACGGCTTCAAATTACTTTCCGGTTTGGATTACCTTTTCCAGTTAATTGCTATTTTGTGACATGAATAAAGAAGTCCAAAACAATTTTCTTGAAGTAAGAAGGAAGAACCTTTAGAGATTAACGAACACAGGCCAAGTTTTCTCTCGTGATGTGACGGAGTTACAGAGCCTAATCAACACTAATTGGAAACACAACCGCCCCTAGTCCATGATTTAATGGGAGGTAATTGTGGAATAAGTTGATGGAGGACTAACATTTAGAAGCCCTGCCTCCTTTTAATGAATTTGGTTTACCTCTCACATGCTAAAAATAAATTATCTAATTTGAGTTCCGTTAAAATGACCACCCGCATGGAAAAGATGACATAAATGAAAAAATGGTGTTACATTTTCGATTGTTCATCTTTACTAACTTTGCCCTTAATTATTTTTTACTTGACTTACTTCAGGGGTATTTTACTGCAGTTAAGGGATACACGATGTGGCAATGCTGACGCATAATTTTTTAGATGGCTTATTTCTCCTAAGAATTCAGTTCATACAAATAAAGCTAATTAAACAAAAAGAAGGAAAAAAAAAGATTAACGGAACATAGATCCTAAACCTCTAGTTGTTTGGTAACCTCTACAACGACTAGTTAAAAATATAAAACTTTAAACTAAGTGGAAAACCAGATCTTACTTTCTTTTCTTTTTGCACAAAAATAATCTTTGAAGGGCATTTTACAATTCAACACAAATTGTTAACACGCAGTGAACTTCCGCAAGGTTTCTATTTTATTTTTACAACATACGCACCAATATGGTGGTATAATATTTTTCTTGAGGAGGGCGGGGGTAATTTTTTTTAGAAAATCAGATTCTTTGGCCATACGCTTTCCACGAGGAGGATGGGACCCTAAAGATTAACTTCAATAGGCACTTCCCTCACGCACGCATACAGATTTTTTTCGAGGGGCTAATGACAAATATTAAAAACAGTCAATAATTTGTGGAAAATTCAATATTTCTGGAGGGGGCACCCCGTGCCCTGCACAATTCCTGACTGGGTATACAGCCCCTTAGCACATTTTTAATGATCAACAAGGGTTGGTGGTTATAGTGGCTATTTCATTTTTGACTACGCTAGTTTCCTTTTAAATTAAGATTTAACATGCATAAAGAAACAAAATTAACCAGTTTTTATAAACCCTATTCCATTCGAAGCTACACTACGCGCTCAATCACATATATTATTAATCATTTCTACATCGTAGAATGTATGCTAGCCCTACGTGGCCTACGCCTTCCTTTGAGCCCGTACATTACTTTTGACGTTAAATTCGTCTACATCGCTAGTTTGTGACATTTCCATAAATTCAAAGAGGGAATATACCAATTTACCTTTCTTAAAAACAAACTTGATGACTTTTCAAAAGATCGGAGACTTTCCAGTCGTTGTATTTTAACACATTTTGTCAGATCGTTGCTGGAATGAAATATACTTTTTAAGGAGTCAAAAATAGTATGAATAATACGGAATGCTAAATCAATGACCTGGGTTTATTTGTTTTCATTACAAGTCATCTTGTTCAACAAAACCAAACCTATGAGTTAAACATAATGGGTAGCAAGGTCTATCAATTTCTCAATACAACCGGAGCATGGGAAAAGAAGACTCATTTCTATTTGCTTGACCTAGGATGAACGGGATGACTGGAGTGGCAACTAGTTACCCTATTTAGGATCTGTAGTCGTAATGGTCATCCTTCTAATGTCCTCTAAAAATTTTAATAGCGTAGCCTATATGGCTCCACTAAAATTGCCCTTTACAAAAATTCAGCTCATTTTTTTACATTCGTCATTAGGTTTCGTAGTGTATAAGCAGAATTCCAGGAGAAAAAATATATCCTTGTATATCCGTTTTCCAACTATTTACAAAGCGTCTTTGAAAAATCCAGTACATACAAACGATTTAAATGTTTTCGGTACAATCCCATTTTATGGGCCAGTCTATAGTGATTAAGCCGAGAGGCCCATAAAATGGGATTTTACCAGGTTTTCTTAATAGTCATGACAATAGTGATGGTTAGGCTGTCAAATAGTATTAGGCGGATGATAGGACTATACCTTTGCACATGCCTCCAGTACAATTTGCAAAAACCAGATCCTTTCCTATACAATACCTCCCTGAACCGGACGGTGGAGGGCTTGTGCATGTTCTTTTCTTTTGTTGTTTGCAATCGGGACCACAAATTGACCACGCAGACCAAGACGTCCATTTACCATCAACGGCTGAAAAAAAAAGCGAACAATAGTGTCTCTTGAAAGGATCTTTTACGTAATTAATTTAAAAAACTTTTTCCACAAAACGAATTTTCCAAAGAAATTTAAAAGAGCTCATTAGACCAAAAATGAGCAGAAATAAACTCAAATAATCTTCCAAGAGTGAAACTATTACAAATCATCATCAATAAGCAAATGAAACCCAAAACGAACAGAAATAGCAATAAATAACCGAGTCAAACTCAAAACTAGCAAAACTTGACATGAGTAGGGCTGACAAACCCCAAGCCTTCTCAAGACCAGAAATTTGCACGTTATTGGAAAACAAATTACATTTAACATGTTTTCACTTTTTTGACTTTCAAAAAACTTTAAGGAATAAATATCAGTATATGTATATTAAACTGACAATCTATGGTCAGTAGTTGTTGTTGTTTTTTTTTCAGTAAAGTACAAATTATGTTCTGGTCTTGAGAAGGTGTGGGGCTTGTCAGCCATACTCATGTTAGTTTTTGCTCGTTTTGAGTTTGACTCGTTTATTTTTTATAATATCGGTTCATTTTGGGTTTCATTTATTTATTGATGGTGATTTATGGTAGTTTTACGCTTGGAAGATTATTCAGCTTTATTTCTCCTTATTTTTGTTTAATGGAGCTCTACTTTTCGTTGAAAAACTTGTTTTGTGGAAAAAGTTTTTGAAATTAATTTCTGTTCCTTTTTTATTGGTATAGTGTTTTTCCTGGAAAAAGTATGCTATTAGTATAGGTTGGAGAAACCTTTTCGCCAAGGCTTAATCCTAACACAAATAGTATTTTTTAATTTAATTTTATACCTCCTCAAGTTGACCTGACAAATAGAACATAATATAATTCCCCCAAAAATTCTTTCTATGCTCTTTGACGACTTGGATACACTTACACTCTTTTGATAACTTTAAATTGTAAGATCAGAGGCAGTAATAATAGTAGCCCTGAAAGTTTCAACTTAATTCCCCCAGTCGTTCTCGATATACTGCTGAGACGTACTTTTGGCAACCATAGTCGCAACATCGGTTTATAAAGTCTCAAAACAACATTTAGTTTTGAAGCATAATGGACCAATTGCATAATTGTGGGGTTAACATTCTCAATATCCCTAGAGACATAATTCCTAGACCGTTCTACAATGCTAAACAAAATGGCTGTCTCAAAATTTTGACTGAATGTGTTTGGAAAATGAATGGGCTTGGGAGGAGGGCTGCTTGTCCTCCAATCTTTTTTGACTCTTAAAAATGGCGCTAGAACTTTTTGATTTAGTTCAACATCCGCCTAAATATTCCTTGAAAGCTTCACCTTAATACTCTTAGCTTGCGTAGTAGAAAATAGTTGTAGTAGCATTTAGTAGCAGTATGCGCATTGCACCTTTGGTTTCTTCAACATCCCTTTCAACACACACTGAGAGTTTCAACTTAATACCTTCAACTGTTCCTAAAACAGTTATGATACATCCTCTTAACAACCTATGTGGGCATAGTGTGTTTCAATTTAGTTCCATACAGTTTCAATATTTTCCGATTTTTTCGCCTCAATATCCTTAGTTTTAGTAACAGCAGTACTAGTAGTAGCAGTGGAATTAATAGTAGTAGCCTTAGCTTTGGTGGCAGTAGTAGTAGAAGAAGTAGTAATGACAGTAGCATGAGTAGAAGCAGTAGCATTAGGATCCAAATATTTTCTTTTGGTTAGTTCAACATCCCCCACAACAAGCCATGCTAGTTTCAACTTCACACACCAAACTGTTCCTAGGATATTGCTGTTACGCCCTTTTGACAAGCTGCATACAGACCACGTGCTGTGATTAAGTTCACCCCCACCCCAGAAAAAAAATCCTTGAAAATTTCACCTTCATGCCCTTAGGCATAGTTGCAATAGTAGTCACAGCAGTAGTATTTGTATTACTAGTAGTAGTATTTATAGCAATAGTGGTAGTACTAGCAGCAGCAGTAGTGTTAACGTACTGCCTTTACAAGCAGTTGCAATAGAAGTAGTAGTTGAAGTGGTAGTAGTAATAGTAAGTGTAGCAGTAATGGAAGTATTAGTAGCAGCATGCACATATAGCCTTTTGGTCAGATGATTTTCCCCTTTTAGCATTCTCTGAAAGTTCCAACTTAATACCCAAATCAATTCTTGGGATAAGCTATTTTGATAATTTCATGCACATAGCGTCTTTTGATTTAGTTCAAATTTTCTCCCAGTATTGTAAATGGAGTAGTGTGGTAGCAGTAGTAGTAGTAGTAGTAGTGGTAGTTGTAGGAGTAGTGGTTACATGCAAACATTCCCATTTTGACATCTTCCTTATCATTTCCTGAAAGTTCCAAATTAATATACCCAGTCATTCAAGACTTACGCCCTTTTGACGGTCCGTATACACATTACGTGTTTCGGTTTTATTCAACACTCCCCTCAGTATTCTCTGAAAGGCTCACCTGAATGCTCTTCGTCTTTTTGGAAAGTAAAGTTCAAACATGCGTACCTTTCTCAGTAAAATATTGACCTACTATATGTAAACAATGAACGAATTGCCTAGCTTAAATCCCTTGCCCCGAGGACTGTGGGGAGGTTGATATCCCCAAAGACATGGTTGTTGGATCTTTCAACTATACTGGACAAAAAAATTCTTTACACATTTTGATTGGATGTTTTTTGGGGAATGATAGGCTTGTGGAGGAGGGTTTGGTTGCTCTCCATTCGCTTTTGACTCTTAAAAAGGGCACCAAATTTTCGGACTTCTAATCAAATGATCCCCATTCTTTCCAACGTTTATATGACCACCCGTTCCATAAAAACCTTATATGCCCCGGGGCATTTCTTACAATCCTTGCCCCTGGGCTCTGAAGGGTTATGTCTACCCTGAAGGCATCGTCATACGCTCTTTGGATTATTGTGGATAACGGCTATCTCACAATTGTGTCGAAAAACTGTAAAGGAGAGGGGGGTTAGATGCTCTCCATTATTTTGGACTGTTAAAACGAAACTAGAAATATCAATTTCCAATCAAAGGCGGGGGGCAAGTTGCCCTCCGATCACTTTGACTCGGTGTTTAACGACCACCCTTTCCATAAAATCTTATATACCCCCGGGGGTATAACTTACAGTCCTTGCCCTGAGGACTGTGGGGGGGGGTGTCATCTTCAAAGACATAATTACTGGTCCTTTGAACTATGCTGAACAAAACGGCTATCTCGAAATTTTGATTGGATGTATTTGGGAAATGATGGGCGTGAGGGGGGATGTGGTTGGCCTCTAATCCCTTTCGACTATTAAAAGGGCACTGAACGTTGCAATTTTCAATTATATGAGTCCCTTTTGAAGTTTCTACGACAACTAAACCTAAACTTAATGTATTTTAGGCTATATATTTGAAATCAACACAAAAAACCAATCTTTTTGATGTATTAATTGTTATAAAAATTCTGTTTTTAGAGTTTCTGCTAGTATTAGGCCGAGTCTACTTACAGTTCGTTACCACGAACTGTTTGATACTGAAAGAAGAACTTCAACCTGTTTCAAATTTGATGTGATGCTTGCAAGAAGTCTGCCAATTTCAAACTTTCCAACTAGTCAAACTAGACTTGGCATTTTTCTGTGTGTATTCAGTGGCGTCAGTTCATGGACATTTAGGAGGAGGATAACAATGTATTTTTCAAAATAAATGGGGGAATTTATCATCTTTACAATAGAAAGACCAAAAACTTATTCAATGAAAATACCCCCAAAAGGTATTTTTCGAAATCTAAGGGGAATAAAAAAAAAATCTAGGAATGAGCACGTACCCCCACCCTTAATTTACACCATTGCATGGATTTTCCAGTGAAATGGGCATTATGTGCATGTAAAACGAACTATGTATCAACAACAGGGAGACTTGGAGCATAGAAAAAAAAGTATTGTTTAAGGGCACGTGTGTGAAATTGCTTTCAAAGATGAAAAAAGTGCAATTTTATGCTCTTTCCATACTTCTCTTCATAGATAGTAAACAGTGGCGTCAATTGGAGGTGGCTTTGGGACTGTTTTGTCCACCTAGATTTTGAAAATACCTCTTTTGGAGTACTTTCATTAAAAAATGTCTTTTTGTTTTTTTTAATGAGAAATTTTGCCCCCCGCCTAGACGTTAAAAATACATCTTACCCCCTCACTTATTTTTTTTTTTATAAATTCACACCACTAATAGTAAATATTCCTCTTACCAGGACAGGGGATGCTACAGTCTTGCTTCATCACTCCTAATCCTGGACAAAGTTTGCCTCCATTTAATGGAGCTGGAGCATTGCAAAATCGGCTACGCTTTTTAAGGCCAACTCCACAAGCTCCTTGAACAGGGGTACATTCACCCCATGACGACCACGATGACCATCCACCGTTGACTAAAAAAAATACTGTGTTAATAAATGAATAATGGAGTAAATACTTGTTAATAACAGAGGCGATTTAAGGGAGACAGAGGGGGCAATTGCCCCGGGCGCAGAGATTTAAGGGGCGCAAATTTCAATGAAATAATCTAACGGTTAGAATCATTTTTTAATTTTGAAATTTTATTTATAACAAAATAAAGTAGAGAGCGCAGTTGGCAGTAAGTGCAATTAAATTGAATCCGAAATTTACATTTTATCCATATCTTCATCACCATTCCTTGAAAATAGAATTAAGTAGGCCTATACATAATTTAATTAATTTTAATGTTTTTATGTGAGATTTTGTTCTCAAAATTTGGTTAATAAACGAAAATTTTGTTAAAATTTGACCTGAAATTTTTCAGCAGACGGGGAGGGGGGTCCTAATCAATACTTGCTCCGGGCGCAAGAGAGGCCAGAGCCAACACTAGCTAATAAATAAATGATGCGTAAATACATTAAAAATAATACGTACCACTTAACATACTACTTCATGTGGATATGCATCACTTATTAATAATTATACCCAATTCTATAGATTAAACTGATAAGTAAAGGCAAGAACAGAGCGACCTTTGTCACAAGAACCCAAACCCTAAAACACGTGAGTTTCGTAACAAAAAAGCATGTCAAAAAATAATCTACTTTTACTGCTGATTCCAAACCTGTAAAATTCATTAAGTTTACACCTGCCCATCGAACGTCGTTAATATAAAAAAAAAATTATATGATTTTATAAAAAGGGGCTAAACATTTAGTAAAGTGGTTTTCTTGATGAAAATTAAAAAATCAAAAAAAAAAAAACGGAGCTGGGAAATCAGCGTAAACGATTTCAGTGATGCTGTCTATTAATTCATGGAGTAGATTGTACCTGACCTTACCGGCAACGGCGTAGCCAGGATTTTGTCCGAGAAATATTTTTTTCGAGGGGGGATGCAATAAAAACTTTAAAAAACGGACAAAATATTTGTCTATATGCTGTTTTGGGTACCTTAGTATTAGCTGGTACCCACGCGATATACTATATAGGGAAATGCTAAAGAAAACTAGTCAAATGGGTATCTGTCAATGGAGAAATTGATCGCAAATCGTGGTTTGTCACTGCGTTTACACTATTTAAACTATTATTTTTTGGGGTTTAGGGGGGAAAAGGTACTTAGATTAGGTTATGCTACGTATTAAATATATGGTATGCTTTGTGCTATTGTGCTAATATATAGCCCAAATTTGTTTCTAACTTATTATATTTTCATCCTATTTTGTTTTATTTCATTAGCATTAACCAAACTTGACTTTTCGCGTGGGTACCACCTAATACTAAAGCACCCTGTTTTGTTACGTTTTTACGAGCCAAATAAAATTTGGGGGGAGGGTTCAAACCCAGAGACCCCCCCCCTCGATACGGCCTTGGTTACCGGCTTAGAGTGAACTAATATTTTTCTTTGCGCACTAGATAATTGGCAAAAAGCTTTTTATGATAGTTAAAACAGTAAATTGACGATAATATTACGTACGTTTTTCACAACGCAGCTATAAATAACTAAAATAAAAAGCATTAGGTCTGTGTAAACCATTTGTTGAAGTAAATCAATAGTTATCAGATAAATGAAGATTTCTCAATTCTAATGCTGCAAAGTATCCTCAGAATCAAGTGAGGAAGACGAAATAAGCTGGACTTCCAAAGATTTCTTGGTAAGCTATCATAGAGACATAACACGTTTTTCTAAAAACAAGATAACCCAGCGTGTTGGATTCCGGACGAAATCAGAGGGCACCAAGAAAGATTGACTTGTCGGTTGAAGTAACCCCTGAGCCTTGAAACTCGAAGAGTTTTCAAATCAAGCGGCTTTCGATTTTTCGGAGGAAGGGGAACTTCCCTAACAAATGGAGAAATTAAAGACTGGGGAATGAGATTTGGAAAAATATAAAATCGCCAAATCGATGCCATACGACCTTAATTGACCCAATACCACCCAGGAGGATGGATTGAGTTTGTAAGTAAATGGCGTTCGATGGGCATATCTAGCAAGACTTATATGCCTAAACATGTGTTTGGCTAGACCTTTTTGTCCAGATGGCTACCGTTCACACGTGAAATTATGTGCCGAGTTGAAACGACTTGCAGCGAAACATACAATGCCGGAGTTCAGAAAACTTCATTACAATCAGAAGAAAACAATCAGAAAACTTCATTATTCAGCTCCGTGTTCTGTTTTGTTTTCAAGGTTTTTCTTTTTTCTTTTGGTGAATCGGCGTCCCAGTGTATGTATAGAGACACCTATCTTTCAACAAGTAGCTCCCAACAATTTTTTTTCTTTTCTTTTTTTTCTTTTATTGTGAAGCGCAACTAAGCTACTTAATTTTCGTGGAACAACTTTCATAGGAGTGCTTATTTATTTATAAAATATGCTGAAGTAACTGAACGAACGCAATATTATGGTACCAAAGTGACAAGAGTTGCCATAGTTCTGTAATGTGACTACCCATGCTGTTAGTGTTTTCAGTTTGCTTTGCTCAATTTCTTAAAGCTTGTTCACGCGTCCTAACAAAATTTAACCATTAAACCACACTATATTCTGTCTACTGTGCATTAAACCAAGCATTATAAATTATGATTAACTTATATGCACGATATCTCATACGTATCGCACGTAAGTCATTGTAAATCTTTGAAAATGGTGTTTGCAGAGACTTGCTTATTACTATTAGACGTACACTATTTTTGTCATATGACATATTTTTGCGGCACACCAGGGTGCCTGTCACGGCACAACGGCTGGGAACCAGCTCTATACATTATAACTTTCCTGGGAATCGCATGGTTAGTTATGAAATCTTAGGTAAACGTAGGTGTGAACAGCCTAAAGTGGCGGCCCTTCAGCAAAGGTAAAATGCCGGAAACATTGTTAGATCATCAGTCGCACAATAAGTATATCTACAGTATCGGTGCGAAAAATGATCCGTTTGAGCACCAACTGACGAAACAAAAACTAATCGTCAGACACGCCTGTTACCAAACTCATTTGAATTTTCTGTCAGAGCAAGGGGTATGAAAATAATAATAAATTCCTCTGTAACACGCGCCAGAGAAATATAGGCAGTACACGAATATAAAATTAGCATATTTTGATGGATGGTACAAAATATGGGCTACTTGTATTTAACAAATAATAGGGTAAAATGACAGATGAAAGCCGGCTGAACTCAACAAATTACTTTAGTTAACAAGTTGTTTTGCTTGCATTAACTAAATAACAGAAACACATAAAAAGTATATTCAATGAACGATACTTCAGGCACCGTGCGGTTTTACGAGAACGGAATTTTAAAGCTGGCTAGAGTCGGTAAAATAATCCTTCATTAATTCTTTTCTCTCCCTCACATGAGCGCTTAAGTTTCATTTTTCTATGAAGATATGGCTAATTATTTGGATGGTGGTTATTGGACTTTTTTTGGAGGGGGGGGGTTCGTCTTTTCAGTAAGAGGTAAAACCAGGTAAAGAGAAAATCCTAACCATTGCAGATGAAGTTTTAAATATTACAATTTAAAGAAAAGCTTAGTGCAAAAAGCATGCAATTAGTATTGATTCATGATAATTTTATTAACAAAAAAGACATTTTCGACCAATTCAATAAGTACCTACAACTCAGATACTTGAGCAGGAGAAGCCTTCGGACGAAGATCCCTCCTCTGAAATTTCCAAATTCCTGTGATTCCTCCAAATACTTAAATTCCCATATAGTGTATCTACTTTTGTGTTTATATCGAATTTATGCCACTTCTGCACAATAAATCCGGCGTATGTCTCTCCTGAAACCACTCAAAATGGTGTCATATCGAAAGTAAACTACACACTGGAATTTCGATGGCCGGAAATCAGGAGTGGGGATTTAGCGCCTCCCTTCTCAAAAACTAGACAAAACCACGCTTTAATTGGGAGTACTATTTTAGCTTTTTTTCAGACTAGCGGCTTATTGGATGGTCGTTGGATGATAATTAGGGCTTATTTGAAAGATAAGGTTGTTAACCTAGATTATCCTTATAATATTAGACAGACAGCCCCGGAACACGATGGGCTACCTAGGCCTTATGCCAGAGTCACTGTCAGAGTCACTGGCGCGGAGGCGTAATATGACCTTAATCTCCTAGTTGTTTCCATTATCTCTAATACTTCTTATCTCCTAATTATCTGCAGTTATTCCGTTGAAGAAGAACCTTTTTTTACAGCTATTCAAAGGATAGGCTAATTAAGACTTGCGAGAACCACCCCGATCTTTTCACCCACCTCTGTGCCAGATACAAATAGCCTATGGGACAGGTAAATGTTAGTTTGGAGCACCAGAAAATGGTTTGATTTTCAGCTCTGAGACCCTTTAATGTTGATTTAGCTAGGGCTTTCGACAGAGACCCTGGGCAAGACAATATCTTCCAGGGTGATATCTTTAGGTCCAAGCTTCGAAGAGGCCACGTCGAAGACATTCCCTGTTTCGTCCTTTCCAGATTCCATCTGCCCTTTCCAGATACTATTATTTATTTTTTTAATTTACAATCGAACAGTTTTTATTTCATAATTTTTTCTGACCTCTTTTTTCTTCAGATACAAAATTGAAAGTCCAATGGAATCCGTTGTCAAAGCGTTTGAGAAAAATTAACATAATAACATTCAACCCCATTCAACGATTGCGGGAGAGATCTAGGAATGTTGTGTAATTCTACACTTCCAAATACCCACAGCCAATGCTATGAAAAGGCTTAATTTACATTGGTACCGTATTGGTATAGAAAAAAGCTGTCCTCCAGCCCCAGTCTTGGCTCTAGATGGTCCTTTATATGGCTCACCCATTTCTTGAGATCTTGTACCAGCTCTTTGAAGAGCCAGCGTTGAATTGATTGACTAACATTACGGCTAAATTATGCAGCACAATTAATCAGGTACATGTACATCCACAGGAATTTACTTAGGAAGGGGTAAGCTATTCTTAAAACCACCAAAAAAAGGGAAAATACACAAGAAAATGAGGGAAGAACTGGGAGGGATAAATGCTAATTTTCGGGGTCATCTCCTGAATCAGCAGGGTTAGACCAGACACTCTTTAGACTGTCCGTTCTTCCCTGCTCGAGACTATTTAATACGAATGACTAACAACCAAACTATATGACAATTGTCCATGTAAGTTTGGAGGGGGAAATCTTGGAGGCCTGAATTATGAAGAGCCACACTGATCAGAACTTCACAAAACAAGGCAAATCATTAAAAAAAAAAAAAATCGGAAATGTTGGAAATATTTTAAAAACACTGAACTTTCGGAAGTGGTCAGGCATATAAGGATCCCCCCCCCCAACTCGCACACATCGATAGGCCTAAATATCTTTGGATGAAAGTCAAAAACAAATTTTATTCTGATAGGTTTTACAAAGGTCGTACCCAGGGGGGGGGGGGGGTGGGGGGTTTACCGACCCCCCCCCCCCCCCCGAAACGTTTTTCAGGCTCGTAAAAACGTAACAAAAATGGATATGAAAATTTTTTATGCGTTTTTTGAGTTTTTTTGTGTACCCCGCCCCCGAAAAAATCTTTGAGTAAACCCTCCCCTCTCCTGAAAAAAATCCTGGGTACGGCCTTGGGTTTTACCATGTGGGAAGATCAAATAACACAATATGAAGCAAATTCATTAAAACGTATTTTAAACGCATTAAAACGTACATGCTATATCAAATTTTAGAACCAAATGAGCGATTTTTTTTCATTTTTTTTTTCAAAATAAATACCAACACTTAGTGACTGTTAACATAACGAAAGCAACATTTTAATGCTGCGTCGGGGTGATTCATTTCCATTTTAAGTTTCAAATTCGTCTTTTGTTTCAAAAGTTAGGTTGATTAAAATATTCTTTTAGGGTATGCAAATTGGGAGGAAGCTTAGGCCCAGGTACTCCAAAATTATCGTGTTAATTATGATTTTTCCATTATTTCTTGAAATTTTCATATGATGTACCTATTTATGAAAAACAAATTCTTAGGTATGTGGCTGCTTTTTTTCGACAGACACTTTGAAACTTAGTAACCGCAGTAGATGTTTAAGCACAGGGAAGTAAGCCACAATAATTCAATGTTGTCCACTGCGCACTTTGGTCAAATAAAAATAAATTATAGAAAATAATATACATTGAAACCATAAAAGTTGAACGTAGCCAACAGTTAATTTGCAATTTAAGCATATCGGTCGTTCAATATCACAACAAATTATATACATTTTTCATGGTTTTGAATTTTGTGTAGCAAAAGATGATTTCAGCCCCACTGTATCGATTATGAATACCTGAAAAACCAGATACAACATATACTAAAATTTACTGTATAACAAACTTGGTTGAAACTGCAAATCCGTGCTGTTGTCAATAAAGTTGTCGAGTCCATTTTTTCAAATTTTAAATAAGAAGAGCAAAAAAACAGGCATATTTTAAGGGGTGTGTATAATTCAACCCCGTTGAACCCAAATTAAAACCCATTCGACACAATCCCAATTCAGTTCAACCCGGTTTAACTCCCCCCCCCATTCAACTTAAATTTACTCAGCGTAGCCTGACCAGTTGAAGGGGATTGAATTGAGGTTGAATTGCGTGGGGATTGAGTAAATAAGAGTTGAATTGCACGGGAGGGTTGAATGGGATTGAACTGAATGGGGCGTTGAGATTAACGAGGTTTGAGTTGAATGGGGTTGAATTTAATGAGGGATGAGTTGAACTGGGTTGAGTTACATGAGAACTAAATTCCAAGCATTTTATGAGATGAGCAGTTTTGCTTTTGAGGACTTGAATAAGTAGAAATGTGAAAATTTGGAATGTGTAGTGAAATATTGTCGCTTCATTTTGGTATACAGCACATACAGTTACATCGCGCTCTTTGAGCTAAGGGTAATCAGACCTTTGTTTTCACCTTGGTTGGTCTCCCTTACTCTTTATTAACTAAATAAAGCCATGCAATTGCGACTATGAGACCTGTTCTTGCCATTTTGTCGCTCATTTTCCGCGAAACTGGATTGAACACCTTTATGCATAACGGAAAAGAATAACTCAAAACTTGTCATACAATTAGTATCTTTTGATTTTGGATGGATAATATTTTTCAAACCTGAAACGATTGAATGTCACACTGTTTGCTTTCATAATAGTAATTAATCATTAGCAATCATCAAATTTGGCGTTAGAAGCCGTATTCCAACCTCATCCATCATTAAGGTAGATAACAATGCTTATCTGTGTCTAATTGTTATCACATTTCCAGCGCTTGACTTTGAATGTCGCCAAATCTCCTAGACTGCCAAAATTATGCCGGGCTAATCTTGTGCTGAGCACTATTCCGAAGGCGCCCTTATTTCCCGTTCAGTCGGTATCTTGATACACCCTTTAATGACAGTTTACCTAAATGGTACCAGTTTATCTTAAGCGACCTAACCTAAACAAGTCATCGAAGGTGCTTTCTCTTGGAAATAAGCACAGTTAACCGCCTTATCGTGCTTTAACTGTCCATATGCCTCATTGCTGAGGAGTGTGTATAGAAAGATATCGCTGTTCCTGGCAATCCCAAAAAACAACATATAAATTGTTCACCATGTTTCAAGTTATGGTACCATACCATCAAATTTAATTTACAGAAGTAAGTTTGTCTCACGAAATGAGGGAACCCCACAAAGAATGGTCGGATATCGATACAAATCATACATGTGATATCAGCATATTTGAGAGCCGACCATTTCTTTTTTCTGTGGGGTGGGAGGTCGTATCCAGGATTTTTGTTTGGGGAGGGGATACAAAAAAATACTGGAAAAAACGCACCAAAAAAGGTGTTTTTATGCATTTTTTTTATGTTTTTTGAGTCGAACAAACATTTCAAACGGGAGGGTTCAAACTCCCAGCACCCCCTCTGGATAGAACCTTGTGGGGAACGGGGGATTTAGACTAAACAAAGCCCTCGCATTGACATATGCTATAGGAAAGAAGATTGAGAATAAACTCTTCCTGAGTAGTTTCAAAACCATCCTTATTCTACATATTTAGCATATTATCTAGAAACAAGGTGATCACAAATGCAGATTCCGAGTTTATGTCATGATTAAGCTAAGTTGTCAACAGACTGGCACACGAAACCATGCAGAGGGGAGGCTGCCTCCCTCTCCCATAAAACCCTAAATTTTCTTGAATTTCTGGGCATTTCTTATTCAAATTATTATACAGAAATTATCTTTCATTATTGGTCCCACAGATTTTTTTTTTATTATTATTCCCTCCCCCTTTCGAAAAAAAACCCTGGGTACGTGCCTGGGCTGACATAAGAGTTGTATAGCTGATGTGGTTTCCATTACGCTGCAAATAACTCGTCTGAAACTCTATGACTGACACGAAAATTATCAAAAGAAAGTTCCTTAGCGCATCGCTTATGTGGTAGCCAGAGCCGTTTAAAGGGAGCGGGCGACCGTGTCAGCTGCCCCGAGCACCACAGCTGGGGGGTTGCCCATTTTGATAAAAATTTTCGCTTTGATTCAGCTTTTTTTTATATTTGAGTAGGAAGATGAGCGCTGTAATTAATTTTTTCCCGGGTGCCACCAACCCTAGAAACGGCTCTGGTGGTAGCCCTAGTAAATTATCACATATTAAAAATCAAGGACACTAGTCTGTGCGAATTGATTTTGATTAAACGATTTACTTTGGCTATGAATAGAACAAGTGCGTTTAATGGAATTATTTGAGAGTACAGGTGCGTTGCGGCGGTTGTCTCATCAAAAAGAAACAAAAATAAACCAACTGTTGTTGTACCAGAAATTAAGTCTCAAAAGAATCCCACGGTCTTGTGTCGCATGCAAATTTTATTGTTTATTAGATACATTCTATTTGGTCTTATGAAACGGAGCAAATTATAAGTACATGAAAACTCGTTAAAGTAAATTATAAGGTATTAAATAAACATATAATAAGCATCAAGGCTACAGAAAAGGTGTATCCTGCTTTAAACAAAGCTTTGCAGCTGAAGATTTTTTTTTAAATTACCACAAATTTATATTTTCTTTTGCGTTTAATATAGCGGAAATGTTTCTTTGTGGGCGTTGCAAACATTATAGTTTAGAATATACTGAAGATTGGGACTCGAATTTTGTATTCTTAGAATTCCACTGTTCAATCTTTGATCCTGAAAAATAACACGAAAACTGTGAAAGATTTTTGTATAAGAAAATTCACTGAGCCGTCAATAATAGTTGTAAGTGCCACTATTTTTTTCTTTGTTTCTTGTGAGTGAAACTCCTCTTTGAAGAGTGTTGAGCTCCTCTTAGACAGCCTTTAGTGGGTCCAGGGGGACCGTATTAGAAATTTCTTCCAAAAAAGAGTATTACAGATAATTGTTGAATATCGATACATATGCCATCTAAAAGCACTGCTGAATAGACGGGGGGGTACAGGACTATCCCCAGGAGTTATGCCCTTTCGGCTCAATTTTGCATAGGCATGAGCTGACCTATTTGAGTCCTAATTGTTCCAGCAAATAAAGTACAACATTATTCAATCAAAGACAAGGCAGTTATACAAATGTTATAATCTGACACTTATGATGTCAGCATAAAAGCTTAGCTCGAGTTAAAAAAAAATATATAGATACACGAAAAACATGGGTACAAGGCCGTACCCAGGGAAAAGGTTAGGGGATTTGAACCCAAACCCCCGAAATTTTTGTCCGACTCGTAAAAACGTAACAAAAATAAATATAAACAAATTTTGTATGCGTTTTTTGAAGTTTTTCTTTGTACCCCCCCCCCCCGAAAAAAGCCTTTGGTAACCCCCCCCCCCCTCCGAAAAAAATCCTGGATACGGCCCTGCATGTGTACCTCATGGGTTTAAAAATAGATTTTGAAAAACATAAAAGATAAAAGGATAAAGATCCTCTTGAGCCATTGCGGGCGCATGGGGCGTCAAATCGACGTTTCAGTCGCTGGCCTGCTGGGTCTTTTTTACAGGGACAAGTAGCAAGCTTGTTGCTCAATCTTGCTGAAACGGGGATCGAACCCTGGGCCCCGTATCCCCAAGCAGAGCACCAATCCACTATGCTACAGCAAAGTTTTGAAAAAAAAATGCTAAAATCTAGACACTTTCTCATACATTTCCTGAAAAATAAGAAAATGTACGCTTAGATAAATATGTCAAGGACTTAAAATCCAAAGCTCCAATTAGTAGCCTACTCCCCTTAGTAGATGTGCACAAATACAAAAAAAAGGAGATAAATATTACCAAGAACTGTGAGGACTGCAACTTCGCTAAGTCTTCTTCCCGCAATCGACTCGGCCACGCATGTATAATTGCCAATATCTGCTAAGCTTGCTTGAACTATCAGAAGATGTCCTTCATTTGATATTAAATAGTTTGGCTCCACGGCTGGGTCAATGGGCATGCCGTTTTTGAGCCAAGATATATCAGGTGGGGGAACGCCTTCCGGCGGAAGACAACGAAGCTCAACTTGCTGCTCAACCTGAACGCTAGTTGAATATGGATTTTCGATGAAGTACTTCTTCAAGGCTGCAATATAGATTTACAATTACTAAAACGAAATACTTCACTAAAAAGATGAAACAAGCTGTAAGTTTCGAAGTTTTACGTTCTTACTCCGCTCAAATATTCTTTGCTTTTATTTTCCTCGAAAATAAGCTTGAATGCCGGAATTTAATGCCCATCACTCAGTGGCGTCAATTAACGAAAAGCTAGGGGGGGGGCAAAATGTATTAAAAATCTTTTTCTCAGTGAAAATCTCGAAGACATTTTTTATTGAAAATATCCCCAAAAATATATTCTTATAAATCTGGGAACTGGGAAAATATAGGGGGATATACCCCTCCTTCAATTCACAGCACTATTATTATTATTACTGTATTGCTAAACTGCTACTAAGCCTTTCCTTAAAAAATAAAGACAAGAAAACGAGAAGTACAAGCCACCCATGCATCCAATAAGTCTTTCAACTGATATCTCGTTGGAAGATAACAGAAGAAATGATTATCCTTACACGCAACAGTCTGTAAAGGTGAGTAAGTGATATTTCCTAATAGTCAGCTCTATAATATAGTTCTGAAGTCATCGGGCGGATCAGCAGCAATAAAGAATTAGAACACTCTTTTAGAAACACAACATCGTCCAAAACTTTGGAAGAGGCTGAAATAACCCACTCTGCATATGACTTTTTTTTGTAAATCTGAAAATGAAGGTTTCTTCGTGGATAGTCAAAGAAAATCGACACGATTTAAAGATTGAAAAAGTTATTACTATTTGAACGTGACTGATAGAAATACTGGTAATCGCTTGAAGCTTAAAATAATTGTTTAGAAGATTACTTGCTCAAGATTGAACATTGAACACGACACAGGTATAAGACATGCTTATACTTTCTTTTTAACGCTGTTGCAGATAATTACGGTTATTACCTGATTCAACTTGCCAATACGTTTTTCATGTCTGTGGTTATGTTAATGGAAAATACATAGTGATTTATATTAATCTCCTTTGATCAAATGATTTTAATCTCAGTTCCTTAAATCTTCGTAGTAAGATCAGCTAAAACCGTTTATTAAAAAAAAGGATTAAAAAAAAAAAAAAAAAAAAAATCCGTTGTGCTCTTAAGTGGCAAAAAGCACTACGTGGGTGTATTTTCACATCCCTCTTCGCTCCAGTTACATTATTTAGAGCATGGTTTTCTAAAAATATATGAATTATATAGGAATTGCAAGAAATTATAGGAAACATCGTAAAAATCTTGTGACTTCCGTGGGTATTCTGGCAAACCACCCATACTCCCCTCCTAAGCGTGTAAATTTTTTCTCATGAGACCTTCTTTATATTCCTAAAAGAAGTTAAGGGATTGAATTAAGGTGGCTAGTGCCATTTGATATAAAAAACCATGCCTGATTTCTAAAGCCGATCTAAGATGAAAGTTGCAAATAAAATCCAGGACTATTGACAAATAAATTACTCACTAGAACTCTTTATTTTTTCTAAGTCCTAAGAAAAAAAAACTGTTAGCAGAAATATATTAACATGACATTGGTTTTAACATTGAACAGGCTAAAATTGTAAATATTCATGGAATACAGAGAAAAACCACGAATGAATAAAAATATAAAGTATTGTGTAGTATATTTTCTTGATAGGGAGAGTTATTAGCCACCCTCCCCCCCCCCAACCCTTGAATACTTTTATTTTAAGGCATTGCGAAAAGATCTTGCAATTAATAGAAAAATGGGTTTGCAACCAAACATACATTTCTGTCTACAATTTTGGAATTTTTATTTCTTGAATAAATTCGAAGAAACCGAAAACCCCGAGGTACGAAATACACAGAAAAAGGTTAAAATCGACCGGATGGAGGAACATCAGACAAACAAACTGCATAATTGAGGGGTATACAGGAGCAGTTGACTCTGGTCTGGACACGCAACTTATGCATTAGTATCATCAAAAACAATCAGGATTAGCTATTGTTTAAGGAGAGAGGCATACATTTCTGCAGGTCTGTGATTAACAGTATTTAAATCATTGAGGTATCCATACATGCGAAATAAGCGTCCTAAGAATTATTGTCTTCAAAGACGCCGAACCTATTTATAGGGTTTTTGCATAAGATTTCTTTTCATTTGTCATGCTGAGACGGGCACGGACGAATCAAGAGGACATAACCAGAGGCGGATCCAGGATTTTTTTTAGGGCGGGGGGACAAAATAGGTTGATCCGATAAACTTGCGTTGGGAACACGTTTAATTGACGCAAATTTGCGATAATTAAGTAAATTACACTACTCTAAACTACGTTAGGGGGGGGGGGCTCGCCCCCCCTGAATCCACCACGGCATGCCCCCCCTAAATATGTGAAAAAAGGTAAAACAATTGCTCTAATGAAAGGTGTTCGGACTGTAAAGTCAATTTCACACGAATAATTGAAAATTAAAAAAAAAATGGTAAAAAGGATTAAGTGTTCTATCTTGCTCTTATTATACCAAAAATTGTAGTTAAAAATGGAAAGAATCATTCAAATTAAGATTCTTCCGTCTCGATAGCACTTGATTTCTAAGAAAGGCACTAAAAGGAAAAATTTTTGTTTATCCTGATAATGGATCAAGAATTTTCTATCTAGAAAAAAAAATGAATTGCCACTTATTGAGGATTGAAGCACAATAAACAAATAATTAATCCAATAGGTTTCAATAAACACTTTTGAACACAATTTTAATAATTGCAATTACCGCAAAAATTGAGAATTGAACGCCAGAAATCATGAAAATCAATCGCAAGAAGCTTATTAGACGCGGGTGAGGCCTACTCAACGAGCAAAGTGAGAAGAGACAAGTGATGCACAGATTCCAAGCATTATATCTTTGAATTTTATATTCGGCTTTCTTTTTAAATTTTTTTGCACCAGACGCTTTTAACTTTACCATTTTTATTTCTTAGAAAATAAATGTGCCAGTTTTTAGAGGATAAAAACACGAAACTGTGATCGATTGTTGGGAAAAGATAAAAAAGGTGTCGGTAAGATTTAACGATTATGAAAAGGAAGAGAATTTCCGATGTTCATTTTTTCATAAACAAAAACACAAGCTGCAGATAGTTATCAACAACTGAAATAGAAGTTGTGTTTGCATACAAATTCATTTCCGTCTGATATATCTTTTTGAAATAAAATCAATTTCTAAGTTCCAAGGCCTTTATGTAAGCTGGTTATTACAAAGAACCTCATCCTGACGCAGATAGCCGCAGTGGCGGATCCAGGGGAGGGGCGAGGGGGCGCCCCCCCTAACGTATCCTAAAGTAGTGTAGTTTACTTAATTAACGCAAGTTTGCGTAAATTAAAATTGCTCCTAACGCATGTTTATCGGATCAACCTATTTTGCGCCCCCCCCCCTCCCTAAAAAAATCCTGGATCCGCCTCTGGATAGCCGAGAATATCCTCTTTGTTGCCTCAAAATAATCCTACCTTAGATGAAAGCCGTAGAATCTATTAAAGAGATAAATAGATAGGCTTCGATCCAAGTTTTAAAACAGTCAATATGCCAGAGATGGGCCATAAAGGCCGTTATATAGGTCTATTTTCCCTTCTAAATGCCCGGAAGAAAGATGATCTTAAAACATGTTTTTGGTTCAATGGTGCAGCACACAAACCAGACATGGGCTGACAGTAGTATATCCAAGATCTTAAGTGGACGCATATAATTTCTAAAGAATTTGAAGATCAGCTAATAGGGGCCAGGCGTTTTCTGTCAAAACTTTAAAAACAAAAGGGGAAATGTCACTGATGTGCTTAGGAGCATCGGATGTACAATTTAAAATGTCGGAAGTTGATTCTTAATTGGGGTGTATTTAAGATGTAGGGACCTGAACAAAATTTTGAATAGCAATCTTTAGAATGCAGTAGTTTCCCCGGTCGTAGAAACAGGTAAGGCGAGACAATATTTATTTATAAACAAGAAGTATAAAAACAAAAATTATAGATTGGAGGCCAACAGAGGGCTATTCTCTTATCGAAGGATTTCTGGATGGAATACAACCAATAAACATTCGGTTCTAAATTGGAGAAAATGGTTTTAAGTCACTAGCAGCAGTTGAATGTGCAAATGGCCAATTTTTTTAGGGGAGTTGGAGGATATCTCTGGAGTGGTAAGACATTTTATCTTACTATCATGAGTGATAGACTAAAAGAATATAAACTGACTGGAAAACATTCAAAAGGAAAAATGGAAGGAACGTTGCAGGTAGCACAAAAACTCATTCCCTGTGAGGAGGGTTGCCACCACCCCCCAGTTATTTATCACTATTTCTAGTGATTTTCACATTGCCAAAACAAAAAATAACTAAATCAGCAAATAAATCACTAGATTACTGAAGAAAACCACCAAATCAACCAAAAAATCACTAAACTCTAGTGTTTTGTATTTTCGCTGGGTGGCAACCCTACCTGTGAGCACTCGGGAAACGGCTAAAGTCTTCCGGCTATATAAAAAAGATTATCTTGGTCTACAACAACACTTTTTTTTATTTTTCTTCGTGCAGAAGTAGGAATAGAATGAAGACTGAACAAGACATGACGTGAAGTATAAATTGAAAAAAGTGAGCATTTGACTAATAAAAGTACATTAGTAGTTCGAGCTGTATATTTGTGGTAATAGAGGTTCTCATTAAACTACCAGGACTGTGGTCTCAGTTTTTTGTTTCTTTGAATGTGGGGCCTTTCTCATTGAAGATAAGCAAAATATTAAAAAAAAGATAAGCAAATTTTTGAAAAAGGGGGGTTTAATTGTTGTGTAGGCTTTGTTGTATGTATTCGAAGATTTACATGAAATTGTTCAGGAAAATATTCGTTAAATTGCAATTCCTGGAAATTCCTCAATAGCCCATAAAGATGGCGTAAGACACATATGTTATTTAAACACTAACTCAGAGATTAAAAAAAATACAATAATAATAACAAACAGATAAAAAGTACAGGAAAGAAATTTTTCGGCTGTTGTCATGTAACAATATGACATATTACCTGAAAATATAATTTCTAGAAGGCCAATACTTCACAGAGCCCCAAAAAAATTGTATTATATTCGTTCCCTGTTGTGGGCTGGAAGACACTCTGTTAAATTTACATCTTAACTTGATTAACAGTTTCGTTTTCGTATAATAAGACAACAAGCCATATTTTTCGTTTGTAGCCTGCCCAATGTTAGTCCAAACAGTATTAGTCCTTTATTTTACTTCTTCTTTTTAAGCGGAAGGGACATGGTGGGGAGTGCTTGCAACTATTTGGCAATTGTAAACGCTGTGTTGGACTTGCCTAACTCCAGACTGGCTCAGCTCAATTTGCTTCTCTGCCCTCGGGTCGTGAGGGCTTGAAAGAAAATGGGGCGGTAAAGAACTTTAGTATAGGCAGCTTTGATACAACACTTACAAGGGAGTCTAGACACAGGCTTATAGAGGATGCACCAAGTGGTGGAGGAGCACTGGTGCAGGCATATATTGAAGCACAAGGATCTAATTTTTTAAATCCGTATCTGGATTCCAGGGAATAGAACAAGTGTTACAGATACACTGACGCTGATTTCTTGACGCGTAAGAATATTATATTTTTTTTTAAGAACTTTAATGGTTCTTTCTAAGATTTTACGTTAGTTACGTAATCTTACGGAGCGAATTATGTCAGTAACGGAGGCAGGGCCAAGTAGAATCGAGGTCTACGTAGAACTTTACGTTAGTTTATGTTACGTTATGGAAAATTCAATATAGCAGCAACAGAATCAAATTTCCAGATAAGCAATGGATAAATTTCGAAAACAAATTATAAACGTTTCTTAAAAAGTGTTTCACGCTTGAATTTCCATTTTTAAATTCTGAATGGCTTGCTTATGATGATCGTTAGGATTTTAGACGAGGATTAATATTTAATTAAAATATAGCTACAATGTAGTTTCCCACCGAGCAGAAGCTAATAATGTCTGGTATAAAGACCATGAAAACTGGTTATTGTCTCATGTTCGCGATACAAGATCTTGAGTGTGGTGGCTATAAAACAAAAATACCCAATTCTTACCTATTTAAATTTTACTTTTCTTTCTTTATATGGGAAAATATATAGGAAAAAATGAAAAGTTCGGATTCAATTGGCTTATACTTAGGGCCTACTGCCGACTGCAGCATCTACTTTCTTTTTAATTAAAATAAAATTTCAAAATGTAACAAATTGATTATAAATGTTAGATTACTTATTTGAAATTTTGCGCCTCTAAAATTTCTGCACTCGAGGCAAGTGCCCACCCCTCTAGAACCTGCCTCTGCCTACGATGTACCCGACGGTTTTGGACATACATTGTATAGTATCACTACAGACATAAAATTGTTTTTTGAAATGTCCATCAAATTTATTATTTGCGACACCATAGATAACCCTTAATCTGCGAAGAGCATAGCAAGTCTCGTGAGGTGTGTAATTATGCTAGTAAGAAGTTATAATTATACATGGGAATTTGACTGTTCATAATTTAGACTGATTGTTTTTTTGCATGCTTCTAACGCAGTCTGAGACGATTAACTCAAATGTAAACGAGTTGGTGGAAAATGTGTATTTTAGTGAGTGTAAAGAAAATAAGGTGCTAATTTTATGCTTTCAAGAAGCAAAGCTCAATTCTAAAGTGGAAACTATAGCCTTGTAAAAATTGATTGTCTAAAGTATAGCAATACTATTTAAAAACGGCTTATTATTTGTATCATGGGGGGTCATGCATTACTGTAAGTACCGTATAGGACAGAACCAACATAGCCAATAGAGAGGTATGTAATGACCAAAGATTCAAGTGGAAATCATATCTTTAGTTCAAAAAATTACTATCGTAGCGCAAAGGGCCAAATTAAAATTTCAGAATTGAAAAATCATAAAACACAAAAACTGAAAAACTGGCAAAGAATGCCAAAACAAAAACGACAAAAAAAATAGAATATAGCAGGGCCATATCCAGGATTTTTTAGGGGTAAGGGGGGTTACAAAAGGATATTATTTTTTTTTTTTTTGGGGGGGGGAGGGTAACTTGAAAAACGCATACAAAATTCGTTTATATTCATTTTTGTTATGTTCTTACGAGTCGGACAAACATTTCTGGAGGGGGGTTCAAATCCTCGACCCTCCCCCTCAATATGGTCTTTGAATAAAGAATCATTCGTTACTCAATAATTAAATTGGGATATGCCAGTTAAAAAATTAAAAAGATCAAATCTGGTGAAACTAAAAAAATAGTTAAAAAAAAATCCAGAAAGATAGGCAATTAGCACTTTTTTAAATTGAAAACTTGCTATAATTTTGCATTATGTATGATTGGTACTATCTACAGCATAACCAACTACCATCATTTTTTTCAACAGAACGATAAGCAGCTTTTGTTTTCACCTTGCATAAGGTGAAAACAAAAGCAGCTTTTGTTTTCAACAAAACATAAGCAGCACATAAGCAGCTAAAAAAAACATAAAGCAGCACAACAAATAAACATAAGCAGCACAGCTTATAAACATAAGCAGCACAACAAAACATAAGCAGCTTTTGTTTTCAACAGAACGATAAGCAGCTTTTGTTTTGAAACTTTTGGGACACATAGCTTGAGTCAGTGGCACAAGTTAGGTAGGCTAAATGACGCGCAAACAACGTTCATGTCTTTGGGGGGGGGGGGATTGATGGAGGTGAAAGCCTCAATTTTATTTTTGTTTTAATTCACCATAATTTGTGTTAGTTTTAAATTCTGAATTACTGTCTGACTTCATTTCTGCTCCTTTTTGGCTTTAATACAGTTTCTTACATTTCTTTGAAAAATATATCTCTTAACTAACAAAAAAGGCATCATTACAGAAAAGAAACCAATTCACTGCATCTGCCTTGCTATTAAGACTAAAAAAAATGAGAAAAGAATCTTATTGACCTTCTAGCCCATTTTATGTGATACAGCTTGATTTCCCCGTGTTTTATACTATGTCGAAAGGGCAAGGCATTTTTGTATGTAACTTGAGACAACAAAAGCGAGAACAGAAAAGGAATTAATGGTATGTTATCACCATGCTCTCATCTTCGAGGCGTAATACATTGGTCTGAATTGATTGATATTTTAATTGATTCAGTAACGGTTACATAGCATACATACTTTGCTTTTTTTCTTACATGGTCATGGATTAAGGAAAAGCCGTAACGATTCAGATTTCAGATACAAAACCTTGTATGTTTTGCTATCTTATTAATTAAAATTCATTAGTGAGTTCCTGACCATAGCTGTATGGCAGTTACTATTTGACAATTAGCTATGCATCAAATCATTAGTGTATAACGAAATAGCAGCAAAAACTGATAATGGAGGTTGCTTAAATAATGCTCATAAAAGGCTATTTTAAAAGTGATTTAGGTTAATGTACCATGACAAAAAAATCTGAATTAAAAAATTGATACATCAAATGGGTAATCTCAAATTTAGGAGATGCATATTTGAATTTATTGTATATACCATTGGGCGTGTTCCCGGTCCGACGAAAAGTTAATAATATTTAATACAAATTTAATATTTCGTTCCAGGTGAGAGCGAATTAACAGCTGGAACGATCAAAAATTAAGTTCGTGTTAAATTTTTGTGAATACGGTTAACTAGCGTATTTACTGAATTAACTTCTGTAAATTCATCATCAAAGTGGGAAAAATGGAGGCAAACGACCAATCTAATAGTAATTAATGAGTATTAAGAAATCAAAACTCATATTTTTCATATTTTACTCATTCCTCATTAACATTACTCGTGTTTTAATTATAAATTACAATGCATATTAAGGCATTAGTTAATAAACTGTTCAAGGTTGGCAGTTAAATCGTATTAAATTTGAAGTAAATACGAATTAAATTGCAATCTCCACATGGAACACAATCATTGTGTATATCAACTTTGGTATTCTTCGTCTTCTGAAGAGTTATGACAACTCTATTCAAATTTATACCAAGTTTAGAATTGATTAAATTTAGGATTAGTTTAAAGTCTGGAGGTCTTGCCCAGGGGGAGAGGTTACGGGGTTTAAACCTCCCCCTGAAATTTTTGTTTGACTCGTTAAACGGAACAAAAATGCATATAAACGCATTTTTGATGCATTCTATTGAGTTTTTGCTGTACCCCTCTACCCAAACAAAAAACCCGGACACCCCCTTGTCTGGAAGGAATATATCCAAAGCTTTTAGTTAATGATTGTTGCATAAAATTTTATTTGCTAAATCATATCTATAACAAACGGCGTCTAAAATTGAGTTTTCGAAGATATTACTCGAGAAAACTTCGTTGGAAGATAATTGTCCGTAAAGGGATCGGCACGCGTAGCTGATTCCGGGAACCGATTTCAGCATCAGTGGACAAACGATAGCGATAAGAAAAATTTGTTGAAAGAAAAATTTATTGCGCGAGATTCAAAACAAAGAATCATGGGCACAAATAGTCACCTGGAGTTTATTAATAGTTGCATGATTGATCTCAGCTCAGTAGCGGGGTCTCTCACCACAGCCATCTCTAGCTGACTATTTATTTGTATCCCTGTTTTTTGTGATGATCATGATGAAAATCGGCGCTGATTTTCTAAATCAGCGCCGATAACTAGAAAAACTTTCAAGCTCAAATCGACACCAGTTTCTTTTAAAATCGGCGCTGATTTAGAAATCAGTTCCCGAAATCAGCTACGTGTGCCCAGCCGTTAAAGCGTGAGATTTTTTTTTACCGCACTTGATAAAAGAAGAAGTAAATATGTAACAAAAAAAGCAATGATATAATCATAAAATATGTTTATTTTTCTTATAGCTACATTCATTTTGTGAGATGCTTTCTATTCATAGAGAAATCACTAATATACATGTCTATCAATAAAAATTAATGACAAAGTATTGCCGACATAATAATAATTTGTCTAAAATTTAAGGTGTCAAAATGCAAAGTTGAGAATCAGCCTCTGCCCTAGAAATCGATAAACATTGAGTTGAATGTGGCTAAAATATAGCACACTGTTCCGTAGCGTGGACTATGGAAAACTATAAGATTTGGATTCGGAACCCAGCAGGGTTTCAAGACAAAAAAGAAACATCAACGCCCGATAAAGTGTCTGCCCAAAATTTCTAAAGCTGTCTTTACTTTCTAGTTTTTCTTAGTATCGTCAAACTAATTGAGGGGCCAGGATTTCAGGCATATGTTCTTTTTGGATTAAACTCCGTATATCGTTATAATACCGACAACAGCAATGTGTCGTATGACAACCAAATATTAAACGTTGGGAGAATTTTGTCACTTTTTGTTAAATCAGAGTTGTTGATGATTGTCCCCAAGGAGGACGACATTATGCTGTCAATATATTTTCAAAGAAAAGGGAGCTTATACCCCTTAAGAAAACATAGCGCTCACCGAGCTTGTCAACACTGTAATTTAGCTCAAGAGTTTCGGTGAATAGTGATGAAGAAAGCCTCGACTTAATAACCCTTCATCTATCATACTAATATAAATAGACATGTTGATCTAATGTCGAGCTGACAGTTATGCCTATTATGAAGATTGGACAAAGGATCTATTGAAGATAGCATGGAAAATCTTTTTCAAGTTACCAAGAGTCTGGGAAGTTGTAAATGATGAGGAGGAGGGGAAAATATTCAAGTGATTGAGAAATAAATCAATTTTACTTAAGCAACGTTTCCAAACGCAAAAGTTATGCAAATAACAACTTGACATTGCTACAGACTACTAATATTATTACAAATTTTTCACTCCAAATGTGACCCATGCATTGATGACACATAAGTTCCTCTTTTTAACATTTTGGACGCTAAATATATATATACTCATATATATATATATATATATATATATATATATATATATATATATATATATATATATATATATATATATATATATATATATATATATATATATATATATATATATATATATTTATGTATATATATTTATGTATATATATTTATGTATATGTATATATATATGTATATATATATATATATATATATATATATATATATATATATATATATATATATATATATACATAAATATATATACATAAATATACATAAATATATATATATTTTTTTGTTAATTAAATATTATTATATAAAAATAAATTTTAAATTTAAAAAAATATAATGAATATAATTAATATTGTTGGTTTTTTTTTTTTAGATTTATATATATATATATATATATATATATATATATATATATATATATATATATATATATATATATATATATATATATATATATATATATATATATATATATATATATATATATATATATATATGTATATATATATATATATATATATATATTTATGTATATATATTTATGTATATATATTTATTATATATATATATATATATGTGTGTGTGTGTGTGTGTGTGTGTGTGTGTGTGTGTGTGTGTGTCCCCCCCCCCCCCCACACCCCCCCCCCCCCCCCCAGTCTTTCTTTTTTTTTTTTTTTCTTTAATTTTTTTTTTTTTTATTTTTTGTGTCCCCCCCCCCCCCCCCCCCCCCCATATATATATATATATATATATATATATATATATATATATATATATATATATATATATATATATATATATATATATATATATATATATATATATATATACACACCAGCAAGATTATGGATAATAACTGTGGAGTTATAAGCAGTCGTAATCACAAGGACGAAGGGGGGCCATTTGCGCCCCCTCTGGAAGACACAACATTCAGAGCTGCAAAATTTTTCAATATTCAGGGGGAAGGGAGGATTCTGGTAAAAAAAAGTTTACAGGTCTTCGCTCTCTCCTCCAGGAAAATTTGCTGCAAGCTCCCCCCCCCCCCCCTTGAATGTGGTCGCTCATAATTATGGGATTGCTTCACGTTAATTTGCTAATGACGATAAGTTGATTTACGTTAATTTGCCACGATTATGGGGTTACTTTACGTTATGTTAATTTCAGCTAGCTCGGAAAAAGAAAGAACTCGTGTACTTTTAAAATCAAAGAAGAAAATAGGTATGTTGGGGGCAAGGTGAATTATGCAGCGACATCTCTTTTCGAAAGATCACAATTCACCAATTGAAGATATATGTAATCCCAATCATTCTGAATTTGCCTCAAAGCTCTTGAATGTTCCTTAAACTCGTAAGAATGTGTTTTTTTTTAAGTACTTTCAAAAGAGCTGTGAATTTTAATTAAATAGCCTTTGTGATGCAGGGATCATTCTTAGAGCAGTGGGACAAAATTTGAAATTTTATGTACAGAGCAATGCATTGGCGAGGAGGCGAATCCCCTCATATACGTAATAATGTCTGTTCATTTTGCAACTTCGAGTCTTCAATTACTTACTTGCAACATTGATTTTTGCCCTTCTGCTCCTTTGCTGTCCAACCGATGACCATGCTACACACTCACAAGTAAAATCACCGAAATATTCATCCACGGCATTTCTAGTAATGTCTGCCTTAATTTCAACTTGGCGTATGCCAGTCATCGGATCAACATATTCGTGCAGACTATGTTGTTTGCCTCTTAAAGCTTCACCATTACAAGTAAAATATAGTTGAAGAGCATTTGCTGCGCGACACGAAAGCTGCGCAGGCTTGTTCTTGATCACAAAGCTATCTTCAGGTTCTTCTAAGAAAACAGGCATGGAACTACTTGGTTTTCCAGGACCTACCAAAGGGTCAAGAAGAAGATTCGAAGCTGAAAATAGAAACAAATTGATTTAAAAAAGCATTATCCCCATAAGAGCGGAATCAAAAATGAGGAGTAGTGTGTCAAAAATTGGAGAGCCAATTTCCAACACACATGTCGTTTTTAGGGGGGTAAAAAAACATGTAAAGTATTTGAAATATATTTGAAACTAACTATAGAATCACCTTGATATTTGTGAGGGGGCAGACTAATATAACAATGTGAATGAATTTATTTAGCAGTTGAAGTCACAAAAGGAGTATTTCGTTGAAATAAAACAACCATAAGCAATTTTCAGAGACCAGAGCATGATTATCTTACAAAGGCCTATGATACGAACAACCATTTTTCAAAGTATTTTTAACATTTTCTCCTCAAAAGCCCACAAATGAGGAGGAAGATTCATCAAAAATTGCTATTGTAAATAGTTGATGTGCAGCTAAGCAATATTGCATAACTGGTAGCGAAACTGGATACATGTTTCATGTTATGAACCATTCACTTTGCATGGATTTTATATTTTTAAGGACAAATGGCCCACCACGTGGCAGGGTGGCATCCGAAACTGGGAGGCTATGTACAAAAACTTTGAATATTTCTAAGCCGACCAGCTATCTCAGAGTTTTTGCTCGATAGCAATTTGTTTTCAGTTGGGATAACTTCGTTATGTAACAGCACAGAATAGGTAAATCGACACGTTGCACAATCGCTTTTGTTGCGTAAAAAATAATAGCACTTCAAATTTCTATTCGAACGAGCCCTCTCCTGATATTTAAGGAAAACTGATTCGGTATGGTCCCTGGAGGATACAACAAACAAATAAACACGTATCCATGGCACAGCCATTTCAGAAATACTTTTTGTTTTTAGAAATTCAAACTTGAAATATAAATTTGGAGAGGTAAATTTTCACCAAGACCATTGAGATGGGTCACTCTTTACTTATAGTTAGTTACCACAAGCTACACACACTTGGCACATTGATGGAACAACCTCCTAGATTAAGCCATCTCCAAACAGGCACGTATGTAGAAATTTCCTATGAAGTCACGGTGTAAATCTAAAAACAAAAGCCAGAGAAAAACTTGAATTGCATGAAAAATACAAGAAAGTAAGGGGAAATCATAGAACTTAGAGATTTCAAGGGAAAAGGCTTGAAGAACCATCCCTCTGTGTGCGTGACTTTCTGTATAGACATCTTAAAAGTAGATCATCCATAAACTATCTTAAAAGTAGTTTCAGCAGTTTTACACGGAAGTGCTTTTCAACACTACCAGCCATGGTACTACGAATATTACTGTAAAAAAAAAAGATAGATCTACCTCAAAACCGATAGAAATATAAATAATATTTCACGGTTTCCGATAATCAGGGTCACGAAAAACGTTTATAGTTGTCAAGGTAAGAAATCTGTGTATCTTTCCAAAAAAGAAGTAATTAAACCGGATTGTGGTTGCCTTGGTTACGTATTCCTAATCTTCAGAAAAAGATTTCTTTTCTGCAAATCATTTCAAATAATCTATGGTTCATTAACTTCTATAGAAACGCAATATATCTTTTTTTTTTCCGGACAAATCCTCCTAAGGATTTTGTTTTAAACGGTGTATATCGCACACTGGAATTTTTCATCAAGGCTAAGAAGGATACAGGTTCAATATAGGGCTTGTCAAAAGCAGCCAACATCTAAGAAAGTGTTTCTAAAGTATTTGTTTATTGCTCTGGGACGGATGGACATGAGAAAGAATGCTGAAATTACTTCTAAGAAGTGTGAGGGGTCTTGGATTTCAACAAAGTAATAAGTAGGTCTATAACTTCACGGTTATCCTTATGCAGCGGCCTATTCAGTACTTAGATGGGGTCCAACCAGCTGAAGAGCCAATACAGCCCTGAAAACCTATGCACTTTGAAAAAATTGTACATAGTTTCACAACAGAATGAGGGAATTTTATTTATAGGAATTATATTTAAAGTTACCAGGTGACATGTGGAATGATTAAATATACAAGAAAAAGCAACGATTCAATTCTAGTCGTTCTATGGTGTTTTAAGTAGACCCAGGTGTAATAATGAATGACGCTATCAGGAGAATTGAACTCCAAATTGTGAAGAAATGTAAAAAATATGAACTTAATAGCATATCGACCGGCCTACTCCCTTTAACCACCAGGTCTACGTCTCTTCAAGAAAAAAATTGTTGTGGTGATCCATAAGGTGTCATGTTACAAGAGATTCATTTAACAGAAGAATGAAAACTGTGAAATTCCTTCTCGCATTTTTAAATGCAAGTTAGAGGATCAAATGGAAGAAATTTCAAGCCTCGAAGACGCGATAAGATAAACATGGCCCATGCAATATTCCACTTTCGAACTTTTTCTGCGGCTGAGAAAAAGAAGGCACTTTTTGGACAAATTAAAATCTTAAAAAAGATAAATACATATATTTGTTTTAGTTCGTTTTCGTACTTGTATGATGAACGCCCTACTGTTCAAGTTGTTCATTAAATGACGCATTATAGAACCGTTTTTTTCGTTAGCTTCTTTCAGCTTAGCGTGGGACAAGACAAAGAGAACTGACAGAATAGATGGAAAAATATAATTTGGGCTATATATTTGCACATTAGGGGGGGGGGCGGGGGGTAAAGCATTTGGACAGTGTGAAGTTAGAAAAAAATTCTTTCTACATAATGTGCAGAATAATTGTACCTAAAACATCAGGCACGCAGACCCGCTGTATACTTTTACCCCTCCCCCTAATGTGCAAATATATAGCATAGACCAAATTTGTTTCTAAAGTATTATATTTTTATCTTACTTTGATATATTTCATTAGGGTTGAACGTCAGAGAGTGATATTAGAAGAACAATAGGTAGGGCGTATATCATACAAGTAGCCTACCTTCGTTTTCAAAGGAAATGAAAAGTAGAAAATCACTTTTTGTCGAGAATCATAAATATTAGTGAAAACAAGGGGCTCAACAAGGATTGGGCTTTACATAACAGAGTTATCAAATTGACCTAAGTTGGAAATGCATAAATGAAAAAAGTCGGTAAGTTGAGGAAAACGAAAAGATAGCCAATCGTTCAAACCTGTATTTTGGCTAGGCAAAAATGGGTACTAGTGCATTAGATGGTCACTTTTATATACTATGCAAGGAAACCAATCATGCAAGACAGACGAAACCCGCCAGAGACCGGTTATTTTCAAAGAGACCGCTATTAAGAAATAGAATGCAGAGTAGTTTTCATTGTGTTTAAGATATTTAAACTGTTGTTTTTTGGGTTTAGGGGGGGGGGAATGTACATAGGTTAGGTTACGTATTTAGTATATGATATACTTTACCCCCCCCCCCACCCCTAATGTGCAAATATACAGCCCAAATTTGTTTATAAACTATAATATATTCATCCTATTTTATTTCATTAGCATTAACCAAACTTGACTTTTTAGAAGTGACCATCTAATGCACCAGTACCCAAAAAGTGTCACAAACCGCCTAATAAACTTACACAGCCGATTTCTGGTGCCATTCAAAATGCAATTTATTGATTTACATCTGAAATGGTTTTCGGTACTTATGTGTTATATAATACACACTAGAAAACTTCTATCGCGTACATTAGACATTATCCGGTTTTCACGGTGTTTATACCAGACAATTAGCTTTGGCTCGGTGGGAAACTACGTTATAGCTATATTTTAATTAAATATTTAGTTGGTATTTTGGCTAGGTTAGGTTAGTTTAGGTTACTTATTTAGCCTAATAAAATGTGCTCTTGGTGGCCCCCCTTCCATAATTCTTTGTTGTATTTTTCATAATTTGTTATTAAAGTATTGTATTTTCATCATATTTTGTTTTATTTCATTAGCATTCACCAAACTTCACTTTTCGAGTGCGTATTATATAACACATAAGTACCTGATCTTGTTCTATCCATTTATTCCAAACCATGCCCGTCATTTTTCTGCTTCAAAAAGGAGTCTGAATTCGCTAAAAAATTAATTGCTTCAGTATTTACCAAACACTAGAGCAGGGAACGTTCCATGACCATTTATGACAACGTCAAGTTGACGTGGAATCTGATTATCTCCCCAAGATCTTCACTACACAGGAGGGAATATTCAACAGTCAAATAATTATGCTTTGTCGGAATTGTGACATTTTTCACCTGGTCATGTTGATCTATTTTTAAAAGTTTATCTAGTCTGTCATCGGTAAATGTGAAAAGACAGAGACTAAGTGTGACACTTTAAGGGGCTTTGGTTCTCCTATATTTTTAAACGGACAAAAAAAAATCAATCGTGTCTAGTCAAAAATATGACACTACATGATATACACGAACAAATTTTTACCTCTATTCTATTATGTTGTTGGTGTAAATAATATATATTGAATAACGTTTATGTATTAGAACATAAGAAAAAAACTAAACACAAGTGAAGTTTGCCCAAAGAAAAAACACCATAGGATAAACCCAGTTCTGATAATTAATTTATTCCCTACTATTTTAAAAGTCGACTTGTTCTCTTAGGATTTTCCCCTTTAATTCAATTTCATTCAATATTTAAACAAACTGATATCTTACCATAGCTTTTAAAAAGTCAATTGACCATCTTTAAGAGATCTGTTTAGTTTTCAGTAAAGCACAAGCGACATTCCTTGGACTTTAGGGAGTTACAAGAAAGGTGGCAGGCCAACCTAATGAAAGTAATTCGGTCCGCTTTAATTTTGACTTTAACATGCATTTTAGTTTGTGTCCAATTCATATTTCACTTGTTCATAGCTATATGTTCATTGTAACTTTGACTTTTTATTTGATTTTATCTCTGCTTGTTTAATTTTAATATTAACTTAAAAAAGAACTTTTTCAAAAAAAAAAATCAAACAATGCTTCATTAAGTTGAAAACGAGGAGAGATAAAGTCAAGTAATAATCCAAACTTAAAATGAACAGAAATCACAATCAACGAATAAATGAGATTTAAGAGGAACAGAAATTGTAGTGATTAATCAAGCCAACCCAAGCACTAACAGATATTACTGCAAATAGGAGTAAGGCTAACGTCATCTAATTTTTCTAAAGGCCAAAGCATAATTTGCTGTTTACTTTAAATTCTTTACGTTCCAGAAGCAAAGATTTTTTCAATTAGCATCAGTTCGTATTTCGCGCAAAGCATTCAACGGAACATATATTAAACATACTTCTTCAGATTATACGATAATATCTAGATTTTTGTATTATCCATGCAGCAATGTTCCTTGATGTACACACAGATTTCGACAGTCTTACACGCAAGATCCAAGTTCCGCATGGACTTGGAATCACCCGGAAACTGAAGCGAGTATTTCCTTTTTCTATCCTCCATACTTATACTTCTTTCGTATTTATCCTTATGTGAATTACTTTTTGTCTATGTGGATATCTAAATTTTCATCTCTACTTGCAACCTTTTCGCCAACTTCAAGAGAAAGCGGCTAGAGTCCTACAGTCCACTACCAGCACCCCTGTTGATCTCCGAAGGATGAAGGATATTTATAATTTATCCTTATCTTTGCTGGTATGCCAATACTTTCGCGGTGAGCTCCTATCGTGCTTTTATTGACTGCTTCTACTTGTGACAACAGTCAATCCGTACGCAGTTCGTAACCGGGATGGTGTAATGGTCCCGGCCACTCCCTCGGTTTGTTCGGACTTTGATCTGGTTATGACTCTGGGAAATGCTTGGAACTCAATTCCTGCTGAGATCCGAAAGTCCCAAACGCTTGGTTTCTTTAAGGAATACGTGAAAAGTATTTTTTGTTAGTTTAGATGTAAATTCTAGTTGAGCGGTAAGCGTGTTATACCTTATTAGTGTCAGGATTATCCACAATTTCCACTCTACGTGATTGCAGGACCTTGGATTCTAAGCCCCCTCTCCCAATTTTATAATATAAGGCCCTTTAGCGTTCAGGCATAGTTTTGCAATTAAGCTATATTTCTTAGATGATCAGATGAGGGCACTATATCGAAAATATGGTAACTTGGTAACTGCATATTTTTTTACATACGGCCTTAAAGTAAAAAATTGAAGGATTCTATAATCTATACAATTAGAGTGCCAAAAATCAGGGACCAGTAGTCTCCCTCTCCAACCTTCATAAATATATGATATTATGTCCCTTTTGACTGGTGGTTATTCAAGAAACAAATACTAGCTATTATTGAGGGCCTAAAGCAGGGCCCAAACTCCACCTCCAATTTCAAGAATATTTAGAAAGGTAGCAATTTTTTGAGGCGTGTTCGCCAGTCACCGGTAAATCCTTTCACTTAAAATTTGTCAACTGTATATGCGGGGTTTATCTCCCTGAAATGTCTTTTGAAAAATATATATCTTCTTGGCCCAAGTATGGGAAAGATCCTGAGGTCAGCAATGTAGAGCAAGCCTATATTTCTTCGAAAATTTGTTTACTCGCACTTCTGTATAAAACTGGCAATTCTTCATAAGTTTTAGTCCCATGCCCCTGACGCCACACTGATCACGCTACTTTCGGTGACATATTCTTTTATACTTCAACCTTTCTAATTGGAATAATCACTTTGAAATTTTGAAGCGACGCCCAATTTGCCGCGTTGGAAAAAATATAAATAAACGCGTGTTAATGAGATAAAAAAGTACAAAAGTTTACACATCCCGCAGTTAAGGGATTGAAAATGATACCTTTAAACCCAATAAACTTTACTGATTTGAAATACACATAACCTATAAATAACAGTTCAATAGGAATAAATTGTTTTATTTGAGAGTGAAACAAACAAAAAACCTCAGAATATTTCGGTCACATATAGGCCTACAGTGCCCGGCTTCAGCAGACTAGGTTCAGTTTGTCTGCTGAAGACGGCCACTGTATATGTGCCCGAAATATCCAGAGATTTTTTGTTTGTTTCACTCTCAAATAAAGGATTTATCCCTATTGAACTGTTATTTGTACGTCATGGTATGCAGCATAGTCTTCGAAAATACCAACGGAATGCACATAAAATGGATATTCTTTTCATACACACCGTATATTGTTTTCAAATTCCGGTTTCGGCTACTATTGACGTGGATCACTCGTTTCTTACCGTTCGTCACAACAAACTGTCCTATTATAACATTCATATCAAGATTGACAAAGAGTAGATTATTTGGGAATTTTCTTAAATAATTGTTTTGTTCAGTGTGTGTTCCCAAACACTAAAACATTTAACCAAGCATCAAGCTATCAGGACATGGCATCAATCCTTATTTTATTAAGGCAATAGGATTTGAAAAAAAAAACAATTTAGAGTTCATTAAACACTTTGAAACTAATTCTTTTTTTAATGTATAAAAAGAACTTTGTTTATTTGGCATTTAAGTGGCTAAATTATGCATGACACAAAAATATAAGTTTTATCGAATTTGAGCCAAAGGTTACTGCTTCTAATAGGTTTCCAGCATGCACTATTATTCAAGGAAGAATTAGGAACGTGAGAACATTTTAAGATTTATCCTAGAAAGTTCTTCCATAACATGCAATTACGCAAAGACAACAGCCATTAGCAGACTATGCCAGAAGCCCTACTACCACTCTAGATCACTAATCGTTTTGTTTTGAAATACGAAACTTGAAGCTAATTCCACAAAGTTGCATGGTTCACTTTGGAGTTGCACCTAATCTCAGAGATGCAGGGGTGTGTTTGCAACATATAAGCAGATTCGAACTATCATTTCAATGATCACTGGTACTGATTCGGTCATTTGAACTAATGATATAGTTCGCATGAAGGGTATATTAGAGGGAAAAATAGACATCTGTTTCTGGCGTTACTCAAACTCAAAGGAGATGGTTGAAAAATAGTAGTTTTTGCAGTAGAATTTTGCGATATGACTAGCTGATTTAGGTTAGGTCTCGCCCAAAAATTTTCTGCGAATCAAACCTTTACAACCTAGATTAAAAACCACATTTTAACAAAAAGAAAAGGAAAAATCGGTGGTCATTGTTTTTTACTTCTTTTTATCTTTTTTCAGTAAGTCAACTTAGGTGCGTAGACTAATACGAGTGTAGTTATTTACTTTGGAGGTGTGTCGCAAAGTGATTTACTGTGGTGTCAAAACAGCAAAACATGCGAATCGCATTCAATTTATAGAAGCACACTTTAATTTTTTTTTTATGTCAGTCTTCAGGGGGCCATCCCCAGTCTGGTCAAAAAGAGTACAATCCTGAGGCAGATAGATTATAAAACAATTTCCAAATGTAATAAATAAACTCGTTTTTGCGCTTTTAGTCATACAAATTGCTATTCCAGGACAGTTTTCCAGTATTCCAGGAAAGTTTATTCCAGGACAGTTTTTTCCAGATAAAAAACTGCTAAATGAAAGTGAAATTTCCTATATATGGAATAATGGTCAAGGCCCCAAAGAAAGTGAGGATACTTTTTTTAGGGATTGAAAGGCTAGGCTAGAAGACCGAGGGGATTGAACATTGAGGTGCTGGCACAAGTGCTTTGACAAGTGATTTTTCTATAGAAGTGTTAAAGAGAGTTTTGGTGAAGAATATTACTTCAATTAATTTTACCAAATAAATATATTAGAATTTGGATTCAAGTGCCAGCTAACTGACTACCACTTGTAACAAATTGGAGGGATATTAGTTTTCCAAAGAGACTACGAGTTTGCCCACTATGCGGTATTTTGGGGGAGGGGTTGGAAAATTTTCTTTTTAAGTGAAATGATTTGGCGAATCTAAAGCGAATCCATAAGCTAACAACTCATAAATATATTAAATAAAAAAACAAGTTTTTTCAGCTGAAAGTAAGGATCCACATTAAAACTTGAAACGAACAGAAATTATTACGTATATGAGGGGGTTTCCCCCTCCTCAATACCTCGGTCTTTACAATAAAGTTTGACTTTTTGTTCCAATTATTTAAGAATGACTCCTGAAACACAAAATACCACGTTTTTATATATAGGAGCTTGAAACCTCTACAGTAGGGTTATCTGATATGCTGAATCTGATGGTGTGATTACCATTAAGGCCACTAGATGTTTTGGAGGTATTTCCCCTCTTTTTCAAAAATTGGGAAAATTTTCACAGGCTCGTAACCTTTGATGATAACATTAAACTTGTTGAATTTTATACATTTTGAATAAGCATCAAAATTTTATTCTTTTGATGTATCTATTGTTATCAAGACTCAATTTCTCAGAGTGTCGGTTACTATTGAGCCGCATCGTTTCTTACTTACAGTTCGTTACCACAAACTATTCGATAGTGACGATAGGCAATTTCATTTTAAAAGGTTTAAGGGTTCGAAAATATGAAGTTTTCATTTATTTGTATCAGCCTATTTATTATATTTATCTGTATAAGTTTTGTATATGGCTTTACCAGCTTTTAAATGAAAACATATATAACACATATCAAACAGTTCGTGGTAACGAACTAAGTGAGGAGCGACCCGGCTCAATAGTAACCGAAAGTCTAAAAACGAAATTTTGATACCAATTGATGCATCAAAAGAATCATATTTTTATGCTGATTTCAAATATATAAGTTTCATCAAGTCTAGTCTTACCCATCAAAAGTTGTGCCTTATTTTTGAAAAAAAAGAGGGAAACACCCTCTAAAAGTCATAGAACCTTAATGAAAATCACACCATCAGATTCAACTTATCAGAGAGCCCTATAGTAGTGGTTTCGAACTTCTGTCTCTAATAATCTGGAATTTTGTATTTTTTTGCCAGAAGAAAGATCACGGATGCCTGTTTATTTGTTTTTTTTCCCAGGGGTGATCGTATCGACCCAGTGGTCCTAGAATATCGCGGGAGGGCTCATTCAAACGGAAATTAAAAGTTCTAGTGGATTTTTTAAGTGACCGAAAAATGGAGGGTAACTAGGCCCCCTCCCACGCTCATTTTTTTCCCATAGTCACCCGATCAAAATTTTGAGATAGCCATTTTGTCCAGCAGGGTCGAAAAATATAAAAATTATGTCTTTGACGATGACTTAATCCCCCACATTCCCCGGGGGAAGGGCTGCAAGTTATAAACTTTGCCCAATGTTTACATATAGTATTGGGTATTGGGAAGTATACAGACGTTTTCAGGGGGATTTTTTCTGGTAGTGAAGGGGGGTGAGTCTGGGGTTACTTGGAAGTATCTTTCCACGGAGGAAGTTTTCATGGGGGAGGGGATATTGCTATGAAGGGGGCACCGGATTTCCCAACATTGTTTTAAAAAACGATCAGAAATTAAATAAAAAAACAGAAACTAATACGTATATGATTGGGTTTGCCCCTAGTCAATACCTCGCTCTTTACATTAAAGCTTTTTTTAGTACTTTCATAGGAGCTATTCATTTTAATTAACGGCCTTTGTGATTAAGGGGTCATTCTTAAAGAATTAAAAAAAAAATCGAACTTTAGCGTAAGGAGCGAGGTATTGACTAGGGGGCGAACTCCCTAATGGACGTAATAAAAATGCACGAATATAGATGTTCGTTATGTAAGTTAATTCGTAAGTTACGTATATTTACTACTAATAAAGACGTTCGTAAATAAAATTAAACAACTTTCGAGAAAGCCATTTAGCCAAGAAAAAGTAAAACTAATATGCAAATTTCATTTCAATTATTCGTGTACAGTGCGCCAAAATCAAAACCTGCATTAATTCAAAAACGCTCAGAAATTAAAAACTTGTTTTTTATTTAATATATATAATCCGAAAACCTTTTACAGTGTTATGTATAAGCGCTGCAAAATTTTTTTGAATAAAGTATTTACAACTTCCGAGGGCATTTCTAACGGCGTAATGAATTAATTAACATTTAGTACCCAAAAACTTTAGTTTTAGTTTAAAACTGCAAATCATTGTTTTTCTAATTTTAGACAAAGGTGATTTTTCTGTTGCTAAAACTACTCGTGAATCTGACTGAGCAAAAATATCAAAAGCGGTTTGAGACTTGCTACCCTGAAACTATTTAGGAAATATTTGAAAGGAACATGTTAGATTTTGAATTGATTTTATGTGGCTCTTCAATACTGAAATCGGGTCGTAGTTGTAGTTTTGGTGCAGTAAGGTATCTGACTATTACGATCGATCCCCGTAAAATATCATTTAAGATAAGTCAGTAATTCAGTAAGTTAAAATGGGAATTAAGATATTTGGTGCATATCTACTAAAATAATGAGCAAAATTTAATTAGTTCCGGTTAATGATTTGATAACCATGGATTAATCAAGATTGTTTTGTTTATGATACTACGTCCATTTAATTGTTTCTAAATAAATTTTTTGGTACTTTCCCATTATGTGGGAACTTCGGCTATAGACAGTCGAAGGAATGCAGTGATGGAGACTCGTAAAGCGGGTAATTGTTATCTAAATTGATCGAAGAGCGTGGTTTCTCATTGAATTTACAATATTTAAACTGTTGTTTTTTGGGGTTTAGGGGGAGAAAAGGGTACCTAGTTTAGGCTAGGTTACGTATTTAATATATGCAATGCTTTACAATCCACATAACCCCCCCGCCCCTCATGTGCAACTATATAGCTCAAATTTGCTTATAAACTATTATATATACATCCTATTTTATTTTATTTCATTAGCATTAACCAAACTTGATTTTTTAGAAGTAAATAATGAGAAAGTACCCCTTTTGGGTTTTTTCGGCGATTTTTCTTCTGGTCATTTTATTTTGGCCGAACAAAATGACTTGGGCAGAATTAAAAAGGAAAACATTGGTAGAACCACAATGTAATTAGAAACATGGCGAACAATAACGAAACAATTTCTACTACCTTCATCCGATGAGTCCTGGGCGTTGAGAAACTGAACTGCTGCGACCCAAAGAATCGAACGAAATAGCAGCATCCTGTCATTAATTCACTTCCCATTCAAACCTAAAAGAATATATCATTCAGTAATCAAGTCGGGGGTAGTAACCCGGTAATCTATCATCACAAAGGGTTTTATTCCTTCTTCCTACCCCGTAATCACGAGCTTCTCTGTTGCATCCCTGGGTGTACCCCAAAATCATTCCACCTGATTTATCCAGGTAAAAGGGCTCCGACTGGCTTAGCAGCATGCCATCATAGCAAACTGGTCAGTGTCAAAAGACCCCTTGCTGGTTGTTGGTTCTAAGTGGGGGTAATCGAAATACCAACAAAAACTGTAGGGTTTCTGTCAAGACTCTTGAGGTTATATTTAGATTAGAGTTGAAACATTGTTGATACATTAGGAAACTGTTTAAACATGAGTTTATTATGAAATACTTAGACATCAGAAATGCGTTTAAATTTCAAATTTTGATCGCTATGTCCTTTCAAATCAATAAACTAATGTTACAAAATAAAAAAGCTAATATTTTACTTCTTCGACCATTGCAAATGGCAGAAAATAAATTAAATAGACTTAACTTGGATCATTATAACACAAATAAAAAAAATCTCTTTCGTCATTTGTTAAGTAAGCTATTGTCGTTTACGTCTTCAAATGAACCATTGAATAACACCATACACTATAAAAATTAACCATACTGGGCTATGCGATTCATGCAAAAAAAGTCTTTTTTCACGGGATAAGTGACCTACTGCCATGTGTCATCAAATCAAGCATAGCTGTATCCAGGAGGACAGGATGCATTACCTTTTTCCCTGCAAAAATAAGATATTATCCTTGGAATAAGCTTTGACTGGGTCGCTACGTGAACACTGATCCCCCAGAAAGAACCCCTTTTTTTTACCCTTACTCCTTCGTTGGGTATTTGCAGCTAAACCCAAAATATCTGCACTTATCACAAACCGAGAAAACCAGTTTATGTCAGATTCATCCCAAAATTTTATGGAGGAGACATGTAGGCACAAATACAAGGGGAGGAAAGGTGTAGAGTGTGAGCCTCCCCTCTCCACCTCCTTAAAAAACATTATCCAAACACTTTTCTATATTGACTATATAATTTGAGTGCTTGTCTTTGGCGTATAGTTAAATGTCTCTCCTTAAAACATCAAAATTCTTGTTTGTGCTCCAAGCTACATATTTCTCTTTGTTTTCCCTTGTTTCAAAGATTTTACCCTTTTTTTTACACATGCTCATGGATTTCAAATACTAGGGGGCGCAGCAATAACCATTTTACATGCAAATTCTCATTTAAAATAAACTCAAGTAAAGGTAAAGAGCGAAATTAAGACTTAAATTGGCAGAAATTATCTTATATATGAGGACGATTACTTTTGCCCCAAACTCCACCTCTTTACGCTCAAGTGTCAACGTATTATAGGTATATCCCTAATACCTTCAGTAAAGTAAAACTTTATTTAGCGTAAACGGTGGGAGGTTGGGAAGGCGACAGCTTTCCTTATATATATAACAACATTAATCGTTTCAAGTTTTAGTGTCGCTCTTTACCTTCATTTGAAAAAGTTATAATTTAATTTGTGCTTCTTTTTTATTTAATATCTGTTCTTTTTAAATATCATATCCAGGGCTCTCTTTAATGTAAGAGTGGATGCCTTCTCTCAATCCCCACTGTTTAGGTTTAAGTTTAATATAACAATGAATGAATGAATTTTATTAATAACCTGTCTTACAATCAACAGAAAAAGACAGAGCACAAACAAGAAAAGAAAGAAAATGCTTCAAGAATAAAAGTCATCCCTGGTAGGTCTGTGAGTAAGGGATGGGTCTGAGCTGCGAAAATGAATTTTTGCATCATAATTTGTATGGTTTTCAATTTCGCAGTTCTTCGTGCTTATCTTGTTCTTAGGTAATACCCCCCCCCCTGACCTATGCTGTGAAGGCAAGCATCTCAAAGTAATATTTTATGTTCCATTCAAAAAATATTTCTACAACAAAAGGGCAGCGATCACCCTACAGCACCTATATTGCGAACTGAATGCAAATATATTCTTCCAAATGATGGGAGGTTACGGGGTAAATTCCCTCACCCCTTCATTGTTACTGAAGAACATTCCACTGAATTTTGGGAAATTCATTCCTCAAAATGCACTTTTTGAGGCTTTGGAACCCTCCCCCCAGAAAGATTTATCAACCTCCTCCGTAATATATGGTGCTTAACTTCACATTATCGTACACAAATTAATAAAGTTTCAAATGAATCAATTCAATCAAACGAAGCTTACGAATAATCGTCTTATAGCATAACCGTTTATTTTGTATTGATTGTGTATCCTATATTTGGGGAGGAATGCGCGCCACCTTTTGGCATTGTGGCCTCTTGTAACTGCGAGGCTATATAAATAACTTTTCGACATAACAGTTTTGTTTTGTAAGTTAAAAATTTTAGTTCATAAAAGAAAGTTGGTTTACATTACGTTTTAAGAAAAATGCCCCGGTCTTGCTCGTTTTTACTTTTATTTTAAAAGATTATTTAAGTTTAAATATGCTTGGTTACTTACGTATTATACAAACCACACTCAATAAATGAATTTAGGTTCATCATAATGAAATATACCAAAATTCGATGCAAAATGTAATACTTTAATAACAAAATTATGGAAAGCAGGCCGCCCAGAACGCATTATATTAAATACCTAACCAACTCTATGTATTAAATATTTAATTAAATTATACCTGCATAGTAGTTTATCTCACTCAGGCTAAGCTACTTATCACCGGGTGTATGCAGAGAAACCGGTCTTAAACAGATGAAGAACAACAATGTGGTCGGTATAATACGTAAGTATTTATGTCTATATTGCGTTTTCGCTGTTTCTGGAAGTCTTAAGAAATATATAGGCAGCTACTACTGCCTGTATATTAGCCTGGAAAGAGTATCCAACCTCGTACATCCAATTGAGATATATAATTTGTTATGAGGAAGGGGGGGGGGGCAACTACGCCCGTGACTCCAGCTTACCCCCCCCCCAAGCTGATATTTGGTGTCTCCAAATCTTGTCAAAACTAAGTGAGGTCAACCTAATTCAAACATCCACAGTAACAGATCTACTACTACTACTACTAACAACTTACCACATCACCAAACCGCCTGAGACCAACACAGCTACGTACGCTCCTCCTCCATCCCAAATCTATTCCAAACCTCCCAGGAAGTTCCCCTTTCCTTTAAATTTTTCTTTATGACATCCTCCCACCCCAGACGAGGACAACTTGCTTTCCATTTAGCCCAAGACGGTTGACCGAAAAGGACCATCTTCGGCAATCTGTCAACCTTCATCCGCAAAACGTGCCCTAGCCATCTCATCCTTTCTTTCATTATTAAATAAATAAAAAAAAGTTTTTTTAACTGAAGGTAAGGAGCAACATTAAAACTTAAAACGAACAGACATTATTCTGTATATGAAAGGGACTGTCCCCCCCCTTCAACGCCTCGCTCTTTACGCTAATGTTTTTTATTGTTTAAAAAAATAGAGTTGTGAGAAAGGGTCTAACTTAAGCGTAGAGAGCGAGGCGTTGTGGAGGGTCAGCCCCTTTCATATACGGAATAATTTATGTTCATTTTAAGTTTTAATGTTGCTCCTTACTTTCAGTTTTAAAACTTGTTTTTTTTTATTTAATTTTTGAACTTTTTGAATTAATGGAGGTTTTGATTTTGGCTCACCGTACATGAATGATTAAAAAAAGAATTGCATATTAATTTTCTTTTATTTGGTTAAATGGCTTTCTCGAAAGTTGTTTAATTTTATTTACGAACGTTTTTATTAGTAATAAATATACATAACTTACAAATGAACTTACGTAACGAACTTCTATATCCATTTTTTTCATAGATTTGATACGTATATTAGGGGGTTCGCCCCCTAGTCACTACCTCGCTCTTTGCGCTAAAGTTCGAATTTTGTTCCAATTCTTTAAAAATGACCCCTTAATCACAAAGGCCGTTAATTAGAATAAATAGCTCTTATGAAAGTACTAAAAAATCATTGGCTTAAAGAGCCAGGTATGGACTAGGGGGCAAACCCAATCATATACTTAATAATTTCTGTTCGTTTTAAGTTTTGATATGGCTCCTTACTTTCAGTTGAGAAACTTGTTTATTTTTTTATTTAATTTCTGATCGTTTTTTAAATAATGCTGGGAAATCCAGCGTGCCCTTCATAGCAATGTCCCTTCCCCCATGGAAAGATCCTCCCACATAACCCCCGACCCCTCCCCACTACCTGTATACTTCCCAATAACCAATACTGTAACCATTGGGTAAAGTTCATAACTTTCAGCCCTCCCCCCGGGAACTTTGGGGGGTTAAGTCATCATAAAAGACATATTTATTATATTTTCGACCATCCTGGACAAAATGACTATCTCAAAATTTTGATCTGGTTACTTTGGGAAAAATGAGCGTGGGAGGGGGCCTAGTTGCCCTCCATTTTTTTTGGGTCACTTAAAAAAGGCACTCGAACTTTTAATTTCCTTTCGAATGAACCCTCCCGAACTATTGTAGGACCGCTGGGTCGATACGATCACCCCTGGAAAAAAACAAAACAAATAAACACGCATACACATCCGTGATCTTTCCTCTGGCAAAAAAAAAATTCCACATTTTTGCAAAGGAGCTTGAAGGAGAACCTTACAGAGAACCTACAGTAAGGTTCTCCGATACGCTGAATCTGATGGTGTGATTTTCGTTAAGGTTCTATAGCTTTTAGGGGGTCTTTCCCCCTTTTTTCGAAAATCAGCTAAATTTTATCAGGCGCGTAACTTTTGATAGGTAGGACTAAACTGTATCTATTGGTATCAAAATCCCATTTTTAGAGTTTCGGTTACTATTGAGCAGCGTCGCTCCTTACTTACAGTTCGTTACCACGAACTGTTTGATAGCCCTAGAAAGCGGGATTGAACCACATTTTTCGTACAGCCGACTGTTTGAAATACGGTCAGTCATCCGGGTACCCAGAACAATGCGTAGGCAATTTCTCTGGAAAACATCTAGCAAATCTTCATCCGCTGTTTGGAGCGCCCATATTGGAGCTGTTTGGAGCGCCCATATAGAGCTGTATAGAGCACCCATATGGAGCTGTTTGGAGCGCCATATTGGAGCTGTTTGGAGCGCCCATATTCAGAATCATATTTGACCATTGTCATCACTGTAGCTTCCAATATTCTAATCTTAGTTTGCAGACTTATCTTTCTATTCTTCCAAACTTTTTTAACTGTGAAAAAACACCCTGAGCATTGGCTATTCTACTTTTAACAATTTCAATCGACTTGGGAAAATCGGCTCCAACTTTACACCCCCCCCCCCGGATAGAAATTAATGATAGAAAATAACAATAATATTTGGCGCCAGGCACGCGCGGAGGGGAAAGAGATTTAGGGACCGCACCCCTACTAAGAATTTTAAGAATTTTTTCACTATCTTCTATATTTCCGTATGGTTTTGACAGTTTTTATTTCAAACCCAAAATTCCCTCCATATCTTTTTTTGAATTTGTCTCTTTTGGCGTTTTTATTACGAATTTGCACCCGCCACCTCGAAATGAATCCATGCAGGAAGGCCTACTTCAGCCACATCTGAATAATAAAAACTGTATTTTTCCGTGCATTTGTGTAGTCTACCCTCAAACTCAATCAAAGTTTGGCCTACACAAGCTCAGGCACGTGTGAAAGGGGGAGGGCTTTGGGTCACTTCCAAAATCTAAAGATTGTCCCTATCATTTCTATATATAATTCATATGTTTATTATAATGGTACCCCTTTCTCCCAAAAAATAAAAACAATGTCCATTATCCGGAAATCGACATTTTATTTAAAAAAAAAAGTTGCTTAGCTTAAGAAAACATTATACGGTAAAGTTCTACCAAATCATATTATTGAGTTAGGACAAAAGTGAATACACCATTCGATGCCTTTTTTTATGTTGATTACGAATATAATAATCATTTCTATCGGAAATGAATTTCAGCCCCCCCCCCTATATATGCCAATTTAGGGTTAGGTATATCTCGGGGGGGGGGCTGAAATTCATTTCCGATAGAAATGATTAGGCTATTATATTCGTAATCAGCATAAAAAAAGGCATCGAATGGTGTATTCACTTTATTTCTAACTCAATAATATGATTTGGTAGAACTTTACCCATTATACTATATTGTGGAAAACTTACAAAAAATTAACACTATATCAAATTTGTTTATAATCCAACAATGTTCATTATCCTTACACTACGACAGAATTCCTTCAATTCCAACCAGACTTTTGCGTTAGCAAGCTGATGGACAACTGTTCCAAAAATTCTCTGCACCTCAAGTCAATTTTACCTGAGAGAGCTAAGATGCTCCGTTTTGTGCAACCTCGGAAAAGCGGTTTAATCCCTTGGGGAAGTTAAATTGAACCTGTTGCTCAGGATTTGTCGCATTAAAGAGACGTTAATCATTGTGAAGGGGCAGTGATAAATTCATATTAAAATGTAACTTAATTTTAGAGCTTTTAAAATTAAGATATTATTGACTGTAAGAAATACGCCCAGTTGGAAAGTTGTAAGTGGTGTGGACTTAGAAATCTTCCAGGGAGAAAATATTTAAGAACTTTTTGAATGGGGAAGGGGCCGGAAGGCTAAAAACAGATTATTTGAGGACCAAAGAAGGACCCATCACTGCTACCCTTGCAAAAGAGAAATTCCTTGCTTTTCGAGATGATGGATTAAAAAAAAAACAATAAACAAAGGTTTTCGACCAGGGTAATTCTAATGGTGCACCTTCCATTTCGATCTGCTGTCATTTTCGAGTAATTCCAATTATATTTTTGAATTCTTGAAAATTGCTTCCACAGTAAAATTTTACTAAAACAAATCTATGTAATAGTTATTATTCTTGAATCACCTTTTAATGAAACTTTTTTCATGTTTTGCACCTGGCTTTAACTGAAAAACAACAACATTTTTTCAACTGAAAGTATGGAGCAACATTAAAACTCGAAATGAACAGAAATCATTACGTATATGAGGGGGTTTGACCCCTGATTAACGCCTCGCTCTTGACGCTGAAGTTTTTAACGCTTTAAAAAACTTCTTATTGTTATAATTAAGTGACGCTTGTGTTTCAGGAGTCGTTCTAAAGGAATTAGGATGAAAATTCCAGCCTTAGCGTAAAGAACGATGCATTAAGGAGGGGTAATCCCCCCATATACGCAATAATTCCTGTTCTTTTTAAGTTTCAATGTTGTTCCGGACTTTCAGTTGAAAAAAATTGTTTTTACTTAAATTTCTGACAATTTTTTGAATAATACCGGTGTTGAGGCTGAGCAACCCCCTCATACACGTAATAATTTCTGTTCAATTTCAGTTTTAATGTTGCTCCTTACTTTGAGTTGAAAAAACTCGGTTTTTTATTTAATTTCTGGTGGTTTTTTAAATAATGTCAGGAAATCTGGCTAGACCTCCACGGAAAAATCCCTCATCCCCACGGGTTTATTCTCAAGATAATTCAATCCTGGTGAAAATTTACCCCGACACTTACCCTTAACATCTCAACACCTGCGCGCACTAAGGGTTTGGAGATTTACTTTCTTTTGGACATGGGATAACATTGATAATCTCCAACGGTATCAAAATAAAGAACATAACTTAAAACCGGTGGCATGATCATGGACCTTAGTTTTTCCTGTGTTGCTAGAGTTACCTAAGACATCGAGGAAGAGCCGCTGTCCAGACGTCTTCCCGCTGGGATTTTACTATCGTCTAGATGCGCTACAGATCCTGCTTCTAGAAGCAACAAGGTATATTTTTCGGTTCCCTCTTGTCTGGGCTCCCTTTGGCTACCATTCGAATACCGTTCTGGAGAACAATTGCAGGATCCTAAAATCAAAAATTTCTAGGATCAAAAACACTACAAAATGTTTTATTGGTACATGCTAATTTTCGGAAAAAAAGAATCGCTGTGAATTTCCTTAATGGATCTGCATCATTGATGGGTGAAGAAAGGATCAACTGGAAAACTTTTCGCTCTCTCTCTTGAAGAAATAAATGGGAAAATCGGGGATTGAATACCAGTTGTTTTTAAAATCATTTGGAAATCTTTTACAGAAAGAATTTCCTGGAATTGTGAGAAAGAGCGCAATATATAATTGGCACGCCAAAGACGACTGAAATAAGACCAAGCACAATTTTTATATAAAAAAACTTTTTTTTCATAAAGGAAGAACTTACTTTCGTAAAATTAATCGGAAAATATTTAGATTAAAAATATCATCAAATTATAGGCAATTCTAGAACTTTATTTTGGCACGCCCCGCTTAACCTTTAGCTAATTAGTTGAAATTTCCTGAAAACAAAAATCTAGTCTACGAGAGGCTGTCCAAAACAAAATACCATCTACGGTTGCAGTGTCATACGTAGAACATGGGGTATTGCGGAGAAGGGGGGGGGGCTTGGAATATTCTCTGATCGGTTTTGGCTCTAAAAATTTATAACAGCCAGACAAGAGCGGATCCAGGATTTTTGTTCGGGGGAGGGGGTGGTTTACCTGATTTTTTTCCCGTCTTTACAGGTATTTTCGTCTTTACAGGTATTTTTTAGACTAATTTTCGGCTCGGTCGAAAATTTCGGGGGGGGGGGGGGGTAAAACCGGGTAACCCCTCCCCTGGATACGACCTTGCAGTCAGAATTTGTGATAAAATGAATCCTTCCACAACAGTCTACTACAATCCTGCCTTTATGATAACCAATGGAAAACAAAAATATATACATTGGAGGCATATTGTTCTTCACCTGATCAGCGTCATGGCGTTGACATGATAACAGCCGAATAATCGTCACCTTAAATTGGAGCATGGGTGCCAGTAAAAAAATAACTGAGGGGAGGGGGGGTCGGTTCTAAAAAAATTGGTTCATCTCAAGAGACAGAGGTTTGAAAAAATCGTATTTCGCCAATAGTGTCATTACCCTCTTGGTATTATACATTTTTTTGATTTTTATATACTTTTCATATACCAAGGTAGAGGGAAGGGAGAAGTATATATGAGTCTACTTCCCCCTTAAAACTTGACATATAAATTGTTTGTTTGGGAAAAGAAATAGTGGGTGTGCTGTTTGGACGATCCTTCGAAACGAAGGTCTTGCTGAAGGGATGTTACGTACTAACTTACTACATACTGCAACATCTATTTTGTTTCGTGTCAAGGAAACTCGCCATGTTTAAGTTTTATGATACATTTATATGGCGATCTAATCAGTGCTGAAAAATCTGCAGATCAGATCATTTGTTCAACGACTTGTACTGAATTACCTGTCTAGCCAATGCTTTTAGCGCCTCAAATTTGAGGAGATAAACATCGAAGAAGCAATAAAGTAATTTAGGGGACAATCAGCTCGAGTCGAAAAGCCGGAATTGATGCTCACAGGAAGTTATTAACCATTTTCTGTCTCCCATTCCTTTCACTGGGGATTGTCAAGATAATTCAAAAATTGGAGGAGAATCTTAGCCTGAGCCAGGGCCGTATCCAGGATTTTTGTTCAGGGGGGGTTTTACTAATTTTTGACTTTTTTGGGGGGGGGTGGGGTTTACTAATTTTTGACTCAGTTTTCGACTAATTTTACTGATTTTTACCTAGGTTTTACTAATTTTCGACTTATTTTCGAGTCGGTCAAAAATTAAGGGGGGGGGGGGGTTCAAACCGGGTAACCCCCCCTGGATACGGCCTTGGCCTGAGCTCTTTCAGAAGTTGAATACCCTAAAAAAAAAAATGAAAAGGAGGTAGAAGAAACTTGGAGCTCGTGTTTAAGAAATAATTCGTTTATGTTTAAAAAAATAGTATAAAATGGAAAAATCTCCGCTAGCAAGAACATATCCAGGATTTTTTTTTCGGGGGGGGGGGGTAAATAAAATTTTAAAAAACGCATCAAAAATGTGTTTACTTTCATTTTTGTTACGTTTTTTTACTCCGACAAACATTTCGGAGGGGGGTTCAAACCCCCTAATCTCCTCTGGATACGGCCTTGTCCTTTAAAAAAGAGGGCCTCACTTCTATTGACATGAAGGGGATGTTGGATGGAACAAGAGCCGATAAGCGCAAATTTTTGTCCTCCAGTGATAAAGTCAGTGTATCAATCACATATATCAGTAGTTCTATGTTAACCTCGGATTTGTTGTCAACACGCTTAGAGACCTTACAAATCAGCTTTGGTGGGTACCAAACACCATTTTTGTAATGTGTGTGTGTGTGTTTTTTGGTTTTTAGTACAACCGTGCTGCGATCCTAATGATTTAAAATAAATAAAATTGATGCAGCAATAATCTGTGTTTGATCATTATTCGAAGTAGATGCAACATGTCTATATTTTTGAAGTAGGAATGGGGGGGGGTTGAGGGTGCACTGGCCAAAGAATCCACTTAAGGCCCTGAAATGCAGCATATTGAAAACCCTTGCATGGTTGTAATTTGAACACAGGGTCATATTTCAACCCTTTGTAAAGTACGAACTTAAACCGGTTCTGATTTTGAAAGTCGGAACTGTAAAGTAAGGACCAAGGACGACATCAGGATTGAGGTCAAGGAGTCTTGAGGGGGCTCCCGAAATGTTAAATTTCCTTAAAATTTCTGAGCAATTCTCATTCAAATTTTGAATTTATTTTTTGTTTTTATTGTGTTCCCCTAAGAATCTACATACGTGCCTGATTGTGCCGTATTTATCTCAATATACGGCTTAATCCGGACATCTTCATTCCAATACTATAGGCTCAGGCCACATGTGTAATCATTCTAACTTTTCTGATTTCTAAAAATTGTTCCCTTAATATGTATTTTGGGTGACCAATCATGGAAATTACGTTTGAAAGCTGAACATACCTCCTCATCAAATTATGCAAGTGGTGCTGTAGTTGTACCGTAATTTGGATTTATTTACCAGAGTGACTATAATAGTGGTAGGCAGGACCGTCATGTATGGGGGGAGGGTGGACACCGCCTCCGAATGTTTTTGGTCACTCAGTAGAAAAAATCGGTCAAATTGTGGCGCTTTGCGCCACGATTTATTTGACGCCGCTAAAATTCTTTGCTCGGTTCAATAAAGACCACGAAAATACTGAAATGTCATCTACAGACATTTCGAACTTGATCGATAAACGTAGCAGTTTTACCTACTCCTGTCGTGATTTTACAGATGGTGCCACAACTTTCTATTTGGTTAAATAATCAGCATTAAAATAGTGACATGATAACCGAAATCTAAATCTCGGTTGGTAAATGCAGCGGTTTCACAGACTCGTGCAGTGATTTTACGTATTGCATTCGAAATGGCTATTAAATCTCTTGCCCCCCCTCTCCCCAAAAAAATTGGACTAGTAACGACACTGGGGGTGGGGCATAAGTTTCGTTGTAGCTGAATAGGGGTTGAGCTATATTAGTGTTGAGCTGCATAGGATCTATGTGATTTTTGAATAGCATGGGTGTTGAGTTGCGTGGGTTGGAGTTGTTTGACAATCTAATTTTCCAGAATTAAGTTTTGGGATTCAGACATACAGGTTGATTCCTGTGCGGTAAAATTGTCTGCAAACTATCTTATTTGCCTAGTCTGTCAATTTGGAGCGAAACTAATTATAGTATCAAGGTAGAAAAAAAGAATACGTATGATGGGTGATTCTTTTGTTTCTTTCTAAGCAGCACTTGGAACTATTGAAAGACTATAATTCTTGTAGTCCAAGCAACGATTGGAGTTCTGGCAAATATTTCAACAGAGACCCTCGTTCTGCCACCTTCAGCGCAAAAGAAAACTTGAAGAAATAACAAGCAATCAACGGAAAAAATGTGAATGAAAATAGATAACTAAAAACAGAGTAAAAATAGCCTTAAAAGATGTGAACAAAAAATTTGTTGACAAACTTAAATTAAGTTTGAATCATGCGAGATATATGGGATTTGTCAAATGTTGTAGGGGTTGGGAAGAAGAAGGTAATGGAATTACTCTAAGACAGGTACGCAAGCAAAATTTTTCAGATGGGGGGACGTAACCTCTAAATAGATGCGAAGGATGAATTTTGGGAGAAATTTAAAGCATTGAGATAAGATAAGATTTATTCATAATGAAATACACATACAATATTACATTTTACTATTCCCCCAAAGGCTCATTGGCCTGTAAAGAAGGGGGAAGACAAACGAGTCACTTACTCAGAGAAGAAAAAAAAATCACTTTTTCACAGAGAGAAGAGCAAAAAGGGGAACAAAAGAAAATATGAATTAAATAAAAACCATAGAAAACAAGACTAAATAGATTGAAGAGACTAAATTAATTAAGTAGATTAAATAGACTCCAATAAAATAACAATAAATATATAAGATAAATAGATAGCATAAGCCAAAGAATTTCAACAATTTTTTTTTAACAAACCGAATGAGTGGCACCTTTGAGGTGATTTGGACAATTTATTTCACACAATATGATTCACCGTTAAAGTATTAAAATCTGACCTTACACTACTCCTAAATCGGATTCCTGACTCCTGACCACTACTCCACTACTGACCACTACTCCTGACCTTACACTACTTCTACTCCTAAATCGGAGTAGAAGGAACTTGAACATAATTGTTTGTACTGTGACAGTTTTGCAATAAATCCGACCGCCACAGCCGGGATATTTACAAGCTCCTCAAGAGAAGAGTAGAGCGAGAGATCAGAAAGGCACTACGTAACCACCTGCGGAAGAAATGCGAAGACTGTGAAGTACTATTCAAGAAGGGGGACAGCGGAGCAGTTATCAGAATGGTACGAGGGTTAAGCCGAAAAAAAGAGCCGCTAACGTCAGTGATCTTGGACAGAAACAGAAATGAGATTGGCGATTCTAAGATGAAAATTGAAAGATGGAAAGAATACTTTAACGATAAATTGAATCCCCCAGTAGCTGTGGATCCTGAAATACTAACCCGTTTCCCCGTACCCGACCAAGAACTCAGACCACCACCCCCACTCAAGTCAGAAACCGAGTCAGCAATCAATTCGCTGAAGCATGGAAAAGCCCCTGGTCCAGACGGAGTCACCGCTGAAGTCATTAACGACGGATCGGATGATGTAACTGATCTGCGCCATACCATTGTATCTGCGGTGTGGGAAACCGGCCGTGTACCCCGTCAGTGGTGCAAGGCTGCCATTGTACCCATTTACATGAAGGGGTCAAAGAAAGAGTGCGGAAACTACCGTCCGATCAATCTCACGAGCCACCATTCCCGTGTCCTGACATTAGTCCTACTCCGATGCAAACAAACAACAACTGCCTTTGCCACTGGAGAATATCAGGCTGGCTTTTGCCCAGGGAGATCAACAATCAATCTGATATTTGTCGTTCGACAACTCATGGAACGACACATTGAATTCAACCAAGAACTCTAGCAAATATTCGTTGATTTCCGTCAGGCATTTGACCAGATATGGCGCAAAGGACTCTGGCATATCCTCCTTCACTACGGGATCCCTTTTGAAGTAGTCCAAATAATCAAGAGTCTGTACGACCAGTTCTGAGGCCAAGTAAAAACCGCTAATGGGTTGTCAGAAGAGTTCACAACTTCTTCAGGAGTTCTTCAGGGTTGCATCTTATCATCTTATCAGGGTTGCATGCTGATGATGTTGATGTGCTGGTCAAATCTACACAAGAACTGCAGGCACAAACTGATAAACTCTACAATGCCACAAAGCCGTTCGGGATGGAGATCAATGCCAGAAAGACCAAAGTCATGGTAACTACGAGACGTGAACTGGACAACCCGTCCATTATCACCATAGGCAGGAGACAGGTTGAAACGGTTGACCACTTTCTGTACCTTAGTAGCCAAGTCTCCTCAGAAAATTGCCATAACTCTGACGTGAAACATCGACTTGCACTTGCTAGCTCTAGCTTCCGAAGACTTGCCAACCTATGGAAAAGTGTCCATCTATCCAACAAATTCAAGTTACGCCTGTTCAACAGTTTAGTAGTCCCCAGAGTTATTTATGGATACGAAATATGGACCCTGAAAACCGAAGACGAGAGAAAACTACTAGCTTTTGAGATGAGATGCCTCCGACGCATTGCTAGAATCAAATATACTGACCGAATCACAAATGTGGAAGTACGTCAAAGGCTCCAGTCCACTGAAACCATTCTCAGTAAAATCAAGAAACAACAACTGTGGTGGTTCGGCCACGTCAAGCGAATGGAGCCGAGCCGCCTCCCGAAAACTGCCCTCGAAAGATCCCTCGATGGCCTTCGTCCACGAGGCAGACCACGAAAACAATGGATGGAGAATTCCACTTCGACAACGTCAAGATAGCCCAGTTATCACGTATCGCACCAGACAGAGCAATGTACCGAGCCCGTACGCATGAACTAGCAAGAGGATGGGCCCCAAAACGTCCCACGAGGATGGCCGGGACCTAAGTAAGTAAGTATTGTGAAGATTATAATTATTCAGAGGTTAAGGATGGCAGAACACTTAGGGACTGGGGGAGGTCATCATGAAGCTGAGAAAAAGTAAAACATGCACACGAAAGAATATACATAGACTCGAAACCAAGCAATGGGATAACTCCTGAACGATTGGTTTCCTGAATGAAAGTTTCTAGCTTTATCGTAAACCTTAGAAAGTGGTTTCAACAGTGAAGGAAAGATTGACGTCCATACTATTGGACAGTAAGAAACATAAGATTGGATCAAGCAGGGAAAAAGGATTTTTCAAAATTGATCCAAGAAAAGTATGTTTAAGTTTCCTTAAAATACCGAGACTCCTGTGTATCTTCATTTTAATCAAATCAATGTGGCACTTGAAAGACAGGTTTTCATCAACAAGAATGACGAACATATCTATCTTTGGATCTATGAATTATCCCATTTGGCTGGTGAATTTCATGTAACTGGGGAAAAACCTGAGAAACACACGAAAAAATAAAAAACTGGACTTACAAAATTTAGGGTAAGATAATTAACATGAAGCCATAAAATTACTCTCTCAAACACATTTCCCGAATTTAATCGAAGCTCTGATTCGCAATTTCCCGAAGTACCTAGTGTACTGTCATCAGAAAAACAAACAAGGACATCAGAAGAAGGCCAACTACAGTTGCCACTATAAACAGGGGAAGCCTTAGTATGACAAAGTCTATAGCAATTAATAAGTTTGGTTTTTTTTTACTACATAAAAAAGATCATTTATATAAGGGACGCCAAAATTCACTTCTGAGGAGGAACGGAAAAGTGGATCAACAGAAATTAACCTATCATTCAAATAAGACTGAACCCAAGAAAATTTCCTATTATGCAAAAATGAAACATCTTCGGTAGAAGAATTTCATGGTTAAGGAATCGAATGCCTTACGAATATCCAGGAATATATTGCAGCCAGAATTAATCTCGAATCTAACGCAGAATGTATCAAATTCAAAAGGGCCATACAGGCATGCTCAGTGGAGTTTCATTCCGAAACAAAATTGAAAATCATGAAGAAAATTTTTAGATTTGAGAAAAGTAAGGAGACGAGAAAGCATAGCCTTTTCAAAGATTTTACTAAATACTGATAAAATTGAAACTTGTCGATAATTCGCTGGTTCAATTCTTGGTCCACCTTTATACAAAACAATAATCCGGGCACACTTAATTATAAGAAAGATCGCAATAGTTTTTTAGATCTAGAGGGGCAGGAACCTGGATCCCCCCCCTTTCCTTTGTACCCGTTTGCTCTAAACTTTTTGGCTATTTCTAAAATTTGGCCTCTTAAACAAAAACAGCTTTTTTGAGGCAATATTTTGTTGCAAAGCCTCGTGTGTTAAATTATCACATTTCCCGATGGATGGGATAAGGGAAGGGGGGAGGGCAACGGTGGATATATTTTTCTTTTTGGTTTAAATAGTAGTACGTTCAAAAAAAGGAAGGCAAGCTCACACTTTATGTTCTTTTTTCATGGGATCACCTCAGAGCAGAATAACGTTATTTACTGTAATTGGGGAGTAAACGAATTGAGATATTCGTCAAAAGATCGAACTTGGTCTGATTCAGCTGTGACTGACCCTGAGCAAAGATTTAGCCTCCCGTGTTTCTGAGTCGACATCTGGATTTACCCCTAAGCCTCTGGTCATGCCTTACTTGCAGAAAAAGGGCATAATTCCTTGGTTGTGATTTTTTTTATTTATTTTTGCTCATTAGAAAAATCAATGCAGCCTATTACAGACCCCCACATTGTTTCATAGTATCTATACAGCTCCTCTTACATAAACCTAAAGTACTGGCAGCTGTCTATCCTTGGTGTGAACTACTTTGCGACACCAGCCGTACCTTCGGTGGCCATACACCTCATCCCAATCCGCCTATCCCCAGCTTTATGCGTGTGCCACTATCATTGCTTTCATATCTCCAGTGTAGCTGAAGAGAAGCTTTTGGGCCCATCCCCTTTCCTTCACAGAAATATCTAGATATTTCAAGGTTTCAAGAAATTTTTCTTAAGTAATTCGCCTTTTTTGTGGGTATTTTCATACTTGATCCCCTGCTAAAATGCCGCCGTCTAGATATAAATTCCTACAAATCTGTTTAAGCTCATATGACGTGAAAAAGTATCCAACCTCTTAGGAGAACCTTGAAACGGGATTTAAATTTACACACTCTTTAGAAAAGCAACCAAAGCTACAAAAAACCATTCATTTTTGTTATGTATTGTGCAACTTCATTTTATCAACTTTTTCTATTAGCTTAATCTTTGGGGAAATGGAAGACAATCTTCGATTTCTATTTCGCTTGTGGACGGATTAGTTTTCGTGACCGGATAAAATCAAAGAAAATAGGAAATCTCTGTTCCAAATCCAATTAGGAAGAACTTGATATTCGGACAAGGAAACGAAGCAAAGAGGGAAATTATTACCCTTTAGCCTATAATTGGGAACTGTCCAAGTATGTCCTTGCTGGTCTTTTGCCCTGCTAATACAGGATATGTAATTTTCGGAAAAAAATAGACATCACTTGATTTATAGAATAAGTGAAAATTAGTGGTATTGCTTAAGATTTATTCAGACAGATTTTCCTTTACATTCTTATTCAATAATAGTTTTTTCATATAAAACACGTCTTTGTGCCCAAGCCCAAAGGATATATATAAAACTTATTTGAAAATGAGTTAATGATAATGAGAAAGATTTTACTAGCAGGCATTAATCCATTGTTCTGACATTTGCAGAGGTGTATTGACTCCTTAGGACGCAATAGCAGACCAGGATTTACCAAAAGGCCCAGTAGGCCGGGCCTAGGGGTGCATAATGCAAGAGGGCGCAAAAACTTACCACTGAGTGATTTTTTCTTAGCAAAAACCAAACTAATGATTATATTGTCAAAGTGCCAGACGCACTCCACCACCCCGCTGACTTTTAACAGAAAAGTTATTTTAAAACAGCACAGGAATTCCGTGGCCACTTATAAAATGCTTTTTCTTGGGAGACTGAGGTGTCTCCCAAGAATGGCAGCTGAGAGTTCGGTATCACCTCTCTCTTTCAGTACTTTTGGCTCATCAGTTGCGTTTTGTTCAGCGTATCCACTTTACCCAAATTTTTGGGGATTTCCTCGAAAATCTCGCAAAAACGTGCGGCAAAAACCCTTGGGCCTAAATGCGTCAAAACTTTAAATCCGGCACTAGGCTTTAGGCTAGACGAATTATTGCTGAACAAATAAGTTGGAGCTTTACTACCGATGCACCACCCCTACTCTTTAAATTGTGATTATTTAACTCACTACCACTAACCTTCTATTTCTGGGAATAGTTTATTTAAGTAAAATAGATGTAAACATAAAAAGCCCGAAGGTGTCTAAAAAAATATAATTCAAAGAATAGAAGTGGTATCTAGCTACTCGATTGACCACATGTGGCGTGAGGGGTTGCTGACTCCCGTCACCTGGCATTTAGGAACGCCACATATGCCACACGGTTCCGCCACGACTTTCACAGTTCCCAAAGCGTTAATTGTGTCTTATAGCAACCACACTCAAGAAGTGAAGCTAGGTTAATTCTCCTGAAACATACCTAAATATGATGAAAATATGATACTTTAGTAACAAAATTATGGAAACTACAACAGAGAATTATGTAAATCAGGCCATCAGAACGCATTATGTTAAATGGTTTCTAGTCTAAGATAACCAAAATACCAACTCTATATATAAAATATTTAATTAAAATATTCCTACATTGTAGTTTCTCTTCCTCAAGCTAAGCTGATTATCTCCGAGTACAAACTGAAATACAGAAAGAAACCAGTTCTACTAAGACCAAGAACTTGAGTGTGGTGGCTATAAGACATAAGTACCCCCCAAAACACTTGATACACTCTTGAAACGCTTTGAACAGTTCCACCACGTGTGGCACTTGCCGCATGGTGTACATGATTTCCGATAGAGAGCAACCCCCCGATGTGATGTTGTTGACGTTAATTCCTTTTAGAAGCTGCTTCAGTGGTTTTCTGAGTTTATGCCACCAAAATAAATCAGGAACTTTAATTCAGCAAACAAAGTCAATGTTTTTATACTAAACTATATTGAGTTTTTTCCATCTTAATTTTACTAAGAACGTTAGTGATAGTGGACTAACGGAATTACAGGTAAAAAATAATCGTAGTCAATTAACGGAAAAGTTCCAAAAATTTCCCCTACTACGTGCAGATATATAGACCACTTAATTTCATGTAATATCCGCCAAAATGAAGACCACATTGCAATTTTAACATACTTTTACTTATTTAAATTTTTGAACATTACAAACTGTTCCACTAAAAGCTTAAAAATCTTATTTCTGTTCATATGTCAATTAGGAAAATGGGAAATTCGCTCTTTGATTTTTGGCTACGATACAACACACAAGGCCGTATCCAGGATTTTTATTCGGGGGGTGGGGGAGGTTACAAAAAAACTTTAGAAACCCCATCAAGAATGTGTTTTTATGTATTTTGATTATGTTTTGCGAGTCGGACAAACATTTCAGGCGGGTTCAAACCCACTACCTACCTTCCTGGATACGGCCTTGCCACGACGCTATTCAAATCGAAGGGTTTTACCTCCTTTAAGAGAGCTTAATAATGCATAGAGAGGCCAGGACTTTTCTACAAAGATGTTGAGCCTTCTTTTGTTTATAATAGTTGATTGTTTCCTGCTTAAACTCTGCTCATTTATGAATAGGTAGCTAGGTAGCAGTACCGGACAAATTTTAAATTATTCATATTCGGTTTTATAAGGCAAATGATGGATTCGATGTTTACAGCGACATTGACGAAGCACATGCTCAAAATGTAAATTAAAATATTATCTATTCGTCTCAGCCAAATCTTAAATTGACCCTTTCTGCTAAGCTAGTTTAGCAGCTTCGAAGACTTGGTTTTTCTGCCTTTTTTTAAATAATTGCCTGTTTATTCTGTCGAACTAATTTGCCTACGCAGCTCTTACGCGGTAGGAGTCCTGCTCGTAATGAAATCTTGGGTCTAATTTTCTTATCGCAAACATTTTCTAAGAGTAACACGAATCGAAACAACTTGCTCAACTTATTAATTATTAGTATTTGAAAAGATCCATTCAGATGATTCAGAGTCCAATTTGGCCAAGTTCATAAAACACACGGTGGAGGAAACAAAAAATATATTTTGATTTTGATTTTAGTCCATTAATGAATTTGAAAATTCAAAAATTATATTGTTTACTTAAACCTCATCAGGCATGTGCATGGGGGGGGGGGAGGCGTGGGGACTTTTGTATCCGTGTTGCCCAAAAACTCAAGATTCTTTCGATTTTGACTGTAATTTCCCATAAATTTCGTTTTTATTGGGTTGTTTTGCATTTTTTTTTCAATTTGGGACTACTGGGACCCTGCCCCCTAATAAACATATCTGTATGTGCCTATGTCTTAGCAACTATAATTTCATCAGTAATCTTAGAATGGAAAAAGTCAAATTTAATCAAAAAGTAATTAATCCCAGATACAAAATTGCAATATCTTTCTGGATAAGAAAAATTAAGGGTCAATCCAAGCGTTTTGATAAAACATAGACAAATACAGTGGCACTTCTGGCCTCTCTTGCGCCCGTTGCAAAATCTTGATTAGTGTCCCCCCTAACTTTTATTTCCCGAAAATTTTTCAGCCAAATTTTAACGAAAATTACATTTATTGAAAAGATATGGGGAAAATGAGAATTTCGGATTCAATTTGCTTAAACTTACTGCCAACTGCCCCCTCTGCTTTACTTTAATAAAAATAAAATTCCAAAAATTACAAAATGATTACAAAAGTTAGATTATTTATTTGAAACTTCGCGTCTTTAAATTTTCTGTGCCCAGGGCAAGTACCCCCTCTGTAAATACATTCTGAAACCACACTGGCTATACATGACGTATGAAACCAAGAGAGGAAAGGAAATAATTAATTAAAAATAAAATCAAATAGGTGAGAAAACGAGGATTTTGTCAGCCAGTGGCAAAATATGAAGACGAAGAACAAGCAAATATTTCGACAAGGACCAAAAAAAAAAAAAAAATCTAACCTTCCAAAGTGAATCTAACAAGAGTAGAATAGACACTGGTCATTCTGCTCTTGTTAGGTTCACTTCGGAATGTTAGATTTTTTTTTTTTTTTTTTTTTTTTTTTTTAGCACCGAGGACGACTTGGCGGAGGTCCTTGTTGAAATTTGTTTGTTCTTCGTCATCATATTTTGCCACTGGCTGACAAAATCCTCATTTTCTCACCTATTTGATTTTATTTTTCATTTGTTATTTCCTTTCCTCTCTTGGTTTCATACCCCCTCTGTCCCCCCTAAAACCCATTCCATACAAATACAAAACTTTGATTGGGTCAAGTTGCCTTCTAAGACTTTTGTATAATTAAGAGGGCTTATTTTGGCCGAACTGAGTGGCTGGTAAATAATCACACTTCTGTTTATTCATTATTCACTCAATTCTTCAAAGTCTATAGCGAATCAATTGCAGTAATTGCAGAGACAGAACTTGTGAGAGGTAAGAACATAAAAATATACAAGTAATAGGAAATAAAATATCAAGGAACACTTATGAAATTGTAAGAGGGACAAAAAATGAGGTTCAAGGCAAATAATAATTTTAAGAAGGAGAAAATACCCAGCAAATTTTGCGAAAAAAGCAACAAAACAGAAAAATAAATCTCCGTATCTCTTCTTTCCTTCTACAGTCGACTTTCGATAACTCGAAGTCCATGATATCTCGAATTATTTTCAATCCTCTTGGAATAACCTTTCTAAGTCGAAGAAAATACCATACATAACTCAAAATAATTTTGTGGTCATATTTTACCTCTGTAAGTCGAAGTGACCCGAAAATTACCTATATCACTCGAGATTCAGTAGATAAGTCGTCATTTGATTTTCACTTTACCTCTACAAGTCTAAGTTTACCTCTGTATCTCAAGGTTTTTCCAACGGACCTCTGTTAGTCGAAACACCGGTATGCAGGTTGTAACATGTATACTTTGATATGCATTAATTTTGTTTAAAATATTTTTATATCAGATTTTGTAAATGTTCAGGTGTCTGTTTCCTAGCAAACAAAATTTATTATTGGCATTTGAAAATGAAGTCTTAACATTTGAAAGTAAGTTATTCTTCGCTTTATAGTCACTTTAGCGAGTAAATTCAGCGACTTTGTACCTCGGTAACTCGATTTCTTATTTGGCTTACCTCTATAACTCGTTGCCTTTATAAGTCAAATCTTATGTAAAATGATCTCTATAACTCGAACTATGCATAAATTGAGCTATATGTAACTCGAAGAAACATCGTGTTCCCATGAATTTTGAGTTAGCGAGAGTCGATTGTATTTAAAAAAATAGAAACAGACAGAAAAAGAAGGATTTTGGAAAAAGAAATTGAAAAAAATACTCCTTTAAAAAAATCAAGGTTAAAAGTTTAAAAAGGGTATACTAGGTTTTTACAATCTTGTGTACCCGGGTCGGTGACCTTTTAGATCTAAAATCAGGAAGGCATTTTGCTAATTTCGATACCCAAAGGCATCTAAAGGGCATCAGCTGGCTAATTCCGGTACCGTAGTAAAGCCAACCAATTGGACTTCAGAACTATTTTTTTTCTTTTTTTAATTTGTTCTGAGCAGTAGTTACAGATCACGAAGAACTAGTCAGACAACGATTTTTTAAGGTACAAAGTAGGTGTTTTTCAAAATCTCGATTGTTCTATTTTTGTCGATTTCCCAAAATGATTACAACAAAAAATAATTTTTAAGACCTAGCGAGAGTAATTGCAAGCCTCTTTCCAACCTCCCCATTATCGTTACTATCTCAAGGGGAGAAAGCTCTGAGAAATTTTTACTGCGATCTCTCTTGGTATGAGAAACAGCGAATACTTTGCAGTAGACACAAAATATTTCATTCCAATAGCTACAATTTTTGCTCTCAGGGAGGGGGAGGGGAGGTACTACATAAATCCTATTTGTTCACTGCTTTATTCTATTCATGTTATTGACATGCTTTCCAAGCAAAGTGGTTTTGAAAATAATAATCCTATCGGTGCCCATCGTATGTACTATAAAGTTCTCTGAATTACTTTATTGATTGTCTTAAGCACCAAAATTAGTAGCCAGCGTCCCCGATTTTAAGATAGCTTCAAATTTCTTGGGTACCAAATACAGGATGCGTCACCCGACTTTAGATCCAAAGACGCCCCTACCCGGGTACCGAAGCACCGATTTTGGTTTTACTGGATATACTTAATTTGTTCAAAAAGGCTGCTATTACAGTTTGGCCCTCCGCTGAAAACCCCAAAAATGTTAAACAATTTTACTACTACTTCTACTACTACTAACAATTCACTACAACATCAAGCTGCCCGAGGCCAACACAGCTACGCACGGCCCTCCTTCATCCCAATCTATACACAGTCTTTGCACCATTCCAGGAATTTCCCATTTCCCTTAAATCTTTCCTTACGACATAATCCCACCCCAACAGGGGACGAGCTGCCTTTCCTTTGGCCCTAGACGGTTGGCCGAAAAGGAAAATCTTTTTGGCCATTTGCCATCCTTCTCTCACAGAAAGTGCCCTAGCCATCTCAACCTTTCTTTTCAACTGCGAAAAACTTTTTTAACTGTGAAAAAACACCCTGGGCCTTGGCTATTCTACTTTTAATACTACCAAGGTAAGTGTAGCTGCCCACTTGACCGATCTACTCATTACCTCACATCACCTTTTCACCTTCAATTATTCCTAGCCTTAGCAACTTGATGTTCTTAACATTAATTTTCAAACCTATTCTCGCACCCAGAACTCGCAAAACCTTTAAAAGTTTATTCACTTGGCTAATATCTTCATCTACGATGCTGAAATCATCACCATTATCTAAGTCGAGGAGAGTTCTGCTTCCCCATTTGCTTCGGTATTCTCTCATTGCCTTTGCTATGATCCTTAAGACAAAGGCCATCAAAATGATCCCTATAAATGGGGATAGAACGCAACCCTGCTTAACTCCTGATATAGTATGAAACCAGCTACTAACTTCATTTCTTGCGTCAACCGTAGCAATGTCATTCTCGTGCATAACACCAATCACTTCATTGTATTTCTCTCGTATGCTATACAAATATAAAACCTTCGCTAAATCTCTTCTTAACAGCTGAATCGAACGCTTGCTCAAAATTTATAAAACTGAGGTCTCAATGTGTTTAATGACTCAGGCACTTCTCAATTATTAAAATACGGGTAAAAACTTGGCAAAAAAATAAGCAAATGACCGTGGATTGTCAGTTTAATTGACTCATGTTGATATTTATTCCTTAAAGTATTGATAATGTTTTATTTATGAAAGTAAAAAAAAGGCGAAAACATTTAAAACTTATTTTGTTTTCAGTAAACCGTAAATTATATTCTGGTCTTGAGAAGGGATGGGGGTTATCAGCCTTATTCATTTTAATTTTTGCTCGTTTTGATTTTGACTCGGCTATTTATTATAATTTCTGTTCGTTTTGAGTTTCATTTATTTATTGATAGTGATTTGTGGTCGTTTTACGATTGGGAGATTATTTGACTTTATTTCTGCTCATTTTTTGCTTAATGGAGGTCTTTACTTTTCTTTGAAAAACTTGTTTTGTGGAAAATATTTTTGAAATTAATATCTATTCTTTTTTTATTGAAAGTACTTTTTAATTTAATTTTATAACTCCTGAAGTTGATCTGAAAAATAAAACTTAATATCATTCCCAAAAGTTTCTATCTATGCTCTTTTACAACCTGGATACACTTACACTCTATTTATTTATTTAAATTGTAAGAGTAGTGTTAGTAATAGTAGTACACCAACAAGTTTCAACTTAATACCCCTAGTCGTTCTCGATATATTGCTGAAGTGTCCTATTGGAACCCATAAACATAGTGCCTTATGATTTAGTTTAAAGCAACACTTAATTTTAAAGCATAATGAACCAATGGCATAATTGTGGGGGGGTGGGTGTTAGTTGCTGGACCGTTTTACTATGCTGAACAAAATGGCTCTCTCAAAACGTTGACTGGATACGTTTGGAAAATTAATGGGCTTGAGAGAATGGTTGCTTGCCCTCCAATCTCTTTTTACTCTTAATTAGTTAAAAAAAACTTTTTCCACAAAATAAGCATGGTCATATAAACTTCGGAGGGGGCTCATTGGATTGGTAATCGGACGCTCTAGTGCTCTTTTTAAAAGTCAAAGTAATCGAAGGGCAGCTATACCCCCTCCACACACACACATCGTGTTGTCCTGAAATGCATCTAATAGAAATTTTGAGATAGCCATTTTACATTCAAAATAGTCAAGATATCGTATAACAAGGCCTTTGGGGTTGAAAGAAACCCCAGATATTAGGGGCAGGAGTTGTAACTTACGCCCAGGGGGTATTTAAGGTTCTTATGGAAGGGATGGTTGTTTAACTTTAGAAGAGGCTCAGTCTTTTTCCCTGAATAAGACTATGTCAATATAAAACGAACAGAAATTAATTAAAAAAAACTTTTTCCACAAAATAAGTTTTTCCAGAAAAAGTAAAGAACTCCATTAAACCAAAAATGAAAAAAAATTGAATCAAATAATCTACCAAGCATACAACTACCTCAAATCAGTATCAATAAATAAATGAATTCCAAAACAAACAGAAAAAAATAACAAGAGTCAAACTCAAAACGAGCAGAAAATAAATGGTTGTCATCCTCAAAGACATAATTTCCAGATCTTTCAACTACGTAGAACAAGAAGGCAATTCGAGCATTCTGATAGGAAATGTTTATAGAAATAATGCGTGTTAGGGGTATGGCTACTCATTCCGATTGTCCTCGGCTGCTATAATTATCAGAAACTAACTTAATTTGTATTTGATTTTGCCCTTTTTGAAGTTTCTAAGACAAAACCGTCTGTAAAAACATTTTGTATACCAAGGGCAAATTTTAAAACCTTAGTCCTCAGGACTGTGGGAGGTGGGGGGAATGGTGGGCATGAGAGGGGGCTAGTTGCCCTTCAGTCACTTTCAACTATTAAAAAGGGCACTAGCCCTTTCAATTTCCAATCGGATGAGTCCTCTTTGAAGTTTCTACAACAACGCTTTCTATAAAAAACCTTATATAACCCCAGGGCATAACTTACAACCCTGACCATGACGGCTGTAGGGGGTTGTCAACCTCAAAGACTTAATTTTCAGATTTTTCAACTACGTTGAAAAATGGCTATTTCAAGATTTTGGATTGGATGTGTTTGAAGAAACGGTGGATATGAGAGGGGAGTTGGTTCCCCTCCAATTACGTTCTGCTCTTAGAATGGGCACTAGCTCTTTCAATTTCCAATCAAATAAGCCCTTTTTGAAGTTTCCGCGACAATGCTTTCTATGAAAAACCTTATATGCCCCCAGGGCATAACTTACAACCCTAGCCCTTAGGGCTGGGGGTTGTCATCCTCAAATACCTCATTTCCAGAACTTTCAACTACGATGAACAAAATAGCTATCTCAAAATTTTGATTGGATGTGTTTTGGGAAATGGTGGGCATGGGAGGGGAGTTAGTTGCCCTCCAATCACTTTCGACTATTAAAAATGGCACTGGCCATTTTCATTTCCAATCGAATGAGCCCTTTTTGAAGATATATATATATATATATATATATATATATATATATATATATATATATATATATATATATATATATATATATATATATATATATATATATATATAATATATATATATAAAAATATATAGATATAAAATATATATATAAATATAAAAATATATATATATATATATATATATGCAACACATCAGGAAAACTGAAAAATAAATGACAATTAAAAACTTTAAAGCCGACACAGCTGAATTCACACTACAGGGAGAGTCCTAGACAAACTTCAAGACCCCTTCGTTATTTTTCATAAAAAGAAAAATCATTTTGTACATTTTTTTGTATCTCTTATAAATAATACCTTTAAAAAATCAGAAAATTTTAAAACCTGTGACATAACGGGTGCCAAATGGCGAATTAGTGTCCTCTTTAGAATAATTTTGACAGTTCTTAGAAACCACTAAGATTCCATGACATTAAATTGGCCCGCAAAAGACCCCAGAATTTCCCAGAGCCGGCGCCCTATGCGCCAACATTATCATTTTAAAACAAAAGCCAATCAAGCCAATTTGTTTCGCTCTTATTGTGGTTTTGTGTCTTTTTGAGCTGGGCTGAGACGACAGCATGATTGCCAACTTTTTGGTCAATGAATATGTCCCTTGAGCATCCAAAAATGTGTCCTTTTCAGTCAAATTATGTTCATATTTTGTCTATAATATGTCCATCTTGAAATCGCAGAAACTAGTTTTTTTACGACTGGTATACCTCTTTCAAAGTGGTCAGTTAACATAGAATATAATAAAAACGAAAAAGATTCATTTAGTTCATCCATAAAAAATGAACTAGTGTGAAAGCACAAAAGTAATAAAAACATATAAACAGTAAAAAACTAACTGTCGGAGCTTGAGCCTCATCTTCCTACGAGAGTTCCGCTTTACAGGTATGGTCGGCACGAGAGTCAGTATTTTCACTTCTTTTGGTAGCTTTTTGCAAATCAGACTGTTTCTTGTGCATGTTATAAGGTACAATCCAGGAATCAAGCGACGTTGCGGAGCGCTAGGTAAGCTGAGTTGCCCTTCAATCCGAGGGGTGACATCCCCAAAGGCATGATTACTGGACCTTTGAACAATGCTGAACAAAATAGATGTCTGCAAATTCTGATTGGATGCTGGTTTTCAGAACTTATAGGTGCAGGGAGGGGGGTTGCACTCAAATCACTTTTGACTCTTATAAAGGGCACTAAAGTTCAATCAAATGAGCCCCATCTGAAGTTTATACGACAACCCATTCCATAAAACCTTATATGCCCCTGGGACATAACTTACAACCCTTGTCCCAGGGGCTGTGTTTTATAGGCTGTGTAAACGCTGAGGACATTGCTATATGTTCTTTAGACCATTTTTAATAAAATTTATATCTCAAAATTTCTGTTGGATTTCTAGGGACAAGAATACGAGTGTGGAGGGGGTGGCTCCACCCCTCTCCAAAAAGGCTGGAGGGGGGCTTACTCCAAGGGTGGCACGGTCCTTGTGTTTCAAGAATCGTTCTTAAAAAAATGAGACAAAAGGTCGAACATTGGCGTAGAGAGGGGGATATTGAGGAGGGAGTAGCCTCCATCATATATGGCATAATTTCTGTACGTTTTAAGTTTTAATGTCACTCCTTACTTTCGGTAGAAAAAGCTAGTTTTTGTATTTATTTCTGATCGTTTTTCAGATAATCCCAGGAAATCCACCCCCTCTGTGGAAAACTTCCCCATGAAATATTCCTCTATATAAAGTTCCTCCCATGTAAAATTGTTCCGCCGGGAAATTACCCCCAAACAATTCCATCCCTGCTACGAATCATTCCCAGAAATTTTTTTGCTTACGATTCTGCCTGAAAAATACTCCTTGCCATACTTTTATTTGAAGAAAGACTTATATTCATTTAGTTTCTGATCCTTTTTAAGGTCATTGGGGAAAGTAGGAGGGACCCAATAGATACGACGAGTACATAATTTATGCATGTTTTTTGGTCTGTTTGTTGATGGTTATTTGATGGTTTTGTTCTGTTTGATGGTTATTTGATGTTTTTTTTTCATGGTTATATTGTTGTTTGATGGTTATTTGATGTTGTTTCTGTTCTGTATGTTGATGGTTATATGGTTATTTTATGGTTCTATTCTGTTTGATGGATATTTGAAGTTTTTTTCATGGTTATATGATGATTTCTGTTCTGTTTTTGGATGGTTGTTTGATGATTATGAGTGTCGGTCAATTTATTTGTTGTTTTCATGGATGTAGACATATGTCTAACAACAATTGCTGGATGTTTCTTCGATGTCAACATAACTCCATCAACAATTGCTGGATTATTGATCCACTAGCGGGAACAGTATCATGTTTCTCTTTCTAGGTCAAACAGGGGATGTTTCTAAATGTATTGATGCGCTAACGGGACAGAATCACGTGTCTCTTTCTAGGACAATCAGGGATTTACGTAAGGTTTCCCTTGCTATACAATTCGCCCTTGAGATTTTGTTTATAATGGACATGCGGTGAAGTTCAATTATCATACAGTCTCAAGGCATCATGGAGAGAACATCTGATATTGATAACATGGAAGTTTTAGCTACATCGATTAATAATGTGAGTTCTGTTTAGTAAATATTCTTAGGTTTTTCCAAATAAAATCATTTTTTGTAGTCCCCCTCCAGTATATTCAAATTCAGGGTATACCCCCCCAATACGAAAAAATATCCACTATGCGATGTTTATAGTCGTTAGAAAGCGTAAAATACGCTCTTTTTCATCTTGACTGTAGCGTAAAAGCAAGGAGAAATAAATTCGTTTATAGATGAAAGAATACAAACTTGTAAAGAGTTTTCAAGAGTATTTGCAAATAGTTGTCTGCGGGAAAGAGCAAGCAACTCTGAAAAATAATAACGTTTGTAAAAAAAATAATATTTGTAAAAAAAATGTCCCTTTTTGCCCTATTATGTCATTGTGTCCCGGCACACAGAAATATGTCCTTTGGACATAAAATATGTCCAGTTGGCTACCCTGACAGCATAACAGTCAGACAAAAGAAAATCTTGAACGCAAAACACCACTGCCTGGGACGCAGACGTAGCGAAATCAGGGTTGCTAACTGGACATATTTTATGTCCAAAGGACATATTTCTGTGTGCCGGGACACAGTGACCTAATAGGGGAAAAAAGAGAAATATTTTAGTAATTTGGGACATATAAGGGAAATATTTTGTAAATTTATGACATAAAATAGAATATTTCCCTGCTGGATACATATTTTTGTAGAAAAAAAAAATTTCACCAAATCAGTATTAAAACTACTTGCCTAGCACTAAATTTACTTAACTACTTACTTTCTACTATTTTTTTACACACGTTCTTATTTTTCGGAGTCGCTTGCTCTTTCCCGCAGACAACTATTTGCAAATACTCTTGAAATTCTTTACAAATTTGTAGTCTTTCATCTATAAACGATTTTATTTATCCTTGCTTTTACACTACAGTCAAGATAATATGCAAGAAGGCACCTTTTTAGTTTAAAATCGCTTTCGGCTTCCAATAGTCAGGAAAAAACATCTATTTATCAAGTATTACTAACTAAAAATGAAAAGTTAGCAAAAGAAAAATTAGAATCTTGATGATCTGGAATCAATTTTAATATCAAAAGATGTACCAAAAAATTAGCTTATTGTGCGGATTCCAAATATATAATATTTTTTAAGTATAGTTTTACCCATTAGTGGGCCTGAGAAAATTTGCCAAATTTTCGAAAAAGGTGAAAAACACCCCATAAAAATCAAAGAATTCTAATGGAAATCACGCCATCAGAGAACCCTACTGTAGAGGTTCCATGCTCCTATCTATAAAAATGAAATTTCATAGTGTTTGCCAGAAGAAGCATCGCGGATTCGTGTTTATTTGTTGTTGTTGCTTTTTCCAGGGGTGATCATATCAAACCAATGGTACTAGAATTTCGCACGAGGGCTCGTTCAAACGAAAATTAAAAGATCTACTGTCCTTTTTAAGTGAACAAAAAAATGGAGGACAACTAGCCACCGTCCCACGCCCTTTTTTCCTGAAAGTCGTCTGATCAAAATTATGAGATAGCCATTTTGTTCAGTATTGTTGAAAGGGACAATTGATATGTCTTTGGAGATAACATGACACCTTAGAACCACCAGAGGAAGGGCTACAAGTTATGAAATTTGCCCATTGTTTACATATAGTATTTGTTATAGGGAAGTATACCAAGATTTTCCAAGGGAGGAAAGAGATCTTCTGGGGATGGATTTTCTATGGGGAGAATTTCCCATTGGGATGGAAGTTGCTGGGGGTGAACTTTTCAGAGGAAATTTTACATGGGGAGAATTTACCAGAAATTGTATACAGTATGTTTGTTATTTGTATTTTTTCTCGTTGTTGATCCCATTGTACATGTAGACACTCGGAGGGAACTCTCAGGGTGAAGTTTTCAGCGGCGTTGGAATTCTCTTGGGATTTTTTTTTTTTTGGGGGGGGGGGTCCAAAGGAGAAATTTCTATGGGGGAATTATCACCAGGAGAAATTCTCCATGAAAAATCCCTGGGGGATAAACTTTTCAGGGGGGGGGGGTATTTTTCAAACAGGAATATTCCCCAATGACCTTAAAAAGGATCAGAAATTAAATGAATACAAGTCTTTCTTCGAATTAATTAAAAAAACTTTTTCCTCGAACTAAGTTTTTCAAAGAAAAGTAAAGAACTCCATTAAACAAAAATGAGCAAAAATAAAATCAAATAATCTACCAAGCGTGAAACTACCACAAATCAGCATCGATAAATAAATGAAACCCAAAACGAACAGAGATTACAAAAAATAACCGAGTCAAAAGTAGAACCCCCTTATTGAATACTGAATACACTGCGTGCTGCCATCTACGATTTATTCTAATGCTGACAGTACATAATTTATGCATGTTTTTATGGTTTTTGTCACTGAGAATGAAAAAAACAGGATTTTTCTCACTTTGATGTATTTTCATGGTTTATTAATGTCTAATGGGGTCAAGGTCGATTTATTAGTTGTTGTTTGGCCAGGTGTAATGACTTCTTGGGTGAAGTTTGTACATGCGCATTGACGGTGGGGAGAGATGTATTGATCTAGGACTCGAGGGGGAAGTGAATTTCCGAGAACTTGATTTACATAATCGATGGGGGAATGTTTTGATCCAGGACTCGACTAGGACAAGTACAAACAGGACATAATTTATGCATGGACTTATGTTTTTTGTCACTGAGAATAAAAAAACTGGATTTTTCTCATTTTGATGTATTTTCATGGTTTATTAATGTCTAATGTCAAGGTCGAGTTATTAGCTGTTGTTTTTTGACCAAGTGTAATGACACGAGAGGTGATTTACATAATCAGTTTGGAATGTATTGATCTATAACTCGTGACCTCACACCATATTTGGGCATAGACTCCCACGAGAACACCATGCTGCCATCTAAAATTAAGTCTAACGCTGACAGTACATAATTTATGCATGTTTTTATGGTTTTTGTCACTGAGAATGAAAAAACAGGATTTTTCTCACTTTGTTGTATTTTCAAGGTCAATTTTGTTGTTGTTCGTCCAGGTGTATTGTCTCCGGGACAAAGTTTGCACATGCGCAATAAGGGGAAGAGATGTATTGATCTAGGACAAGAAGGGGAGAGAATTTCTGAGAACTTGATTTGCATGATCGAGGGGAATGTATTGATCGACTCGACGGGAATTTCTGTGTTGTTTCTAAGGGGAATTATTGATTCATGAAAGGGGGGTTAATTTGTTGTTTCTAAGGGGAATTATTGATCCAAGAAAGGGGAATTTATTTGATGTTTTTAAGGGAAATTATTGATTAACAAAACGGAATTAGAAATGACATCACTAGTTTCCATGGAATTATACGGGACTCAAGAGAAATAAATTAATATTCTATTTTTAAATACGGCTTCTCAGGTTATTAGACTTAGCGATAAATTGATATTATATCGAAGCCATAAAAGTGTAACCAAGAACATCTTAGAGATGAAGAGATTAACGCGGGAAAGGGTTTCCTAGGAATTTCAAATGTGACAGTGCAGGGATGCCAAAACAAAAGGAAACGCAGAAATTACGTTTAGGGATTGTTTGGGCGAAACTGTTTTGAGACATTTTAGAAGATGATTTATGCGAAACCGTTTGATGTATTTTAGAAGATGATTTTAGAAGATGATTTAGAAGATGATTTGAGGGTGAAACTCTGTGGTCGTTATAATACACAAGTTCCATTTGAACAGTGTTGTGAGGTCCCCTATCCCCACAACCCCCCTACCCCAACCCCAAAGGGCCCGACCCCCCTACCCAAACCCCGAAGGAACCCCCGGCCCCCAAAGGCCCACGGGCCCCTTAATGCCCCCAGGCCAAAAAAGAGCCCCCGGGCCCACAAAGACCCCCAAAGGGCCCCCGGGCTCCCAAAGGCCCCCGGGTCCCCAAAGAGCCCCCCAACTTTTTTGCCCCCCCATTTTTTAATGCTTTTTTATTTGCGCATTTGAGACACAGAAGGGCCCCATCCCCCAAACTTTAGGCTCCCCATCCCACCATTAGTGTTTTGTTGTGGTTTAGCTTGTCACAGTTACATTCTCTTAATTTTTCAAAGTTCATTTTGAATTTCTTTCCTTGAAATGCAAGAGTTGGAATATTTCAGTAGTTTTTTGTCGTGGTTTACCTTGTCACAGTTACATTCTATTGATTTTTCAAAGTTCATTTTGAATTTCTTTCGTTGAAATGCAAGAGTTGGAATATTTCAGTAGTGTTTTGTCGTTGTTGACCTTGTCAAAGTTACATTCTCTTGATTTTTCAAACTTCATTTTGGATTTCTTTCATTGGAATGCATGAGTTGGAATATTTCAGTAGTGTTTTGTCATGGTTTACCTTGTCACAGTTACATTCTCTTAATTTTTCAAGGTTCATTTGGATCTCTTTCATTGAAATGCAAGAGTTGGATTATGTCAGTAGTATTTTGTTGTGGTTTACCTTGTCACAGTTACATTCTCTTGATTTTTGAAAGTTCATTTTGGATTTATTTCGTTGAAATGCAAGAGTTGGAATATTTCAGTAATGTTTTGTTATGGTTTACCTTGTCACAGTTACATTCTCTTGATTTTTCAAAGTTTATTTTGAATTTCTTTCGTTGAAATGCAAGAGTTGGAATATTTCAGTAGTGTTTTGTTCTTGTTTACCTTGTCACAGTTGCATTCTCTTGATTTTTCAAAGTTCATTTTGGATTTCTATCGTCGAAATGCATGAGTTGGAATATTTCAGTAGTGTTTAGTCAGGGTTTACCTTGTCACAGTTACGTTCTCTTAATTTTTCAAAGTTTATTTGGATTCATTTCGTTGAAATGCAAGAGTTGGAATATTTCAGTAGTGTCTTGATGTGGTTTACTTTGTCACAGTTACATTCTCTTGATTTTTCAAAGTTCATTTTGGATTTCTTTCATTGAAATGCAAGGATTGGAATATTTCAGTAGTGTTTTGTTGTGCTTTACCTTGTCACAGTTACATTCTCTTGATTTTTCAAAGTTTACTTTGGATTTCTTTCGTTGAAATGCAAGAGTTGGAATATTTCAGTAGTGTTTTGTCGTGGTTTACTTTGTTACAGTTACATTCTCTTGATTTTTCAAGTTCATTTCTGATTTCTTTCATTGAAATGCAAGAGTTGGAATATTTCAGTAGTGTTCTGTTGTGGTTTACGTTTGCACAGTTACATGCTCTTGATTTTTTGATCCTCATTGTAGATTTCTTTAATTGAAATTAAATGGTTGGAATCTTTCAGTACTGTTTTGTCGTACTTTACCGTGTCAAAGTTACATTCGCTTGATTTTTCAAAGTTTATTTTGGATTTCTTTTGTTGAAATGCAAGAGTGGGAATATTTAAGTAATGTTTTTTTGTGTTTTACCTTGTCACAGTTACATTCTCTTGATTTTTCAAAGATCATTTTGGATTTCTTTCGTTTAAATGCAAGAATTGGAATATTTCAGTAGTGTTTTGTGGTGGTTTACCTAGTCAAAGCTACATTCTCTTGTTTTTTCAAAGTTTCTTTTGGATCTCCTTCATTGAAATGCAATAGTTGGAATATTTCAGTAGTGTTTTGACATGGTTTACCTTGTCACACATACATTCTCTTGATTTTTCAAATTTCATTTTGGATTTCTGTCGTTGAAATTCAAGAGTTGGAATATTTCAGTAGTGTGTTGCTGTGGTTTACTGTGTCGGAATTAAATTTTTAAGAAATTTCAAAGTTCATTTTAGATTTCCTTCGCAGAAATGAATGAGTTGGAATATTTAAGTAGTGATTTTTCGTGGTTTACTTTTTCACTGTTAAATTCTCTTGATTTTCCTAAGCTCATTTTGGATTTCTTTCGTTGAAATGCAAGAGTTGGAATATTTCAATGGTATTTTGTCGTGATTTACCTTGTCACAGTTACTTTCTATAGATTTTTCAAAGTTCATTTTGGTTTTATTTCGTTGAAATGCAAGAGTTTGATTATTTCAGTAGTGTTTTGTTGTAGTTTACCTTGTCAGAGTTTTATCTCTTAATTTTTCAAAGTTCATTTTGAATTTCTTCCGTTGAAATGCAAGAGTTGGAATATTTCAGTAGTGTTTGATTATGGTTTAACTTGTCAAAGCTACATTCTCGTGATTTTTAAAGTTTAATTTTGAATTTATTTAAGTTAAATTCAATAGTTTGAATATTTCAGTTTATTTTGGTTGTTGATTAAAATGTCAAATTTAAATTTTATTGATTTTTCAATGTTTAGTTTTAATATCTTTCTTTGAAATGCAAGAGTTCGAATATTTCAGTAGTGTTTTGTTGTGGTTTACCTTTTCACAGTTACATTCTCTTAATTTTTCAAAGTTCATTTGGATTTCTTCCATTGAAATGCAAGAGTGTTTACCTTGTCACACTTAAATTCTCTTGATTTTTCAAAGTTCATTTTTGATTTCTTTAGTTGAAATGCAAGAGTTGGAATATTTCAGTAGTGTTTTGTAATGGTTTACCCTTTCATATTTAAATTCTCATGATTTTTCAAAGTTAATTTTGTATTTCTTTCGTTGAAATGCAAGAATTGGAATATTTCAGAAGTGTTTTGTTGTGGTTTACCTTGTCACACTTACATTTTCTTGATTTTTCTAAATTTATTTTGGATTTCTTTTATTGAAATGCAAGAGATAGAATATTTCAGTAATGTTTTGTTGTGGTTTACCTAGTCACAGTTACATTCTCTTGATTTTTAAAAATTCATTTTGGATTTCTTTCGTTGAAATGCAAGAGTTGGAATATTTCAGTAGTGTTTTGTCATGGTTTACCTTGTCACAGTTACATTCTCGTGATTTTTCAAAGTTTATTTTGAATTTCTTTCATTGAAATGCAAGAGCTGGAATATTTCAGTAGTGTTTTGTTATGGTTTACCTAGTCACTGTTACATTCTCTTGATTTTTAAAAGTTCATTTTAGATTTCTTTCTTTGAAATGCAAGAGTTGGAATATTTCAGTAGTGTTTTGTCATGGTTTATCTTGTCACAGTTACATTCTCTTGATTTTTCAAAGTTGATTTTGGATTTCTTTCGTTGAAATGCAAGAGTTGGAATATTTCACTAGTGTTTTGTATCTGGGTTGGTTTTTTACAAGTCTAAGAACTTGTCTTTGTTGGTTTAAATGTCTAAATTGCATGTCTTTACCTGTTTCTATGTCTGGATCTATTTGTTTACATGTCTGGGTTGGTGTTAGGTTAGGTTAGGTTAGCAAAGTTAGGTTAGGTTAGCTAAGTTAGGTTAGGTTAGCTAGTAAACATTTCTCCATGTTTAAGTTAAGTTAGGTTAGGTTAGCCTACATACGCGCGCATACGTAGGCTAACCTAACCTAACCAAACTTAACCTAACCTAACCTAACTTGATCTAGCCTAACCTAACCTAACCATACTCGCCGGGAAATCCCCCCAGGTCGACTTTGTATCATGCTTACGTTAGGTTAGGTTAGCTTATCATGAGCGCTCATGATAAGCTAACCTAACCTAACCTAACTTAGCTAACCTAACTTAGCTAGCATAACCTAACCAAACACCAACCACGACATGTAAACAAATAGATTCAGACATAGAAACAGATAAAGACATGCACTTTAGACATTCAAACTACCAAAGACAAATTCTTGGACTTGTAAAAAACCAACCCAGATACAAAACACTAGTGAAATATTCCAACTCTTGCATTTCAATGAAGGAAATCCAAAATGAACTTTGAAAAATCAAGAGAATGTAACAGTGACTAGGTAAACCATAACAAAACACTAGTGAAATATTCCGACTCTTGCATTTCAATGAAAGAAATTCAAAATGAACTTTGAAAAATCAGGAAAATGTAACTGTGAGACGGTAAACCACGACAAAACACCACTGAAATATTCCAACTCTTGCATTTCAATGAATGAAATTCAAAATGAACTTTGAAAAATCAAGAGAATGCAACTGTGACAAGGTAAACCACCAAAAAACACTATTGAAATATTTCCAACTCTTACCCTTCAACGAAGGAAATTCAAAATGAACTTTGAAAAATCAAGAGAATGTAACTGTGACAAGGTAAACCACAACAAAACACTACTGAAATATTCCAACTCTTGCATTTTAACGAAAGAAATCCAAAATGATCTTTGAAAAATCAAGAGAATGTAAGTGTGACAGGGTAAACCACGAGAAAACACTACTGAAATATTCCAACTCTTGTATTTCAGCGAAAGAAATCCAAAATGAACTTTGAAAAATCAAGAGAATGTAACTGTGACAAGGTAAACAACAACAAAACAATACTGAAATTATCCATCTCTTGCATTTCAACGAAAGAAATTCCAAAATGAACTTTGAAACATAAAGAGAATGTAACTGTGATAAGGTAAACCACGACAAATCACTACTGAAATATTCCAACTCTTGCATTTCAACGAAAGAAATCCAAAATGAACTTTGAAAAATCAAGAAAATGTAACTGTGTCAAGGTAAGACACGGTTACATGTGTCTTACCTTGAGTGTGACAAGGCACACTCAAGGTAAGAGAATGTAAGTGTGACAAGGTAAACCATGACAAAACACTACTGAAATATTCCAACTCTTGCATTTCAACGAAAGAAATTCAAAATGAACTTTGAAAAATAAAGAGAATGTAAGTTTGACAAGGTAAACCACGACAAAACACTATTGAAATATTCCAACTCTTGCATTTCAATGAAAGAGATCCAAATGAACTTTGAAAAATGAAGAGAATGGAAGTGTGACAAGGTAAACCACGACAAAACACTACTGAAATATTCCAACTCATTCAATTCAATGAAAGAAATCCAAAATAAAGTTTGAAAAATCAAGAGAATGTAACTGTGACAAGGTAAACAACGACAAAACACTACTGAAATATTCCAACTCTTGCATTTCAACGAAAGAAATCCAAAATGAACTTTGAAAAATCATGAGAATGTAAGTGTTACAAGGTAAACCACAACAAAACACTACTGAAATATTCCAACTCATGCATTTCAATGAATGAAATTAAAAATGAACTTTGAAAATCATGAGAATGTAAGTGTTACAAGGTAAACCACAACAAAACACTACTGAAATATTCCAACTCTTGCATTTCAATGAAATAAATTTAAAATGAACTTTGAAAAATCAAGAGAATGTAACTGTGACAAAGTAAATCACGACAAAACGTTACTGAAATATTTCCAACTCTTGCATTTCAACGAAAGAAATTCAAAATGAACTTTGAATAATCAAGAGAATGTAAGTGTGACAAGGTAAACCACAACAAAACACTACTGAAATATTCCAATTCTTGCATTTCAATGAAAGAAATCCAAAATGAACTTTGAAAAATCAAGAGAATGTAACTGTGACTAGGTAAACCACAACAAAACACTACTGAAGTATTCCAATTCTTGCATTTCAACGAAAGAAATCCAAAATGATCTTTGAAAAATCAAGAGAATGTAACTGTGACAAGGTAAACCACGACAAAACACTACTGAATATTCCAACTCTTGCATTTCAATGAAAGAAATTCAAAATGAACTTTGAAAAATCAAGAAAATGTAACTGTGACTAGGTAAAATATAACAAAACACTACTGAAATATTCCAACTCTTGCATTTCAATGAAAGAAATCCAGAATGAACTTTGAAAAATCAAGAAAATGTAAGTGTGACAATGTAAACCACAACAAAACTCTACTGAAATATTCCAACTCTTGCATTTCAATGAAAGAAAATCCAAAATGAACTTTGAAAAATCAAGAGAATGTAACTGTGACAAAGTAAATCACGACAAGACACTACTTAAATATTCCAACTTTTGCATTTCAAAGAAACAAATCCAAAATGAACTTTTGAAAATCAAGAAAATGTAACTGTGACAAGGTAAAGAACAACAAAACACTACTGAAATATTCCAACTCTTGCATTTCAATGAAAGAAATCCTAAATGAACTTTGAAAAATCAAGATAATGTAAATGTGACAAATTAAACCACGACAAAACACTACTTAAATATTCCAACTCTTGAATTTAAACTAAATAAATCGAAATTATTTTTGAAAAATCAAGAGAATGTAACTGTAAAAAGGTAAACGACGAAAAAACACTACTGAAATATTCAAACTCTTGCATTTCACGAAAGCAATTCAAAATGAACTTTGAAAAATCAATAGAATGCAACTGTGACAAGTTAAACCACGACAAAACACTACTGAAATATTCTAACTCTTGCATTTCAACAAAAGAAATCCAAAATGACATTTGAAAAATCAAGAGAATGTAATTGTGACAAAGTAAATCACGACAAGACACTACTTAAATATTCCAACTCTTGCATTTCAATGAAAGAAATCCAAAATTAACATTGAAAAATCAAGATAATGTAACTTTGACAAGGTATACAACGACAAAACACTACTGAAATATTCCAACTCTTGCATTTCAACGAAAGAAATCCAAAATGAACTTTGAAAAATCAAGAGAATGTAAGTGTGACAAGGTAAACCATGACAAAACACTATTGAAATATTCCAACTCTTGCATTTCAATGACAGAAATCCAAATGAACTTTGAAAAATTAAGAGAATGTAACTGTGAAAAGGTAAACCACAACGAAACACTACTGAAATATTCCAACTCTTGCATTTCAATGAAAGATATTAAAACTAAACTTTGACAAATCAAGAAAATGTAACTGTGACAAGGTAAGCCACAACAAAACCCTACTGAAATATTCCAACACTTGCATTTCAACGAAAGAAATTCAAAATGAAGTTTGAAAAATCAAGAGAATGTAACTGTAACAAAGTAAACCACTACCTAACCCTACTGAAATATTCCAACTCTTGCATTTCAACGAAAGAAATCCAAATGAACCTTGAAAAATCAAGAGAATGTAACTCTGACAAGGTAAAGAACTACAAATTACTACTGAAATATTTCAACTCTTGCATTTCAATGAAAGAAATCCTAAATGAACTTTGAAAAATCAAGAGAGTGTAACTGTGACAAGGTAAACCACATCAAAACACTACTGAAATATTCCAACTTTTGTATTTCAACGAAAGAAATCCAAAATGAACATTGAAAAATCAAGAGAATGTAAATGTGACAAAGTAAACCACGACAAAACACTACTGAAATAATCCAACTCTTGCATTTCACGAAAGAAATTCAAATGATTTTTGAAAAATCAAGAGAATGTAAATGTGACAAAGTAAACCACGAAAAAACACTACTGAAATATTCCAACTCTTGCATTTCACGAAAGAAATTCAAAATGAACTTTGAAAAATCAAGAGAATGCAACTGTGACAAGGTAAACCACGACAAGACACTATTGAAATATTCTAACTCTTGCATTTCAACGAAAGAAATCCAAAATGAAATTCGAAAAATCAAGAGAATTTAACTGTGACAAGGTAAACCATGACAAAACACTACTGAAATATTCCAACTCTCGCATTTCAACGAAAGAAATCCAAAATGAACTATGAAAAATCATGAGAATGTAAGTGTGACAAGGTAAACCACGACAAAACACTATTGAAATATTCCAACTCTTGCATTTCAACGAAAGAATTTCAAAATGAACTTTGAAAAATCATGAGAATGTAAGTGTTACAAGGTAAACCACGACAAAACACTATTGAAATATTCCAACTCTTGAATTTCAATGAAATAGATACAAATGAACTTTGAAACATGAAGACAATGTAAGTGTGACAAGGTAAACCACGACAAAACACTACTGAAATATTCCAACTCTTGCATTTCAAATAAAGAAATCCAAAAAGAACTATGAAAAATTAAGAAAATGTAAGTGTTACAAGGTAAACCACAACAAAACACTACTGAAATATTCCAACTCATGCATTTCAATGAAAGAAATCTAAAATGAACTTCGAAAAATCAAGAGAATATAACTGTGACAAAGTAAACCACGACAAAACACTACTGAAATATTTCCAACTCTTGCATTTCCAAGAAAGAAAATCAAAATGAACTTTGAAAAATCAAGAGAATGTAAGTGTGACAAGGTAAACCACAACAAAACACTACTGAAATATTCCAATTCTTGCATTTCAACGAAAGAAATCCAAAATGAACTTTGAAAAATCAAGAGAATGTAACTGTGACAAGGTAAAGCACAACAAAACACTACTGAAGTATTCCAACTCTTGCATTTCAACGAAAGAAATCCAAAATGATATTTGAAAAATCAAGAGAATGTAACTGTGACAAGGTAAACCACGACAAATCACTACTGAAATATTTCAACTCTTGCATTTCAATGAAATAAATCCAAAATGAACTTTGAAAAATCAAGATACTGTAACTGTGACTAGGTAAAAAATAACAAACCACTAATGAAATATTCCAACTCTTGCATTTCAACGAAAGAAATCCAAAATGAACTATGAAAAATCATGATAATGTAACTGTGACAAGGTAAATCACGACAAAACACTATTGAAATATTCCAACTCTTGCATTTCAATGAAAGAGATCCAAATGAACTTTGAAAAATGAAGAGAATGGAACTGTGACAATGTAAACCACGACAAAACACTACTGAAATATTCCAACTCTTGCATTTCAACGAAAGAAATCCAAAATGAACTTTGAAAAATCAAGAGAATGTAACTGTGACAAGGTAAACAACGACAAAACACTACTGAAATATTACAACTCTTGCATTTAAATGAAAGAAATCCAAAAAGAACTTTGAAAAATCTTGAAAATGTAAGTGTTACAAGGTAAACCACAACAAAACACTACTGAAATATTGCAACTCTTGCATTTCAATGAATGAAATTAAAAATGAACTTTTAAAATCATGAGAATGTAAGTTTTACAAGGTAAACCACAACAAAACACTACTGAAATATTCCAACTCTTGCATTTCAGTGAAATAAATTTAAAATGAACTTTGAAAAATCAAGAGAATGTAACTGTGACAAAGTAAATCACGACAAAACGCTACTGAAATATTTCCAACTCTTGCATTTCAACGAAAGAAATTCAAAATGAACTTTGAATAATCAAGAGAATGTAAGTGTGACAAGGTAAACCACAACAAAACACTACTGAAATATTCCAATTCTTGCATTTCAATGAAAGAAATACAAAAGTAACTTTCAAAAATCAAGAGAATGTAACTGTGACTAGGTAAACCGCCACAAAACACTACTGAAATATTCCCACTCTTGCATTTCAACGAAAGAAATCCAAAAAGATCCTTGAAAAATCAAAAGAATGTAACTGTGACAAGGTAAACCATGACAAAACACTACTGAAATATTCCAACTCTTGCATTTCAATGAAAGAAATCCAAAATGAACTTTGAAAAATCAAGAAAATGTAACTGTGACTAGGTAAAATATAACAAAACACTACTGAAATATTCCAACTCTTGCATTTCAACGAAAGAAATTCAAAATGAACTTTGAAAAATCAAGAGAATGTAAGTGTGACAATTTAAACCACAACAAAACTCTACTGAAATATTCCGACTCTTGCATTTCAATGAAAGAAATCCAAAATGAACTTTGAAAAATAAAGAGAATGTAACTGTGACAAAGTAAACCACGACATAACACTACTGAAATATTCCAACTCTTGCATTTCAAAGAAAGAAATCCAAAATGAACTTTGAAAAATCAAGAAAATGTAACTGTGACAAGGGAAAGAACAACAAAACACTACTGAAATATTCCAACCCTTGCATTTCAATGAAAGAAATTTAAAATTAACTTTTAAAAATCAATATAATTTAAATGTGAAAACTTAAACCAATAAATACAACTATTTAAATACTCAAACACTTGCATTAAAACTAATTAAATCAATATTAAATTTTAAAAATAACGATAATTCAACTTTGAAAAGGTAAACGACGAAAAAACACTACTGAAATATTCAACCTCTTGCATTTCAAGAAAAAAATTCAAAATGAACTTTGTAAAATCAATCGAATGCAATTCTGACAAGTTAAATAACGACAAGACACTACTGACATATTCTAACTCTTGCGTTTCAACAAAAGAAATCCAAAATGAAATTTGAAAAATCAAGAGAATGTAATTGTGACAAGGTAAATCACGACAAGACACTACTGAAATATTCCAACTCTTTCATTTCAACGAAAGAAATCCAAATGAACTTTAAAAATTAAGAGAATGTAACTGTGACATGGTAAACCACGACAAAACACTACTGAAATATTCCAACTCATGCATTTCAACCAAAGAAATCCCAAATGAACTTTGAAAAATCAAGAGAATGTAACTGTGACAAGGTAAACAACCACAAAACACTACTGAAATTATCCAACTCTTGTATTTCAACGAAAGAAATTCCAAAATGAACTTTGAAAAATAAAGAGAATGTAACTGTGATAAGGTAAACCACGACAAATCACTACTGAAATATTCCAACTCTTACATTTCAAATAAAGAAATCCAAAATGAACTTTTAAAAATCAAGAGAATGTAACTGTGCCAAGGTAATGCATTACAAAACACATTTCAACTAAATAAATTCAAAATGAACTTTGAAAAATCAAGAGAATGTAACTGTGATACGGTAAACCACGACAAAACACTACTGAAATATTCCAACTCTTACATTTCAACGAAAGAGATCAAAAATTAACTTTGAAAAATCAAGATAATGTAACTTTGATACAGTAAACGACGACAAAACACTACTTAAATATTCCAACTCTTGCATTTGTTGAAATAAATCCAAAATGAACTTTTAAATATCAATATACTGTAACTGTGACATGGTAAACCAAGACAAAACACTAATGAAATATTCCAATTCTTGCATTTCAACGAAAGCAATCCAAAATTAACTTTTAAAAATCAAGAGAATTTAACTCTGACAATTTGAACCACAACAAAACGCTACTGAAATATTACAACTCTTTCATTTCAACGAAAGAAATTCAAAATGAACTTTGAAAAATCAAGAGAATGTAACTGTGATAAGGTAAACCACGTCAAAACATTACTGAAATATTCCAAACCTTGCATTTCAATGAAAGAAATTCAAAATGAACTTTGAAAAATCAAGAGAATGTAACTGTGACTAGGTAAACCACAACAAAACACTACTGAAGTATTCCAATTCTTGCATTTCAACGAAAGAAATCCAAAATGGACTTTGAAAAATCAAGAGAATGTAACTTTGACAAGGTAAACCACGACAAAACACTACTGAAATATTCCAACTCTTGCATTTCAAGGAAAGAAATCCAAAATGAACTTTGAAAAATCATGAGAATGTAAGTGTTACAAGGTAAACCACAACAAAACACTACTGAAATATTGCAACTCATGCATTTCAATGAATGAAATTAAAAATGAACTTTTAAAATCAAGAGAATGTAAGTGTGACAAGGTAAACCACAACAAAACACTACTGAAATATTCCAACTCTTGCATTTCAGTTAAATAAATTTAAAATGAACTTTGAAAAATCAAGAGAATGTAACTGTGACAAAGTAAATCACGACAAAACGTTACTGAAATATTTCCAACTCTTGCATTTCAACGAAAGAAATTCAAAATGAACTTTGAATAATCAAGAGAATGTAAGTGTGACAAGGTAAACAACGACAAAACACTACTGAAATATTCCAACTCATGCATTTCAATGAAAGAAATCCAAAATGAACTTTTAAAAATCAAGAGAATGTAACTCTGACTAGGTAAACCACAACAAAACACTACTGAAGTATTCCAACTCTTGCATTTCAAAGAAAGAAATAAAAAATGATATTTGAAAAATCAACAGAATGTAACTGTGAAAAGGTAAACCACGACAAAACACTAATGAAATATTCCAACTCTTGCATTTCAATGAAAGAAATCCAAAATGAACTTTGAAAAATCAAGAGAATGTAACTGTGACAAGGTAAAATATAACAAAACACTACTGAAATATTCCAACTCTTGCATTTCAACGAAAGAAATCCAAAATGAACTTTGAAAAATCAAGAAAATGTAAGTGTTACAATGTAAACCACAACAAAACTCTACTGAAATATTCCAACTCTTGCATTTCAATGAAAGAAAATCCAAAATGAACTTTGAAAAATCAAGAGAATGTAACTGTGACAAAGTAAACCACGACAAGACACTACTGAAATAGTCCAACTTTTGCATTTCAAAGAAACAAATCCAAAATGAACTTTGAAAAATCAAGAAAATGTAACTGTGACAAGGTAAAGAACAACAAAACACTACTGAAATATTCCAACTCTTGCATTTCAATGAAAGAAATCCTAAGTGAACTTTGAAAAATCAAGAGAATGTAACTGTGACAAAGTAAACCACGACAAAAAACTATTGAAATACTCCAACTCTTGCATTTCAACGAAAGAAATCCGAAATGATCTTTGAAAAATCAATATAATTTAACTGTGAAAAGTTAAACGACGAAAAAACACTACTGAAATATTCCACCTCTTGCATTTCAAGAAAAAAATTCAAAATGAACTTTGTAAAATCAATCGAATGTAATTCTGACAAGTTAAATAACGACAAGACACTACTGAAATATTCTAACTCTTGCATTTCAACAAAAGAAATCCAAAATGACATTTGAAAAATCAAGAGAATGTAACTGTGACAAAGTAAAGCACGACAAGACACTACTGAAATATTCCAACTCTTTCATTTAGATGAAAGAAATACAAAATTGACATTGAAAAATAAAGCGAATGTAACTGTGGCACGCTAAAGAACGATAAACCTCTATTGAAATATCCAAACTCTTGATTTGCAATTAAAGAAATCCAAAATGAACTTTGAAAAATAATGAAAATATAAGTGTGTCTAAGTAAACCATAACATAACACTATTGAAATAATCCAACTTTTGAATTTCAACGAAAAAAATTCAAAATGAACTTTCAAAAATTCAGAGAATGTAACTGTGATAAGGTAAACCACAACAAAACACTACTGAAATGTTCCAACTCTTACATTTCAGCCAAATAAATTCAAAATGAAATCTGAAAATTAAGAGAATATAACTTTGACAAGGTAAACCATAACGAAATACTCCTGATATGATCAAACACTTTCAGTTTAATAAGAGAAATCCAAAATGAACCTTTAAACATAAAGAGAATTTTAGTCTGATAAGTAGAACAACACCAAAACATCTTGTAAATAATCCAATTCTAGATATTCTGTGCCAAACACTCAGACTGGTCATTGGAAAATCTAGAGCAAGTCATCGTGTCAACCCTATCCCCGACCTACCATTACTGAAATATTCCATCTCATACTTTTCAACGACAACCATCCTAGAGAACTTAAAAGCATCTAGATAATGTAACTGTGACAATGAAAATCACTACAAAACGCTATTGAAATATTCCAACTCTTGTATTTCTACGAAAGAAAATCGAAATTAACTTTAAAAAATTTAGAGAATGTAAGTTTATTCAGTAACAGCTTAACAAAACTCTACCTAAAAATTCAACCTCTCAATTGTCGCCAAGAGATATTCAAATGAACTTTGACAACTCAAGAGAATGTAACTGTGACAAGGTAAACCACCACAAAACACTAGTGAAACATCCCAGCTCATGCATTTCACGAAAGAAATTCAAAATGAACATTAAAACATCAAGAGAATGCAACCGTGACAAGGTAAACCATGACAAAAGACTACTGAAATATTGTAACTCTTGCATTTCAAGCGAAAGAAATTCAAAATTAACTTTGAAAAATCAAGAGAATCTAACTGTGACAAGATAAACAATGACAAAAGACTTGAAATATTCAAACTCTTGCATTTTAACGAAAGAAATTCCAAATCAACTTTGAAAAATCAAGAGAATGTAACTGTGACAAGGTAAACCACGACAAAACACTACTGAAATATTCCAACTCTTGCATTTCAACGAAAGAAATTCAAAATAATCTTTGAAAATTCAAAGGAATGTAAGTGTGACTCGTTAAACCACGAGAAAACACTATTGAAATATTCCTACTCTTGCATTTCAATCGAAGAAATTAAAAATAAGGTTTGAATAATCAAGAAAGTATAACTCTGACAAGGTAAACCACGACAAAATACTACTGAAACTTTCCAACTCTTGCATTTGAACGAAAGAAATCCAAAATGAACTTTGAAAAATCATGAGAATGTAACTTTGACAAGGTAAAGCACAACAAAACACTACTGAAATATTCCAACTCTTGCATTTCAATGAAAGAAATTCTAAACTGAACTTTGAAAAATCAAGAGAATGTAACTGTGACAAGGTAAACCACGACAAAACACTACTGAAATATTCAAACTCTTGCATTTCAACGAAAGGAATCCAAATAAAGTTTGAAAAATTATAAAAATATAACTGTGGCAATGTAAACCATAACAAAACACTACTGAAAAATTCCAACTCTTGCATTTCACGAAAAAAATTCAAAATGAACTTTGAAAAATCAAGAGAATGCAACTCTGACAAGGTAAATAACGACAAAACACTACTGAAATATTCTAACTCTTGCATTTCAAAAAAAGAAATCCAAAATGACATTTGAAAAATCAAGAGAATGTAATTGTGACAAGGTAAATCACGACAAGACACTACTGAAATATTCCAACTCTTGCATTTCAACGAAAGAAATCCAAATGAACTTTGAAAAATTAAGAGAATGTAACTGTGACATGGTAAACCCCGACAAAACACTACTGAAATATTCCAACTCATGCATTTCAACCAAAGAAATCCCAAATGAACTTTTAAAAATCAAGAGAATGTAACTGTGACAAGGTAAAAAACGACAAAACACTACTGAAATTATCCAACTCTTGTATTTCAACGAAAGAAATTCCAAAATGAACTTTGAAAAATAAAGAGAATGTAACTGTGACAATATAAACCACAAAAAATCACTACTGAAATATTCCAACTCTTACATTTCAACGAAGGAAATTCAAAATGAACTTTGAAAAATCAAGAAAATGTAACTGTGTCAAGGTAAGGCATTAAATAACATATTTCAACTAACTAAATTCAAAATGAACAATAAAACACCAATAAGATGTAACTTTGGTACGATAAAACACGACAAATCACTACTGAAATATGCGAACTCATTCATTTCAATAAAAGAAATTCAAAATCAATTGTGAAAAATAAATATAACGTAACTGTGACAAGGTAAACATCGACAAAACACTACTGAAATATTCCAACTCTTGCATTTCAACGAAAGAAATTCCAAAATGAACTTTGAAAAATAAAGAGAATGTAACTGTGATAAGGTAAACCACGACAAAACACTCCTGAAATATTCCAACTCTTGCATTTCAACGAAAGAAATCCAAAATGAACTTTGAAAAATCAAGAAAATGTAACTGTGTCAAGGTAAAGCATTAAATAACACATTTCAACGAAAGAAATTCAAAATGAACTTTGAAAAATAAAGAGAATGTAACTGGGATAAGGTAAACCACGACAAAACACTACTGAAATATTCCAACTCTTGCATGTCAATTGAAGAGATCCAAATGAACTTTTAAAAATCAAGAGAATGTAACTGTGATAAAGTAAACCACGACAAAACACAACTGAAATATTCCAACTCTTGCATTTCACGAAAGAAATTCAAAATGAACTTTGAAAAATCAAGAGAATGTAACTGTGACAAGGTAAACCACGACAAAACACTACTTATATATATTCCAACTCTTGCATTTCAAGGAAAGAAATCCAAAATGAGCTTTGAAAAATCATGAGAATGTAAGTGTGACAAGTTAAACCACAACAAAACACTACTGAAATATTCCAACTCATGCATTTCAATGAAAGAAATCCAAAATAAAGTTTGAAAAATCAAGATAATGTAACTGTGACAAGGTAAACCACAACAAAACACTACTGAAATATTCCAACTCTTGAATTTCAAGTAAAGAAATTCAAACTGAACTTTAAAAATAAAGAGAATGTAAGTGTGACAAGGTAAACCACGACAAAACACTAATGAAATATTCCAACTCTTGCATTTCAATGAAAGAAATCAAAATGAACTTTGAAAAATTAAGAAAATGTAACTGTGATAAGGTAAACCACGACAAAACACAACTGAAATATTCCAACTCATGCATTTCAACGAAAAAAATCCAAAATGAACTTTGAAAAATCAAGAGAATGTTACTGTGACAAGGTAAACAACGACAAAACACTACTGAAATATTCCAACTCTTGCATTTCAACGAAAGAAATTCAAAATGAACTTTGAAAAATCAAGAGAATATAACTGTCACAAGCTAAACCACGACAAACACTATTGAAATACTCCAACTTTTGCATTTCAATGAAAGAAATCCAAATGATCTTTGAAAAATTAAGAGAATGTAACTCTGACAAGGTAAACCATGAAGAAAAACTACTGAAATATTCCAACTCATGCATTTCAAGGATAGAAATCCAAAATGAACTTTGAAAAATCAAGAGAATGTAGCTTTGACAATGTAAACCACAACAAAACACTACTGAAATAATCTTACTCTTGCTTTTCAAAGAAAGAAATTCAAAATGAACTTTGAAAAATCAAGAGAATGCAAAGGTGATACGCTAAACGATGACAAAACACAACTGAAATATTCCAACTCTTGCATTTCACGAAAGAAATTCAAAATGAACTTTGAAAAATCAAGATATTGTAACTGTGACAAGGTAAACCACGACAAAACACTACTGAAATATTCTAACTCTTGCATTTCAACGAAAGAAATCCAAAATGACCTTTGAAAAATCAAGAGAATGTAACTGTGACAAGTTAAATCACGACAAGACACTACTGAAATATTCCAACTCTTGCATTTCAACGAAAGAAATCCAAAATGAACTTTGAAAAATTAAGAGAATATAACTTTGACATGGTAAACCACGACAAAACACTACTGAAATATTCCAACTCTTGCATTTCAACGAAAGAAATTCAAAAAGAACTTTGAAAAATCAGGAGAATGTAAGTGTGACATGGTAAACAACAACAAAACACTATTGAAATATTCCAACTCTTGCATTTCAATGAAAGAAATTCAAAATGAACTTTGAAAAATTAAGAGAATTTAACTTTGACAAGGTAAACCACGACAAAACACTACTGAAATATTCCAACTCTTGCATTTCAACGAAAGAAATCAAAAATGAGCTTTGAAAAATCAAGACAATGTAACTGTGACAAGGTAAACCACGACAAAACACTACTGAAATATTCCAACTCTTGCATTTCAATTAAAGAAATTCAAACTGAACTTTAAAAGTCAAGAGAATGTAAGTGTGACAAGGTAAACCACGACAAAACACTATTGAAATATTCCAACTCTTGCATTTCAATGAAAGAGATCCAAATGAACTTTGAAAAATGAAGACAATGTAACTGTGACAAGGTAAACCACTACAAAACACTACTGAAATATTCAAAATCTATCTTTTCAACGAAAGAAATCCAAAATTAACAATGAAAAATCTTGAGAATGTAAAATTGACAAGGTAAACCACTACAAGAAACTACTGAAATATTCCAAATCTTGCATTTCAACGAAAGAAATTCAAAAATTAAAATTGAAAAATCAAGATAATGTAAGTGTGACAAGGTAAACCACGACAAAACATTACTGAAATATTCCAACTCTTGCATTTCAATTAAAGATATCAAAATGAACTTTGAAAAATCTAGAGAATGTAACTGTGACCAGGTAAACCACGACAAAATACTACTGAATTAATCTAACTCATTCATTTCAAAGAGAGAAATCAAAAATAAAGTTTTAAAAATCATGAGAATGAAACTGTGACTAGGTAAACCACAACAACACACTACTGAAATATTCCAACTCTTGCATTTCAATTAAAGAAATTCAAACTGAACTTTGAAAATCAAGAGAATGTAAGTGTGACAAGGTAAATCACGACAAAACACTATTGAAATATTCCAACTCTTGCATTTCAATGAAAGAAATCCAAATGAACTTTTAAAAATTAAGAAAATGTAACTGTGACAAGGTAAACCATAACAAAACACTATTGAAATAATCCAACTCATGCATTTCACGAAAAAAATACAAAATGAACTTTCAAAAAGCAAAAGAATGCAAATGGGACAAGGTAAACAACGACAAAACACTACTGAAATATTCCAACTCTTGCATTTCAAGGACAAAAATACAAAATAAAATTTGAAAAATCAAGAGAATGTAAGTGTGACAAGGTAAACCACGACAAAACACTATTGAAATATTCCAATTCTTGTATTTCAATGAAAGAAATCCAAATTAACTTTGAAAAATCAAGAGAATGTAACTGTGACAAAGTAAACCACGACATAACACTACTGAAATATTCCAACTCTTGCATTTCAACTAATCAAATCCAAAATGAACTTTGAAAAATCAAGAAAATGTAACTGTGACAAGGTAAAGAACAACAAAACACTACTGAAATATTCAAACTCTTGCATTTCAATGAAAGAAATCCTAAATGAAATTTGAAAAATCAAGAGAATGTAAATGTGACAAAGTAAACCACGAAATAAAACTAATGAAATAGTCAAACTATTGAATTTCAAGGAAAGAAAACGAAAATGATCTTTGAAAAATCAAGAGAGTGTAACTGTGAAACTCCAAACTATGACGAAACACTGCTGAAATATTTCAATTCTTTAATTTCAACGAAAGAAAATCAAATGATCTTTGAAAAATCAAGCGAATGCAACTGTGAAATGGTAAACCACGACAAAGCGCAACTAAAATATTCTAACTCTTGCGTTTCAACGAAAGAAATCCAAAATGACATTTGAAAAATCAAGAGAATGTAACTGTGACAAGGTAAATCACGACAAGACACTACTGAAATATTCCAACTCTTGCATTTCAACGAAAGAAATCCAAATGAACTTTGAAAAATTAAGAGAATGTAACTGTGACATGGTAAACCACGACAAAACACTACTGAAATATTCCAACTCATGCATTTCAACCAAAGAAATCCCAAATGAACTTTGAAAAATCAAGAGAATGTAACTGTGACAAGGTAAACAACGACAAAACACTACTGAAATTATCCAACTCTTGCATTTCAACGAAAGAAATTCCAAAATGAACTTTGAAAAATAAAGAGAATGTAACTGTGATAAGGTAAACCACGACAAAACACTACTGAAATATTCCAACTCTTACATTTCAACGAAAGAAATTCAAAATGAACTATAAAACACCAAGAGAATGTAACTGTGATACGGTAAACCACGACAAAACACTTCTGAAATATTCCAACTCTTGCATTTCAATGAAAGAAATCCAAAAGGAACTTTGAAAAATCAATAGAATGTAACTGTAACAAGGTAAACCACGACTAAACACTACTGAAATATTCCAACTATTGCATTTCACGACAGAAAATCAAAATGAAATTTGAAAAATCAAGAGAATGTAACTGTGATAAGGTAAACCACAACAAAACATTACTGAAATATTCCAAATATTGCATTTCAATGAAAGAAATCCAAAATGAACTTTGAAAAATCAAGAGAATGTAACTGTGACTAGGTAAACCACAACAAAACACTACTGAAGTATTCCAATTCTAGCATTTCAACGAAAGAAATCCAAAATGGTCTTTGAAAAATCAAGAGAATGTAACTGTGACAAGGTAAACAACAACAAAACACTACTGAAATATTCCAACTCTTGCATTTCAAGGAAGGAAATCAATAATGAACTTTGAAAAATCAAGAGAATGTAACTGTGACAAGGTAAAATATAACAAAACACTACTGAAATATTCCAACTCTTGCATTTCAACGAAAGAAATTCAAATGAACTTTGAAAAATCAAGAAAATGTAAGTGTGACAATGTAAACCACAACAAAACTCTACTGAAATAGTCAAAATCTTTCATTTCAATGAAAGATATCAAAAATGAACTTTTAAAAATCAAGATATTATAACTGTGACAAGGTAAATCACTACAAGACTATACTGAAATATTCCAACTTTTGCATTTCAAAAAAACAAATCCGAAATGAACATTGGAAAATCAACAGAATCTAACTGTGAAAATGTAAAGAACAACAAAACACTACTGAAATATTCAAACCCTTGCATTTCAATGAAAGAAATCCAAAATGAACTTTGAAAAATCAATATAATGTAATTGTGACAATGTAAACCAAGAAAAAAAACTATTTAAATACTCAAACACTAGAATTTAAACTAAATAAATCAAAATTATCTTTTAAAAATCAAGTTACTTTAACTGTGAAAAGGTAAACGACGAAAAACACTACTGAAATATTCCAACTCTTGAATTTCAAGAAAAAAATTCAAAATTAACTTTCAAAAATCAAGATAATGCAACTGTGACAAGGTAAACCACGACAAAACACTACTTAAATATTCAAACTCTTGCATTTCAATGAAATAAATACAAAATGAAATTTGATAAATCATGAGAATGTAACTGTGACAAGTTAAACCACGACAAAACACTACTGAAATATTCCAACTCTTGCATTTCAAGGAAAGAAATCCAAAATGAGATTTGAAAAATCCTGAGAATGTAAACTTGACAAGTTAAACCACAACAAAACACTACTGAAATATTCCAACTCTTGCATTTAAACGAAAGAAATCCAAAATTAAATTTGAAAAATCAAGAGAATGTAAGTGTGACAAGGTAAACCACGACAAAACACTACTGAAATATTCCAACTCTTGCATTTCAATGAAAGAGATCCAAATAAACTTTGAAAAATGTAGACAATGTAAGTGTGACAAGGTAAACCACGACAAAACACTACTGAAATATTCCAACTCATGCATTTCAATGAAAGAAATCCAAAATAAAGTTTGAAAAATCAAGAGAATGTAACTGTGACAAGGTAAACCACAACAAAACACTACTGAAATATTCCAACTCTTGCATTTCAAGGAAAGAAATTCAAACTGAACTTTAAAAATCAAGAGAATGTAAGTGTGACAAGGTAAACCACGACAAAACACTATTGAAATATTCCAACTCTTGCATTTCAATGAAAGAAATCCAAATGAACTTTGAAAAATTAATAAAATGTAAGTGTGACAATTTAAACCATTACAAAACACAACGTAAATATTCCAACTAATTCATTTCAACGAAAAAATCAAAAATGAAATCTTAAGAATCAGGAAAATTTAACTGTCACAAGGTAAACCACCACAAAACACTACTTAAATATTCCAACCCTTACATTTCAACGGAATAAATTCCAAATGAACTTTGAAAAATCAAGAGAATGTAAGTGTGACAAGGTAAACCACGACAAAATACTATTAAAATATTCCAAGTCTTGCAATTCAATGAAAGAAATCCAAATAAACCTTGAAAAGTTAAGAGAATGTAACTGTGACAAGGTAAACCATGACAAAACACTACTGAAATATTCCAACTAATGCATTTCAACGAAAAAAATCCAAAATGAACTTTGAAAAATCAAGAAAATGTTACTGTGACAAGGTAAACAACGACAAAACACTACTGAAATATTCCAACTCTTACATTTCAACGAAAGAAATTCAAAATGAACTTTGAAAAATCAGGAGAATGTAACTGTGACAAGTTAAACCACGACAAAACACTACTGAAATATTCCAGCTCTTGCATTTCACGAAAGAAATTCAAAATGAACTTTGAAAAATCAAGATAATGTAACTGTGACAAGGTAAATCACGACAAAACACTACTTAAATATTCCAACTCTTGCATTTCAAGGAAAGAAATCCAAAATGATCTTTGAAAAATCCTGAGAATGTAAACGTGACAAGTTAAACCACGACAAGACACTACTGAAATATTCCAACTCTTGCATTTCAACGAAAGAATTTCAAAATGAACTTTGAAAAATCAAGAGAATGTAAGTTTGACAAGGTAAACCACGACAAAACATTACTGAAATATTCAAACTCTATCATTTCAATGAAAGAGATACAAATTAAATTTGAAAAATTAAGACAATAGAAGTGTGACCAAGTAAACAATGACAAAATACAAATGAAATAATCCAACTCTTGCATTTCAACGAGAGAAATCCAAAATAAAGTTTGAAAAATCAAGAGAATGTAACTGTGACAAGGTAAACCACAACAAAACACTACTGAAATATTCCAACTCTTGCATTTCAAGGAAAGAAATTCAAACTGAACTTTAAAAATCAAGAGAATGTAAGTGTGACAAGGTAAATCACGACAAAACACTATTGAAATATTCCAACTCTTGCATTTCAATGAAAGAAATCCAAATGAACTTTGAAAAATTAAGAAAATATAACTGTGACAAGGTAAACCACGACAAAACACAACTGAAATATTCCAACTCATGCATTTCAACGAAAAAAATCCAAAATGAACTTTGAAAAATCAAGAGAATGTAACTGTGACAAGGTTAACAACGACAAAACAATACTGAAATATTCCAACTCTTGCATTTCAACGAAAGAAATACAAAATGAACTTTGAAAAATCAAGAGAATGTAAGTGTGACAAGGTAAACCACGACAAAACACTATTGAAATATTCCAACTCTTGCAATTCAATGAAAGAAATCCAAAT